>NC_091129.1:74796411-75396411 GCF_040183065.1 Periplaneta americana | reverse complement strand
GTGATTTTCAGAAACCTTGCATTTTGATCTGCGTCTCCCCTTAATATGATTCGATGTTTATAAACCCACTTCAAGTACCTGGGACACAGAACAGGTGAGAGTTTAGAAGTATTGTTCTTTGTGAAGTACACTTCAGTACAAGAAGTACTTATGATTAAGCAGAAACTGTCTTGTAATTTCAGAATTCCAAGAGAGAGATAAAATGTTCTGAGAAAATTAAAACAACCCGAGAATATTTAAATAAATTAGCTGTGCCCAATTTTGTAACTACGCCTTTCACTGAGTTTGCGATAACCTGCCAAGTATGGTGACTGACGTATGGCCATCTGGCAGACTTTGAATGTGACCAGTGGTGGCTCATGCAAACCAAAGGTACCATCTTAGACACAAATAATGATCAGCAGCTATAGGCTGTCCCCTTCGGAAAACTTAAATTTGTTTATTTTATTTGTAAAATCTTCTTTCTTTGCGTATGAGATTGCAGCCCTGATAATTAAAAGTATTAATTTGTTCTATCATTCTTCCACTCATCACAATTTTGGCTCTAATTGTTTCTAATCCTCTAGAGGCTAACACATTTGTTTTGTTAGCCGATATAGTTAACCTATTTTCTTTGCTAATTTTGTTTAATTTAAATATTGCCATTTGTAGGTCATCTTCGGAAGCACAAATTAAAACCTGATCATCGGCAAAAAGTATCGCATCTAAGTTAATGTTTTTTATTTTAAAATATGCTTTCAAATCCATCTGCCACTTCAGCACGATGTCATCAATATACACATTAAAAAGTGACTGTGACAATGGGCACCTTTGTCTTACTCCTCTATTTATATTAGCTATTTGTTGTCCTTCTTTACAATCAATTATAATTTGGTTATTAGTGTACAAATTTCTTATTATTAAGTGTTGTATTATGCCTTTTTGTTGCATTATGTTCCACAGCTTCTTTCTATTAACTTTATAAAACGCTTTTTCATAATCTATGACTGCCATAAATGTTGGTAAATTGAATTCCCTATGTCTTTTTCAATTATCTGAGAAACAGCGAATATGCAGTCACAACAAGATCTTCCTTTTCTGGATCCATTTTGAGATTCATTAATTATATGTTCCATTATTATATTAAAGCTATTTTTTTATCATAAATGCATAGATTTTATAACCTGTATTTAGTATACTTATTCCCCTATAATTAACACAGTCATATCTGTCTCCTTTTTTGTATATCGGATTAATTTTGGCGATTTTCCATTCTTCTGGAACATAACCTGTTTTCCAACATATATTTATTAAATCTAAATAACGATATTTAGAAGAAATTAGTGCATTCTACAAAAAATGTGTAAAGCATTTCTATCAGGAAATATCCCCGTTTTATAACGAAATTCAAAACAAGTACATAGCTCTTCGAAGATTAGACAAATACGAGTATATTAAAAGAACAATTCCAGACCCTTCAACTTTCCCAGGGACTGTTAAATAAAAGTCATATGTGTAATTAAAATACAAAAAGGAGTAAAATTCTATAGCAGAAGTAACAAACTTGGTTGTTTGCAATGTGACCAATGTCAGTGTTAGAGCTATGAATGGAGAAAGCCTTAAAGTAACATACTTTTGTGCGAGATCGTGAGTATTTGCTTGGTTTCCGCACAAAACCAATCCGCGGTAAGTCTAAAATTCCACATTCAGTATTCCCAACCGAACACACATAACAATTTCCCTCTTCTTACCGCTTAAGTGACATATTCATTTTACTGCTTTACGCTTTTAACATATTATTTTTAGAGACGTTCAGTATAGTAATAATTATAAATTGGAAACTTACCACTGCAATTTCACCTAAATTGCACTGTTAATTATTGTTTTTAAATATTTTCAAAAATTAAGTAAACTCTACAACTCCACTAAAGTTACTGCATTCGTGATGCATGTAAGATTAAGGAAGCCGTTTGTTTTAACTTCGCATTTATAGACTGGGGGGAAAAAAGACAGACGTATATCACGGCCTGCTGGAGTATAGTAAACACAGAAAACATTTTAAAGCAACAATGTTGAAGATAGATATATATTTTTTTTTTGCAAATTTGCCGTCATTGAACAGAAACCAAGATGGAGATTTCATTGCAACTAATTAGAAATTCCTCTTTCAGGTATGTAATAAACGGTCTTCGCACAAAATAATGTACGATACACGAGCGGTATGTTTTTTTTTCAATTCTCGGAAATTAAAAAAGGTCAACTACGTTTCGCTTTTTCAAACATTTCCTCGAATATGAAAACTTCAACATACCGCTCTTGTAACGCATATTACTATTATACATACAGGACGACAAAGTGAAACTGTTGTTTTACAAGTACGGTAATTTGAGCTGTTGTTTAACTACGCAATGTCAACTAGGTCGTTATCTCAAATCCGTGGAATTGGTGACAGTGGCACGATATTTTTGCGAGTTGTATCCGTGTATTGTCCGTGAAATTATCTAACATACACGTTATAGAGTACGAAACCCTTTGAAATCCTAACTAATCGCCTTAACCGGGATTGGAATCGAGTCTCAAAGTGCGATGTTTGTTAGCACCAATAAATTATGGCCTCCAGGTGTTAAGTATAAGAAATTCTCTTTCTCTTTTTATATCAGTGCAGCGACTAAGAAAGTAAAGCGAAGAAGATCGTTTAAAATTATATACTAGCCACCATCAACTCAAGTTAAAGTTGAGTGAGAACTGCGTTTCCTCGTGGATTAGAGGAGAGGAAAGAGCTCAGTGAGCGACGTAGGGGAAGTTGCAGCCCCATTCGCTGCAGTGCTTAGAGCGCATTATAACTTCCATATCAAGTTGGTGAAGGTTGGCTCGCTATGGAAACTAACACTACAAAGCATAGACTATCTACCCTTATGAGTTTAAACTACTCTTGGGAGAGTAGTTTGCTTTCCGTACAATATAGAAAGTATTCAAATTCAATTGAATACCAAGTCACGTAGATAAATTCAATATTTAAAGTTGTCTCCCCCCCCCAAAAGTGTATAAATTAAAAAAATATATTAATTTCAAGGGAAAAATTGTTCCGTGGCCGGGTATCGGTCCCGGGACTTTTCGCGTAACGCTCTACCGACTGAGCTACCCCAGAAACTATACATGACACCGTCAAAATTCTTCCCTTTATATCCACACAACTCAAATGGGCTGACAAGACTCCATAAACCCAAATTTGAGTGCACACAATACTGTGTGACTTAAATTATGGCTTTCTGTTGACGTACCTACAGTAACGAATATATTATACAAATATGGATTTCAGGTACAAGCTCCTAATTTATTAAAAGCATTTGTAACTGCATGTAATGCACTTTTTAAAATCATTTTTACTTGATGCTGCATTCCCCCCCCCCAAAAAATCATTCTCTACCATTCTAGTGTTAAAATTGTGTATCTCGTTTCCATGTTTAATAGGAGTATTAACTGTACATAGATCACGTTTAATTTTAAATAATTATAAAGATTCTAAGTAATATTGTGCGGTCACTGGGAGTACGTTGGTTTCACCAAATACTTCAAGCGAAGATTTATGAAAGTGATATATATATATATATATAATTAGTTTATATATCTTTTTGTATAATCTATAATTGATTGATAAGCTGCTGGCACATCACCCCCAGATTACAGTCACATAGAGGAGATGAAGTCAATCAGCGAATAATATAATACGCTATATACTTTAGACGTAGATGGGAGGATAATATTAAAATGGATTTGAGGGAGGTGGGCTAGAGAGTGGATTAATCTTGCACAGGATAGGGACCGATGGCGGCTTATGTGAGAGCGACAATGAACCTCCGGGTTCCTTAAAAGCCATTTGTAAGTATATACTTTAGATGTTGTACACAGGGTGATTCACGACGAAAGATAAAAGAATTTAGTATACGATATCTTAGGCCATTTTGAGTGAAAAAGTTCATATGAACATAGGTCCTTTTTCGAACGATGGCGGAGCTATCTAGGTGCATTTTTTTTTTTTTTTTTTTTTTTTTTTTTTGGTAGAACGTCCCCAATGTGAATCAGACATTTCCATATGAAGAGTCCACTGCAAGAATGATGGATGTCACTTTCTTGTCGACAATGAACCAAGATTGTCAATGCATAGCTTAAGACATATAGAATTTACATAGAGAGTTATATGGCATTAACACTGATGGTCATTGTCCAGTAATGATCGGAAAATCACAGTTAAGCTTTGAGCGCTAAGCATTTAAAACTTTCAATTGGTTCTGCAAAATGTATTCCAAATGACATCCATCATTCTTGCAGTGGAATCTTCATATGCTGCTGACGTGAGATGTGAGACAAGGTCACGGATCACAATGAATGACGTATGTAACATTGGAATCTACATTGTGAGAAAAGTGGATAAGTTCATTCACCTCACAAACCGGGTGATGGGGCATTACAAATGTACAATTGCGTGCCCTTATATGATGTAATGACACAGATCCCGCGCATAACACAAATACACTATCGCTTATCGGTTCACAGCAGTTCAGTCAGCTACTTACAGTACAGTAGTTATACAGGTACAGTTATCGGAAGTGTTAAGTTGTGTTTTTCAAGATGCCTTATAAATTTTCGACTGCAGAATACGCCGACATTGTGTATATTTATAGTTTGTGCGATGAAAGTTCTTTGCATGCAGACGCTGAATATGAACGACACTTTCCGAACAGAAGATTACCATATCAAAGAGTATTTACTGCCTATTGGGTTGGATGAAAGACTTGGTATAGGCCTACCAAAAGAAGGTGAAAACGACAGAGGTGCTAATCGACCATATTTTGGATGCTGCACGCCGCATAAAGAACAGCCACGTGCAACTCTCTCGAGCGATGAGCGCGATTCACGCTGGAGCGCAACAGTGCATTGAAACATGATATACTTTTGAAAATGTGCGAAAACATAGACCTCTACATCTAGAATATTAGGTATGAATGCACACGTGAATATAAACTTTAAATTTGTCCTTTATCTGTCTCTAAATGCGAGTTAGTACAATGGAATCCCACAAGTTTTTGTGAAATGAAAGAGCCATATCTCCGTAACCGTTCGAAAACGGACCTATATTCATATGAACTTTTTGACTCTGAATGACTTCAGAATTCACATCCCAACTTTCCTCGTGAATCATCCTGTATATAGGTCTATATCCTTTAGTCTATGGTCCACACCTGTGGAGTAACGGTCAGCGCGTCTGGCTGCGAAACCAGGTGGCCCGGGTTCGATTCCCGGTCGGGGCAAGTTACCTGGTTGAGGTTTTTTCCGGGGTTTTCCCTCAACCCAATATGAGCAAATGCTGGGCAACTTTCGGTGCTGGACCCTGAACTCATTTCACCGGCATTACACCTTCATCTCAATCAGACGCTAAATAACCTAAGCTGTTGTTAAAGCGTCGTAAAATAATCTACTAAAAATTTAGTATATGTAGCATTCCTTGAGTACTTGCTTTTTTTTTCTTAATTTGTGTAAAATTCTTAATCCAATCTAGGTGTTAATCTAAGTTAAGCCCCAATGTGTATAATGTGTAGACAGTTGTTAATTTATTTCACTGTTATTTCTTGTTGTAAGTAGATAAGATCGCTTATGAAACAACTTATATTTTGTTTTAGGTGCATTAACATTAATTCATTTTTAACTAACCATGTACTAAGTTTTTGTATGTCACTTTAAATACTGTTAATTGTTTGTTTTCAGAATTACTTTTATATAATAAGCAAATGTCATCTGCAATTTACATTTTTCAAGATATATTCTGTCTTTGTACCGACTATTGGTAAGATTTTTTGTATTAAACAGATAATGAAGAAAAAAATGGGAGTGTAGAGGGTATAGATCACAAAAAGGCATATGACTCGCTTAAGAGAGAAGTTTTATTTAATATTCTTATTGAGTTTCACATTCCCAAGGAACTAGTGCAACGGTGCGCTTCTCTTTACTTTGTATAATTGGTAAAAACAAAAGTAAACAATACTTAAACAATTAAGTATTACCCTGCCGTCGAAAGGTATGATAGGGTCGACTGTCTCTTTGGTGAGGTGATACAAAGAAAACACTCTATATAAAACATTAACACTCTCTGTCAACATTTATTAATAACACTTTAGAAAGATGGAAATGAACCAAGGTCTCCAGTAAAGTACAATCACTGATAATTCACCGACACATTGACACTGGCTTGCCACTAAAGGTCGCCTAACTGGCATTCGCCATTACACAAACTAATAACGCCATCTGTACTCATAGTTTGTAATTATTAGTAGCTTGCTAGGCAAGTACCGACTTGTCTGATATAGTAGAAATCACTATTACACAACCAAATACAACCAATGTAAAACTCTTGACGAATGCCAGCTTATTCCGTAATAATCCCATACTCCTTATGAAATCAAACTCCTGCTATGTATCATAATAAACTTAATCTTACTAATATTGAAAAACCTGTTTAGCTTCCTGGTATGCCAGTCTCTAAACCAACTCAACAATGGTCTCTCTCCGACACTCAGACCTCTATATACACACAGCATACATCACCGCAGCTCGGCTACGTTTCCGCCTGTAGTAAGTCACGAGCCCCGTTCGATCCCAGACTACAGCACTCTACGTTCCTCCCGAACTGGGTTATCCGTGGTCCCCTCGCGGATAGTCGTAATACCAACCCACAGCTCTCCCAACTGTGGTCCAACCTTCCTCAACGAGTCGCTCCCCAAGACTGCAAACGTATCGAAATTCTCCCCCAGAAAAACCGACGCTAATGAATAATTAAAGCAAAATGGCCAATGGCATTCAAACCCCAAGACACGTGATAACTAAATTCCCTCCTTATACGTGAGGAAAAGGAGAGCAATAATGGCGGAAATAAAACAAGCTATCTAAAGGAGAAATAAAGACTAAAAATGGAGAAGAAGTGAAGCCATCTATGAAAGGCGAAGGTACCTAATAATAAAAAGTAAATAACAAGAATAGAAAAGAAAGAAAGAAAATGAAAGGAAAGAAATGAACATAGTGTGCCGAAACTAAAACGGCACACTAGTTCGATTAATTAAAATGTGTCCCAGTGAAACGTACAACAGAATCCGTATAGACCATTTTCTATCTGATGCTTTTGGAATATACTATCAACTTTACTTTTTAACTTTGCTCCAAAATACTATGCTATTAGAAAAGTCCATGATAACAGACCGAGTTTGGAATTGAACGAGTTATATCAGCTGCTTGTCTATGAGGATGACATGAATATGTTAGGAGAAAATCCACAAGTTATTAGGAAAAACACGTGAATTTTACTAGAAGCAAGTAAAGAGATAGGTTTGGAAGTAAATCCCGAAAATACAAAGTATAACTATGTCTCGTGACCAGAATATAAGTAGTACGAAATGGAAATATAAAAATTGGAAATTTATCCTTTGAAAAGATGGAAAAGTTCAAATATCTTGGAGCAACAGTAACAAATATAAATGACTCTCAGGAGGAAATTAAACGCATAATAAATATGGGAAATGCCTGTTATTATTTGGCTGGGAAGCTTTTGTCGTCTAGTCTGCTCTCTCAAAAAAAAAGCAAACCGATATTTAGAATTTACCAAACAGGTATATTACCTGTTGTTCTGTATGGTTGTGAAACTTGGACTCTCACTTTAAGACAAAAACATAGGTAAAGGTGTGTTCGATAATAAGGTGCTTAGAAAAATATTTGAGGCTAAGAGGGATGAAGTTACAGGAGAATGGAGAAAGTTGCAAAACGTAGAACTGCACGCATTTGTAGGCCTATTCTTCACCTGACATAATTACAAATATTAAATCCAGACGTTTGAGATGGGCAGGGCATGTAACACGTATGGACAAATACAACATTCCATATAGAGTGTTAGCTGGAAGACCGGAGGGAAAAAGACCTTTGCGGAGGCCGAAACGTAGATGAGAAAATAATATATTAAAATATATTTGAGGGAGGTGGGATATGATGGTAGAGGCTGGATTAATCTTCCTCAGGATAGGGACCAACTGCGAACTTATGTGAGGTCGGCAATGATCCTCCGGGTTCCTTAACAGCCATTTCTAAGCAAGTAAGTATTCAGTCTTTGTTCGAGAGAAATAAATCTTCTCTTTTCTATGGAGAATCGAACCTGGGTACGATGAATTTATAGCAGGAAACATTACGACTTGGTACAGAGTAAAAGATTGTAAGTTTAAAAGGATCGTTAAATAAAGGAATGCCATTTGGTTTGTCACCCATGTGCTCTAGTTTTAGTTTGGATTCGCACGTTTTTAGAAGAGCTAGAATTTCCTGTTGAGTGAAGAACAACGGGTGGCGGCTAGGGGGCGGGAAGTCTTTCTCGGCGGAATGTGCCGAACCAAGAAACACGATGATGGATCGCGGCTGAGCACGGCGAGCGTGTCGTGGCGTAATGGAGCGGAATTCACAGAAACCAGAGTCCTTGCTCCTCCATTACCCACAATTCCGTGCGACGACGCTTCGGACCGCCCACCGCGATCGCCATTAGCACCCCTAAGGTCCACACCACAGAACTTCCTCATCCCACTCTATTGCAGGACCACGAGTTTATAGTGAACAAAGAGCTCTTAATGGGACAAAAGAAAGCTTTTTGAATACAAACACAGAGACGTTTAGTCGTTAGATGTGCTAGTAAGGCACTTTGTATGTGTGAATGTAAGTCTGAAATCAAACAAGGTACATTTCAGATTTATGTGCTCCGTAACCGGAAGTTCGACATATTGATTTGCAAATTTCATGATTTTAAACTTGTCGTGAATAAATTAAAAAATATATATGGAGAAAGCTGGATTTGCAGTTAAAGACCTGCCCTTGTGCAGGACAGTAAATGAATGATACATACGTACATACATACAAACATACATGCATACATACATACATACGAGGCGCATCCAGAAAGTAAGTTTCCCGATTTTTCCCCCTTGAAAGTAAACGTAATTAGCCGTGTCAATTGCGCATGCGTAACAGATCTATGATGTATCAATCATATGCCAGCCGGACAGGTCCCGCCTGGTGCCAGTAGCGTGGCAGCAGTGGTCCGAAATGGAAGCTCTTATTCCTTCTCCCGCCTGCGAGGTTTGTCGGTGATAAAGTTCTTTAATGCACAAAGCATTGCGCCAATTGAAATTCATCGGCAGCTCTGTCAGGTCTATGGGCCGAACATCATGACTGTGTAAGCAGATGGTGCGTCGCTGATGTAGGCAGTTTTCCGAAGTTCGTCAAAGTGTCCATGATGAAGAGCGCAGTGGGCGACCGTCCCTCATCAATGATGATCGTGTTGAGCTGGTGCGGCAGTGCATCATGGAGAACCGTCGCTTCATGATTACGGAGTTGAGCAGCCATTTTCCGCAGATATCGCGATCCTTGTTGTATGAGATTGTCACTAAGCACCTGCTGTTCAAAAAAGTGTATGCCAGATGGGTGCCGATAAACCTGACACCCTAACACAAAATGCAACGTTTAGGAGGAGCACTGACATTTCTGCAACGGTATCACGATGACGGCAACGAGTTCCTCGATCGTCACGGGCGATGAGGCTTGGATTTCGCACTTCACCCCGGAAACCAAGTAGCAGTCAATGCATTGGCAGCATAGTGGATCTTCGGTTAGGACGAAATTCAAACAGACGCTGTCGGTACGGAAAGTGATGTGCACGGTGTTCTGGGACAGGAAGGGCATTCTGCTCATTGACTTCCTTCCAAAAGGTGAAACAGTGAACGCTGACCGTTACTGTGAAACACTGCGATAATTGCGACGTGACATTTAAAACAAGAGACGTGGAATGCTTACTGCAGGTGTTGTGCTCCTCCATGACAATGCTCGTCCACATACGGCTCGGCGCACAGCAGCTGTTTTGACGGAATTTGGCTGGGAGTTGTTTGATCATCCACCCTACAGTCCTGATCTTGCTCCCAGCGATTTTCACGTTTTCTTGCACCTCAAGAAATTCCTGTCCTCCGGTGAGCGTTTTGGCAACGACGAAGAGCTGAAGACGTCTGTCACACTCTGGTTCCATTCACAGGCGGCAGAGTTCTACGACAGAGGGATACAAAAGTTGATCCCACGATACGACAAGTGTCTCAATTCTGATGGTGGCTATGTTGAAAAATAGCTGAAACATTGCTGTACCTGATGCCAATAAATGTTTTCCTGAAAGTGTGTGTTCTTTTTTTTTAAATAGGGAAACTTACTTTCTGGATGCGCCTCGTATATACATACATACACACATACATACATATATACATACACTACACTACAACAAGATCCCAATGAGTGGGGTAACAAAAACTCTGAGAGAAGTGAGCCTTGTGAAATTGGAAAACCAGTGACAGCTAGCAAAAAAACTGAGCGGAAACAACAAGATATTTTCCACAAGTCTCCCAGAGACCAGCACTGAACATACCTCTTTCAGTTGAACTTACAACCATGCTAACTGGTCATGGAAGAATCAACGCATACTACCACAGATTCCACATCATACAAGACCTAACATGCAGCTTCCTTAATGGTGAAGAAACAGTTAATCATATTTTACTCGAGTGCACGAAATACAAGGCCCGAAACGAACTGAAAATAATCATAAATTTCAAAGGAGGAAGGTGGCCACCGAACAAGAATGATCTCATTATCAAAAAATTAAAGGAATATTGTAAATTCATAAGAGAGGTAGATTTAGAAAGTAGACAAAATGTATAGCAATAGGAAAATATAAATATAAATATGGAGAATAGAAAACTAACTTAAGATAAACGAAATGTCGAACAGGTTAATGTAATAAAATTATAATATTGGAATTTTAACTTGTATAGAAAAAGAGTACAGATAATAGACTAAGAATAAGTAATAAATAGCAATAAATACATTAGGGATTATATTGAACATATTAAATTTGTCACAATAGAGTAAAAACAAAACTTGATTGTATTAAGTTAATATAAATAATAATGTAGGATAAAAATCTCAAACACAATATCAGTACACTTAATAATAATTTAACATGTAAATATACATTATTCAAAAAAATTATTTGTACGGTTATAATATGGTAGGCTATATTCAATTCTAGTCACAATAGCATAAAATTATATTGAACATGACATTGCCTAAAAAAATATTCTGTCGCATATATAATTGTAAGACAATTGTAGTTTTGTAAGCACAAATCAGACATGTAGTGTTGCTCATGTAATGGAGCATGTTGTCCAAATAAAGATGAAAAACAAACATACATACATACATACATACATACATACATACATACATACATACATACATACATACATACATACATACATACATACATACATACATACATACATACATACATACATACATACATACATACATACATACATACATACATACATACATATTGTCGGACCATCGAATCTGTGCACCTTCAGCGCTGTCGTCGTCCTTAGAAAAGTCATCGCCAATTCGCCAGTACTCGCTCCATTCCACTCGCTTTCCTCCCACCACGTCAAACAACAGGCCACGAACCTTCCCGAATAGGGATGTTGCCAAACTTCCGTCAAACGGCGTCATAAATAACTGGTCCTCCATGCTACAATATCATTTCTTGCAATCAAAATACATCTTGTATTTCTACATTTTTAAAATCTAAATTCCATGTCTCGAATCACTTTCCGTAGAGTTTCTCTCCAAACATTGGAAATTATTGCTTCTCTCGCAGCCTTCAGTAATTTCTTCAATGTCCTGCAGGGTATAAAATTCTTGTATCTTTCTTCTTAAAAAACATCGGTTCATATCATCTACAAGAATTAAAGGTTCCCTTGGTCTGTTCTTCCCTGGTGGTTCTAGCTTTTCATCTCCTGCGCACACTCCCTCTCTCCTGATTTTCTTTATTAGGCGCTCTGACCTGCCTATATAAATTACATAACATGTTGTATTAGTATTAGTTACGTATGTAATTTTAATACGTAATCAATTGAAATAAAATAAGCCTCACATGCGATCGCAGCTGCTATTTCCGTTGCCAGTAAATCAGGCCTGATTTATGGGAAACAGATATTGACATGTTTCTCTTCATCGCAAAATCCTATTACGTACTTGCTTAATAATATTTCTTTCGCCACTCCGTGCAACAGTGTTCATGTTGAGTTGAGAACACTGGACTGCATGTGCAAATAAACTGTCCCGCAAGAAGGCCCAGTGAGTAGTGGGGGACAGAAAGGGAGAGAGAGAGAAAAGAGATAGGAATGCAGGGAGAAAAATGAATTACCGAGGCTGAGAAGGAATTAGGGTTCAGTTCACATCTCTTAAGGGGGCACAGATCCGATGATCCGACAATACATATAAATCATCCAGTAAATTCGAAATTTAGACCTTCGTGAGGATATTGACATGCCGCGCATACGTGAAATCCTCCATTTCACCTCAGCAGCTCACATGCCAGATGGCTCAGACATCTGCGTGTCATGCAGAGGAGAGCAGGTTTGAGTCTTAATCCAGTGATTTTTTTTAATCCCTGAATAACGTTAAAATGCAGTTTTACAGAACCTTAGGACCGTTGTTTAAGTTTGTTTAACAAAAAGTGTAATAATTACTGTCCAACTTTTAAAAGTTATTATCAAGCTTGACCTGACCCAAAAAACCAAACTATTAACTGAAATACATTTTGTCTTCCTCAAAGAAAATACATATAAACAAACACAATTATGAAAAAAAAAAAAGAAAGAAAGAAAAATGTCTGAAGCTTCATTTTAACGTTATTCCGATCGTAAACTAATCTGAAAAGCTTAAGTTAGTTTGTGTGTCTATTCGTACTTCCTAAGAATGTCTCCACTTTTCGTCACCTAGATTTCTTGCTACTCTCCTCAAACAGTTTCCTAGAACGTTCTTCTGTTGGGATCAACTGTCAATTCAGGATAGGACACTGGTGTTTCACAAGTTCTAATTGCATTTAACACATTTTCCTGGAAAGCTATATTAGGCCTACAATTCAACCACTGACGTTTCGTATCTAAACTTTCCTAAGAGATCGATTACTTTCAGTTCAATTTTTTTTTAACTCTCTGTAATATTCCTTACAATGACATTTCATAAGTAGACCTACGTTTCACTAAATCTACATTCTTCAGTATATGTCAGGATCTTATTCTTTCCTTAAAAAAAACCACTTTGTCCTCGCCGAACATGTAAGAGTTTCCTCTACGTAATCTGCTTCCCTAAACCTGAAAATATCCTGAAGTATTGAAAATATGCAGCTGAATTTTCTACCGCTAATGCTATTAACATTACTTGAAGGTGAATCCCAATAATAACTCATAAAAGGTGGGCAGTAATTATTACACCTTTTGTTAAACAAACTGAAAAACTGGTTAAAAGGCTGTAAAACTCCATTTTAAAGTTATTCAGGAAAATAAACTCATTGGGATGAGGCTCGAACCCGCTCTCTTCCGCATGAGAAGCAGACAGCGAGCCGTCTGAGCTGCTGAGACGAGGGGAAAGGCCACGCTTCTGAACGGAGTGTCAATGTCATTACGAACGCTCTCGTGTTAATGGCGCTATGAATCGAACTTCAAGAGTTGGTCCATTACTTTTCTCTGGTATTATATGTCAAAGTATATTGTTACGCATATAAAGCTGTGGAAGTGATTCAGAATGGACTTGCTTACTATCTTTCAACAGAAGATATCACAGACTTTATCCTGGCGAAATCAGTCATTTTGAAATGAAGGAAGTAATGGCGAGTCTGGTTGTAAATTTTGCATTTTGTCATTATTCATTTTTATTCTTTAACGAAAAAAGTTTCGCATGTACTTTGTAGGCATACTACAGGCGTCCAGCGGTTTTTCTTCCTTGTCGGATGGAGATTGCATTTACTTGCACTTGCTCTTTTTAGTTATATTTTCCACAAATTAAAACTTTGTGTCCTGCCAAAATTGAACTCGCTACAATTACAGTCAGAGATCATTAGCGTTACTATAACGAAAGCCACCGTTTTCGGCGAGTGACATAAGTAATGGGAACGTCAAGAGCGAGTATCTTAACTTTGTCGCAGTCTGTAAGCGAGAAAGCTGACAACCGTGATAGTAGATTGCTGAAGTGACTTGTGTCTAGAAGGTGGTACTATTCTCAGCTCAATTGGCATCAGATGCCACTGACTGTGCACTGTAAACAAGAACACTCCCCAGAAACGTAACGTGCGAGAATCTTGCTTTGCCGCAGTGTGTGGGCGATAAGACTAACGACAATGATTCGCAGATTCCTGACGTGACGTGTATTTGGGTGGCACCATTGTCAGTTGGACTGGCTCACTGACTGGGCTTGTACTGAAGGACACGCTCCGAAAACGCTGGCGCTGGCTGTACTGTACAACTGAGTCGCACAGAGTGTTCGATAATGGAACTGGGATGAAAAAAACTGATAGAACATATTGTGAATAGTTGAATTTACTAACCAATTATTTGTTAATTAATAAGCGTATATTGAGAGTTCGTCACAAGTCTATACAAGTTTCACGCTTACGCCCACTTTTTATGGATTTTTCAACGTCACATTAGATAGACGTATGACGGGAAACCCGTGACGCAGTATTAGCAGAAATCTGAGTCTCCGCCTAAGCAAATTAGTAACTGACATACATTCCTGTACCATGCAGGATTTGAAGCCATGACTGTAGCTTTAACAAGAACGTTGAAACTACGCACCTCACTTGCTGCAATTCGTCTGTTATATGTATAAACATATTTATTATAATGTTCTTTGTAAATAAACAGCAATAACTCAAGCGCCATGAGAAATATGTGACAAGAGAATGCTAACCTCTCTGGAAAATGCTTTCCAACTTTGTACTTCATAACGAAGCAAGATAGAGGAGAGACTTTGTGCACGAATCCTTTTATTAGTTATGTAATTCGCGTTACGGTTTATTAGTCAACAAAGGGATCTGCAGTAATTCCCATTAATTACGTCACACACGCTGTCAGGAAGCCTTCATCATAAAAGGAGATTTATGCCCTTAAAGAGCAGTTTCAGTGCCATTACGAGTGCAAAGCAAGGTATTTTCGTGAGGGATGTAGATATTTTAACACGCTTTTATAAACGGTGTCAGAATTACTGGTAGTTGTAAAGTAGCAGTAAGAATAGTAGCAGCAACAGCACCAGTAGCAGTATTAGTACTGGACAGCAATACCAATAGTCGTAGCATAGTTAGCAGTCCTAGTATAGAATAGGATATTAACAGTATTAGTAGCATCAGAAGTAGCATCAGCAGCAGCAGTAGAAGATAGTATAGACAGTATTTTTAATTGGTTAGTTAACGACGTTGTATCAACTACAAAGTTATTTAGCGTCCATGGGATTGGTGATAACGGGATCATACTTGGGAGATGAAGACGAGAATTCGCCATAGATTACCTGACATGTTCCTTACGGTTGGGAAAAGCTTCGGTAAAAATCCAACTTAGTAATCAGCTCAAGCGGGAATCGAATACGCGTCGGAGCGCAGCTCCGGATCGGCAGGCAAGTGCTAGCCGACTGAGCTACGCCTAATGTGTAAGATAATTACACAAATGTCGGTTCATGAGTGAAATTCAATCATGCTGACATGTACATGATACATACATTGCTACAATAGGTAATAATAATAATAATAATAATAATAATAATAATAATAATAATAATAATAATAGTGATAATAATACTGTTATTTAATTATTGTTATTATTATTATTAATATCATTATTATTACTACTATTATCATTATTATTATTATTTATTATTTATTTCACTAAACTACTGTTTTGTTTAGATAGCTTGGCCGGTCATAACATTCTGCGCAATAAACCAGGCAAGTCTATTTGGTACTGATACAGTACGAAAAAAAAGAGTGCATGGGTTAGTCCTGTGAAGTTCACTTCGTTTCCTTGTACAGTACAAGCGTGTAGTACACTATTTAAAGAAACATTAATACCGTAATGGAACTGATAAAGACATTACAGTCAGAGGTACTGTAGGAAGTTCGTACCGAAACTGTTAAGATGTGTGAGCTTGCACTATATGTCTACAGAATGAATAGTAGTAAAGCAGCTCTCAAAGTCAACAAACCAGCAAAGCAAACATGTACAGTAGGGTGGTAACCAAACTTATCTTTTTGCGAATGGTGCATGGCCTTAGAATAAGAAACACAACGAACAAATAATTTTTAATACCCTATATAAAGACAATAATTGCCAATTAGAATCTTCGTAATTTTGAATATTAAATAATTTGCCTTTGTGTATAAGAATAACAAATTACATTATCTAGTCTTGTAGGAGTCAAAATGTCTGGCAAAAGGTTATGTCTCTACACCAAATGCATCGAAAATAGTCGAGAGACAAAATGTTACATTTGGTGTGCACCCAGAGTTACTGGAACACAGCTCTCCCTGCCATTCGCAGCTAGTGATACCTCATAAAATGACACTATTTTTGCATTCCTGTTAAGTTCCAGTGTAAGGCAAAGGAAGAAAGATATTATTTCGTGAAAACAAGGAAGTACTGTATGGCCTATGTACATTTCAGTGAAAAAATATATCAATTTCTTGCAATATAATAGATATTTACTAAGGTATAGAATAAGATATAAGATCATACACGACATTAAGATATATGAATCATATGAGGAAATGAAGAGGAAGGCAGAAAATAGGAAACATCGGAGAAAGCTGGGTTTGCAGTGAAATACTTGCTCTTGGACAGAACACTAAATGAATGAATGACTGACGTATAAAATATCTATGCCTAATAACATACCGCGTAAAATATGTTAACGAGTTTATTAAGCACCAAAACTAAAGAGATTCTATTTAGATAATGTGAGTTATACTAGGTCGCCTCAGAAGTTCTATTAATTTGTCTATAAGTTTCCTAGACAGTGTACATTTTTTTTACTCGTTGGTATTTTTTGAAACACATTTCAAGAAGCATTTAATTGCATATCTATTTGCGATTGATGGTGCCTACTATCTCACAATTCGAATGCTTCTGCATTTCTTTCGAAAACATGTGTTGGGTGCTAAATCAGCAGCTGAAAAAATAACATGTGAAGTGGAAGATGAAGAGTTGGTCAGTAGAAGAATAGCATGAAATCGGTTTAAGCGATTCAATTATGAAGACCTAAACATTAAAGACAAACCTCTCCCAGAACGTCCGCCTATTCTAGAGAATAAGGCTACATCCACCGAAATGAAAAAGCAGCAACTCGCCAGTAGCAATGGATTGTGGGCAAATCTTGTTATCTCTAATAAGCAAATATTCTGGGGCAGATAAAAAAGTTAATTTTTTTCTTACACCATGTCAATTATGTCAAAAGAAGTGCTTATACAAATTTTGACCACTCGATCGTAATTACGCGGCAGTCCAGAAAGTTATTTCCCCTGAGGCCGTTTACAAAAAAAAAGCACAGTTGTATGGAAAGATTTATTGAAACAGATACAGCAATTGTTGCGCTATTTGTCAACATATCCGCCACTGAAATCGAGACATTTACCATACCATGGGATCAAATTTTGTGCCGTAGAAGACAGCCGTCTGAGATCGCAACCAGTGTTTGACAGCCTCTGCACCTCTCTGTCGATCCCATGAAATGACAAATGTCTCAATTCCGATGGAGAATGTATTGAAAATAGCTCAAGAGTTGCTGTGTCTGTTCCAATGAATTTTTCCAATGAAACTGTGTTTCCTTTCTGTTAACGGCCACTGGCGAATTAATTTTTTACGGCCCTCGTAATTGCGGTCGAGTGGCCAAAATTTGTATGGACACTTCCTTTGACATTATTAATATGGTGAAAGAAAAAAAAAACATTAACTTTTTATCTGCCCCCATCAGAATGTTTGCTTGTAAGTGCACGGTCTGTCGCCACCTACACTAATTTGAATTGTGGGTAAACGGCGACCATTTTCTCTGTACTCACTGAAGTATGGTTATATAAATCAACTTTTGGAGGACCTGATACAAAAATGGTGTTCAAAAATTTGATATATTTATAACCATGCAATGCTTTGAAGTCACAGTCAGTTACGCTCAATGACACAATAGCTATAATCAGATAAAAATGCTGTTAACCGTGGAGGGGTTCGCTTGTATAGGACATTATGATCGTTCTTTGAATTCGTTGCATTCAGAAGTGGAAATTGGTTGTGGAGCACGAGGGGAGAAACTTAATTCCGGCTCACCCTATTTTAGGCGCAGCGAAAAGATAGGGGAAAAATTCCCTGCGTTTAGTAGTTCTGTATCATGGGCGAGGCTCTTAATGATCACCATGACGACTTGTTGGGTTGATGATACTATAAGATTATCTTGCTCGCTCCCTCCTACACTGATACCTAAACTTGATGAAAAGGGGAAAGAACACTAGAAAATCTACTCCAACGCTGACATTCTGGGCCACGAGTTCCGAGCGAAATTACAAAAATATAAATATCCGATATGCAAAATCGATTCAGTAACTGTTTTTCTAAATAAGTACAAATCCGACATAGGATACGGAAGTCAAAACATGAGAAGTTCAGAGTACTACCACAGTCTAGTATATACAGTCACGAAGCTTGAGTTGTGAGGGTGCTAGAAACAATAGACTGTGCCGGTACTATTTCGCATTAGCGACCCTAGTAGTCAGCAACTATCTATGGATGCATATTTACTACGTATTGAGCTTCGTGACTGTATATACTAGACTATGGTACTACCATCCCCGTTACATTATTACTTGTGCTTTATCATCAACCACACCTCACCTACTATGAATAACATCAACATTGGAAATAATTGCCCAAATTAATACATAAATAACATAAAGAGTATGATGGAGTAAACAGACTATAACAGTTTCAGTTGCCCGCATATCGAATTTAACGTTAACTGTAGTCGTAGAAAAAGAGACATGGAGAGGAAAGTAGATTGATTAGCTTCTAAGACAACCCACAATATAGGTATATGTAGTGCTAAACCGTGCGAAGAAAAATAAATATAGAAAATAGAAGGAAGGAACAAAACAAAGGAAGCAAGCAAAGGAAAAAAAAAGGAATAGTAAAGAAAAAAGAAGAAGTAGAGAGAAAAAATAAAAAAGAATGGGAGTAATAAAGATAAAAACTTTTGAAAAAATTAAATGTAACGAAGCACAAAAGAAAGAGGAAGGAGGAATTATAGAAAGAAAAAGAGACTTAAAGAAAAATTATAAAAGAAAAGGAAATAAACTAAGGAAAGAAAGAAAGAAAGTACGAAGAAGGAAAAGGGTAAAACTAAATATAACTAAGCAAGAAACAAGGAAAAACTAAAGGGAAATCAAGAATGGAAGAGAAAGAGATAAAAATGGCACGAGGACAAGGAAATTAAAAAGAAAATAAGTAAAGAACGAGAGAAGGAACGAGAAAGAATTAAGCACAAGAATGCAACAAAGAATATGAAAGAAGACCAAATAAAAAATCGAAGAAATATGGAGGCAAGAAAAGAGGGATAAAAAGGAACGAATGAAAAAACATTAAAGAAAATAAGTAAAGAACGGAAAAAAAGGATCGAAATAAAATTAAACGGGAAAGAAGAGAAAATTGGGAACGAAAAAAGTCTAGAGAAAACAAAAGGGATATGTAAAACAAGGAACAAAAGATAAAGAACGAAATATGGAACAAAGAAAATAAGAGAAGAAATGAAATGAAATTTACAAATAAAAGAGAAAAAATGGGACACAAAGGAATGTAGAAGAAAAAAAGAGGTGACAAGGAAGTAACAAATGTGATAAAAGTAAAGGAAAATATAGAAAACGAAGAAGAATGACTTGTAATTAAAAGAGAAAGAAATAGGAAGAGAATGATAAACAAAGAAGTATAGATTAAAGAATAGCGAATTGAAAAGGAAGAAACGAAAGTGAAATGAATGAAAACAAATGAGGGACGGAAAAAAATGTCATATAATTGTACCAAAAATAAAAAAAATAATGAATAAGAAATAAAGAATTGCAGCAGCAAAAAAGGATTTGGAAAGGAATAAAAATAAATATAAGAAAAACACACGAAATTTCATTAGAGCAAGAATCTCCTGTAACGCCTGTCCCAGGGCTAGCTCAATTACTCTCAATTGGCGAGCCAATCCAATTGAGTGCCTTTCTCTAGTTTATTCCTTACTCTCTGTCTGTGCTTTCGGTTTTTATATTATAGGCCTATAAGTTGGAAAGAAACGAACAAAAATATGGGACGGGGGGAATATTGAATATAATTAAACGAGAACGAAAGAAGAAATAATGGGAAACATAGAAGAATATAGAGAAAAATAATTGTAAAGGAAGAAACGAAAAGAAGACAAATACGAGACGGGAGAAGAAAAACTTATTTGTAATTTTACGAGAAAGAAACGAACCAATAACAAAGTATTGTAGAGGGACGAAAAATATGCTGAAAAGGAAGGAGTGAAAGTAGGCCTAAGTAAAATGAAGGAAAATAAATAAGACGTGAAGAAGAAATTAGAAAAATGAACTATAATGAAACGAGAAAGAAGGAAGGAAAGAAAGAAACAAGAAAGAAATAAAAATAAAGAAAAGAAAAATTAATGAAAAGAAATAGCTAGACACAAAGAAAACTAAGGAAGAGGCGAAAGAAAGTTTTGTGGAAAACAGAATAATAACCAATAAAAAGGCTGAATGGAAGGAAAAAGAAAAATGAAGTAGACAAAAGAACGAAATATAACTGAAAGAGAAAAAAAAATGAATAAAAGAAAGTTCTCAGGGATGAGAGAATTGTGTTGGTTGAAAGTTTTATTTTCTTTTAGTGTACAAATGGTGAACATATGTCTATATCAAGAGAAGTAATTAATGAATGGCATGTAATTACTCTTCACATGAATACCCAAAACACCTGATAAATGCAATAAGCTTATATTATAACTCGAAGATAAAAAACACCGGAACAACAAAAAGAGAAGAAATTTTAATAAATAGGGGAGTTCGACAAAGATGTACAATCTTACCCACATTATTCAACATCTACTTGAGCAATATACTGCAGAAATGGAAAACTTTAGCAAATCCAGATATAAAACTAAATCATAATACAAATATAAATATATTGTTATATGTTGACGATGTAATAATCATTCAAGACAATGAATATGATCTACAGAAATTTTTATATTATTTGAACAATATTTGCAAAGCCTACGATATTACCATTTCTGAGAACAAAACTAAAAGAACGGCATTCTGGGGAAAGTCACAAATACCCTCAAAATTCATTCTAGAAGGTATATCATCAGAGCAAGCGAATAGTTTCGACTATTTAGGTTGTGACATTAATACGCGAAATGATTTGAAGAAGATGTTAATAGAAAACTATCAAAATTCCAAATGGTATGTGGCACCATCCATCGGACTTTAAAGAATAAAACAAGGAAAGAAACCGGAATTAGACTTTATGAAACGATGGCTATCCCTACTCTTCTATATGGTTCAGAAACTTGGGTAAATTAAAAAAAAAAACTCAAAATAAAGTACAAAGTGCGGAAATGACCTTTATAAGAAGAACAAAAGGATGCACAAGACTGGAGTGTTTACGGAATGAAGATATAAGAGAAGAACTAAAATCTTTTAATATGAACAAAAGAATGAAAGAATATCGTGATAAATGATTCCAACATGTTACTAGGATGGAGAACACTAGACTCAAACAAATAGTACTTAACTACAAGCCGACTGGAAGAAGAGATGTAGGAGGACCTATAGGATGATGAAAAGAGAACCTGTGAAGACGGAACAGGCGATTACGCCTAATCCGTGTAGTGAAGAAGAAGAAGAAGAATAAGAAGAAGAAGAAGAAGAAGAAGAAGAAGAGACATTCCGAAATTAGTTCCAACTCAGTCATTTCCTATGGTTCACTCAAAAACACGGGAAAACACGGAATGTTACTTGAAGCAGGAAAGAGATTTGGAAATAAATCCCGAGAAGACAAAGTAGCTCTTTATGATCATGTCTCGTGACCAGAATATTGTACGAAATGCAAATATAAAAATTGTGAATTTGTCCTTAGAAGAGGTGGAAAAATTCAAACATCTTGGAGCAAGAGTAACGAATATAAATGACATTCCGGAGGAAATTAAGCGCAGAATAAATATGGGAAATGTCTCTTATTATTCGGTTGAGAAGCTTTTGTCATGCAGTCTGCTCTCAAAAAGTTGAAAGTTAGAATTTATAAAACAGTTATATTACAGGTTGTTCTGTATGGTTGTGAAACTTGGACTCTCATTCTGAGAGAGGAACATAGATTAAGGGTGTTTGGGAATAGGGTGCTTAGGAAAATACTTGGGCCTAAGAGGGATGAAGTTACAGGATAATGGAGAAAGTTACACAACACAGAACTGCACGCATTGTATTCTTAACCTGTCATAATTAGGAACATTAAATCCAGGCATTTGAAATAGGCAGGGCATGTAGCACGTATGGGCGAATCCAGAAATGCATATAGAGTATTATTTGGGAGACCGGAGGGAAAAATACCTTTGGGGAGGCGGGGACGTAGAAGGCAGGATAATATTAAAATGAATTTGAGAGAGGTGAGATGTGATTGCAGAGACTGGATTAACCTTGCTGAGGATAGCGACCGATGGAGGGCTTATGTGAGGGCGGCAATGAACCTCCGGGTTCCTTAAAAACCTTAAGTAAGTAAATATGGTTCACTGAAAGTGTATTTTAAGTATCTTAAGTGTCTATCATCACTTCAATGTGGCAATACTTGCGACTAGGAATCAAACGAGCTGCTTAGCTGCTGTTGATGCAAAAATATTGCTGAGAGAGGCAGCGCAGCACTGCTAATTTAATAAGCAATTTCGACGTCCATAGCAAGGGAGGTGTCGTTATTGAGCGGGTTATACAAATTACATTTTATTCATGGCCTAACTACTAATAACTAGACTTCGTTGAATTGCCACACGCAGCATGCAATCAGGTTGCCGATGTACGGTAGTATAGAGGAGGTGAGCGACCGCCCGGTCTCGTAGTATAAGCAGTTCATGTTAAGAGTTGTGACCGGTCCAAATAGATAGAGCAGCTACAGCTAATATATATACCTACATGTAAGACTGGTTTTTGCATTACTGTGGTTGGAATAGTCAAAGCTTAACATTTGTTCAGTGCAGACAAGAATTCAATCAAACATACTACAATGAGAGTGTTGCTGTTCCAAATAATTGCCCCTGGAATACCCTTACCCCCGCAACCGGTCTTGACCCGTTGTAGAACGTGGTTGGATGCTGTTAATTATTATGCAGAACATTACGGCAAAATAATGGAGGTAATTGATGCATTGGATAGCACAGACAGTTCCGCTGTTGCAGCTGTAAAACCATTGCCTTCTGAACAGCATTTGGAAGATATTCTGTTCATTCATTCTAATTTTAAAATCGTGTCCAAAAGCATCATCCTGTTAGAATCGTCTAAACTACACCTCTCAGTAGCCCTTAATATAATGGATAAAGTATCACAAACCGTTATCCAAAATAACAACTCACTAATTTCAGAAAAAGTGAAATGTAAGTTGAGAAACATTATTGCTAAAAATTCTGCCTATTCACAACTTCGTATATAAATGATGTGCTATCAGGTCACGACAAGACATCTGAAGTTGGTGTACTAAAAAGTAGTGACTTTCCGTTCTTCAAATATTTACGTATTACATCGTGTGATGTTGAACGTGCATTTTCCCAAAATAAAAACTGTTTAAGTGACCATCGGAGGAGGTTACTTTGCAGTCGCTCAAAATATACGCAACTCTTCGCTGCAATGCACATATTCAAGGATGATGTGAGTATCTTACATTACATTTTAAGTGTTAATATATCTCACTATAAAATAATTGTATATTTACATGTTTAGACATTTCCTAATTCAATGATCATTCATTATATTTCTTGAATGCAGGGTACAGGTTTTATTGTAACCGCAGTATACTGCTCAGTGTTTACAACAGAGCCATACTCCATCCGTTACACGTCCCCTTCTCATACAGTCTATACCGCGTGCGTAGTAAACCTTGCGATTCTCGTGGCAATTCCACGAAGTCTACTAATAACATTAGCATTCGTCTAATGTTTGTACGGTAAGCATTTGAAATTCTGCAATTGTTTTATTTCACCACGAATTCCAGAACACATGCCCATACTCAGAATGGAGAAAGACGTATTCTACCTCAAAAAGAAGAAAAACAAAATTGAAATAAGCAATAAGAATACATAGAAAAGAGGAAAGAGAAGTGAAAGAAGAAAAAATGAAAGGAAATATAAGTAATGAAGGAATAAACTCAGAAATGAGAAAAAATGTACCAAAAAAGTAATGTAAAATAAAAAACGAAAGATGGAAAGAAAGACGGAAAAGGAATAAAACAGAGGAAAATGATGGAAGAATTAAGGAAAATAGACTTAAAGAGAGATGAAGAATGAAAGAAGAAGAAGATAACGAGAGAAAGATACTGAATTAAGGGGGAAGAGTTGAGTAATCAAAGTTTAAAACGAACATAAAAAGAATGAAAGGAAAAGTATATTAAAATGAAAAGAGGTAAGGGAAGAGTGAAGAAGCATCTGAGACACTTCAAAGTTGAAATAGGCAGCGAATGAAACTCTTATGTACCAGACATGTAAGTGATGGATGCGACACGACATTGCGACACAACCTGTACAAGCAGAAACTCTCGTAAACAATTCCAGATCCGGTCTTGTGACACGTGTGTGAGGACAGATCAAAGGAGATCCTCTTGATTACATTTCAGCGGACGTCTTAATAACATAACCCAGACCAAGAAAAACATGCTTTTATCACAGCCATCTATTCTAGAAGGGTCGCGAGAGATTGGGTTCGAGAGTAGAGACTGACTCCATTATGCCGAAGACCGGCGAAGGGGGGGGGTGAGGAGGCTCCGTGCGGAGTCGCCGATTTGCGAAGCGCACCTCCTCGAGTCTGCAGCTTCATTCTTGTGAATTAGTAAGGAAGCTTTCAGCCAAATTGTAACCCGGAGCGCATGCGCAGTTTAACCTGTCGCAGAAGCAATTCATATGCTCATATTTAATTGGTCGAATCTCGAGATCCTTATTTAATGATTAACAAAATTAATGATTTTAGGTGTTGTTACACTTATTGTATTTAGGCAGTCGACTGAAACGTATTGCAATGAAAGAACCCGTTACCATATATCAGTCATGCCAACTGATGCCCATATGGGCAAGCTCGCGCTTTAGAGTTCAGGAGAGCCTGAGCGCTTTAAAGCGGAAAAGAAAGAGAGAGAGGAGAGACGTAGTATATAGCACTTGGTCGAGCTATATACAGGGATGGCCAACACTGATTCAATGGATAAAGGGAAGAGAACTTATTAAAACTGTATCCATGTTAATTTTTGGATTTGTCTGAGAAGTATAAGTGCATTATAAAAATTTAAGTTTCAATTTTAATGCTCATTTCTCACGAGTTTCCTTTTTATTCAAAAGCAGTATTTTCTCAACTTGTTACAGAAAGGTGAAATTTTCAGATGTTTATTTAGTAGCCTTACAGGTACTGAAACAATGTTTTCGTAAATCTAATATATCGTAAATATGTATTACTGAAGATAAAGTACGTACCGGTATTGAAATTTTTGAAAATATTCGCATGGAAAATGTTTGTAAGGAAATGAATAAACCAAAGCAACTACTGTCACATCATTAACAAAAGATATGTGCCCATCTGTTGTAAATACGTCAGCTCTATAGCTTCAGTAGATTTCGAGAAAATAATTTGAGGAGCTCCGAAACAAAACCCGTTAAGTCCACCTCCGATCGAAATTGAGTTTGAAAGGGATTCATACTCTACGAACTGTCCTACATTAGATCTACAGTTTCTATTCGTTTCTGACTCCATTGCATCCCTGTAAAAAATGCGGTCGAAATCGGGCGTTTGTTTTATAATCCATTCAGTCAACCACTCCAATCGGAACAAACCCCGTTAAGTCAGCAGACTTCAGGCTTCTGTTTATTCTGCAGCCACGTGTTATTAACACTTTTATTAGTTCATTGTCGCAGCTGCATCTGCAGCTGGAGGCGTATTACTGTTGATGTAATGGCACCATTGTTGGTGTATAAAACACACAATTTTAATTATTTAAGCTGGAGATTAAAATTGTATTCGTAGAATATAAGTCAGTGCCGCAATAAGTGTTCTAGTAGTAGCACCTACTAGAAATGTGTCCGTCTCAGAAGGATCTTCAGGCTCCAGAAAAAGGAAAAGAATGGCGGAGACAAAGCGAAAGAAAGAATATGAAGCCAGGTATAATATTTAATTAAACATTCACTGTAATTAAAATGAAAATAATGTGGTTCTGATTCAAAGTGTTCATAAAAACGACGAAACATAAACGACTCCTCTATTTTATTCTAGATATAATGATAAAGATCCTGGTCTCATGGGATTTGAACCTCCCTGTAGTCACAAGGAAGGGCGCTTCAAATGCTGTTCGATCCCCGCATATAGTCTTGTAAAGTCCAGAAACAGGGTTTATGCACATCACAACAAAGTGGAACAAGACAGGCTTCTTGCTTCGTTGATGTCTGTTTCATCCCCAAAGAGGCGACGAAAACCGGATTCTGGAAAATTAAACAGTCTTGTAGAAAAATATATGGTAAGAGGGTTTATTAATTACGTTATCACCATGACCATGATAGCATAGATAATAATTTATGCATTTGTAAGCGTCTCAAAAATATTATTGCCGGCCTGGGTAGCACATTGGTAGTGTGTTCACCAATAAACTTAAAAGGTTGCGGGGTCAATCCCGGCCCAGGTCGGTGGATTTTAAGTTTCCGAAATTCAGGGCACATCAAAGATATCATCCTAAAGATACTCAATTCAATGTTACAAGTGGTTATAAGTCACGATATGACTAAGTTGTTAAAGCGACTATAAGCAGATTAAAAATTATCATTATTATTATTATTATTATTATTATTATTATTATTATTAATATTATTATTATTATTATTATAGGTAAGAGGTGCCAATAACGAAGAGATTCCAGTCTGTTCAAAATTCTTTCGTGCTCTTTTCGGTATCGGCCAATGTCGACTGAATACTATAGCATCCAACAAACTAACTGGAAAGCCTATTAAGGAAAGACGGTTGGCGATCGTAGGTCAAAACGGTCTCAAGAAAAGAGACGATCTGTTAGTAGATTTATATCAAACTAGAAAGCATGCGAAAGCCACTACTCTCGTGAGAAAAGTAGGAGACTGTACCTTCCTTCAAATCTCAGTATAAACAAACTACACAAAATTTATAATTCCTGTGTGTCAGACTCTTTGAAAGTAAAACGGTGGTTCTTTTACAACATCTTTTGCACTGAATTCAACTTGGGGTTTGGTACACCTGCTACCGACACATGCAGTTATTGTGCAAGAATGCGTCATGAAGTACAATCCTCCGTTAGCGGAAAGAAAAAGGAAGAAACTCGTGCTGCACTCATCGCCCACAAGATCAGAGCAAAGACGTTCTACAAAATGTTGAAAGAAACTTCACACAATTTTGTCACACTTTGTTTTGATTTACAACAGGTTCAGCCGTTGCCGAAACTATCAATAAGTGAGGTTTTTATGCTAGACAAATTAGTTTCTACGCATTCTGTATTACAGATGTTGAGAACAAATCCCCTAACTTTTACTGCTGGACTGAAAATCAGGCAGGCCGAGGAGCAAAAGAAGTAGCTTCAGCTCTTACAAATTTTCTTAGCAGACAGAATTTTGATGAAGCTGTCTCCACTATAAGGCTATTTTCAGATTGGTGTGGGGGTCAAAATCGTAATTCCATTGTTGTACATGCTCTCTATCGGTGGCTTCTGCAAAAATCACCGCAATCTGTGAAAGAAATACGTATGGTTTTCCCTGTTCGAGGCGATTCGTATCTCCCGGCAGATAGGGCGTTCGGCATAATAGAAAAAGAATTGCGAAGGCACTCTGAAATATTGACGCCTGAAGACTACCACAATCTCTATCGTAATGTGGGCAAAGTTTCCGTTCTGGGGCTAGATTGGAAAGTTCAAGACTTCAAGGCATTCATCTCTAAACTTCATAAGCTGGAAGGGATCAGTAGTATGAAAAGGTACGTATAATGAAGAAAATAAAGGCAGACAAAACTAATGTAAATGTGGCAATGGAGATGTCATATCGGCTTGACGATCATTCTAGACGTTAGAGATCATTGTTAAAGAGAGGTTCTTTTGTGGAAGATATAACTCAGCCCTTTAACATTCCATTTTGTCCAAGTAATGTGCAAATGCAAAGAAGGCTGATGTGGACCATTTGTTGAAACAAAGATTTGGAGATAAGTGGAGGAGCATACCAGAACTTCAGTTTTACACAAACATAGTTGATTATCAGGGAAGTGACACACAAAATGAAGAGGAAAATGAAATATGTGATTGTCTTGATGAGGAAGAAGGTTTTGGAATGATTTAGCTTTTATTTTGTGTTTTGAAAGATGTGATTGTCTTAATAAGGAAGAAGGTTTTGGAATGATTTAGCTTTTTCTTTTGTGGTTTGAAAGATGTGATTGTCTTGATGAGGAAGAAGATTTTGGAATGATTTAGGTTTTTATTTTGTGTTTTGAAAGATGTGATTGTCTTGATGAGGAAGAAGATTTTGGAATGATTTAGCTTTTTCTTTTGTGTTTTGAAAGATGTGATTGTCTTGATGAGAAAGAAGGTTTTGGAATGATTTAGCTTTTTCTTTTGTGTTTTGAAAGATGTGATTGTCTTGATGAGGAAGAAGATTTTGGAGTGATTTAGCTTTTTATTTTGTGTTTTGAAAGATGTGATTGTCTTGATGAGGAAGAAGATTGTGGAATGATATAGCTTTATCTTTGTGCTTTGATTTGCTTGTGAAGGTCAATGAAGCATAAATTTTGGGTCATTAATTCATTAACAATCACTGTAACATGTACGAGTTAATTTTGATTTAGTAAACTTGATTACCTAAATAATATTACTTGTATTTCGTTAGCTTCCGTTTTAAAACCCGTTTTGTCCATCCGTACGGAACAAAACAAGTTAAGTCCATCAGATTTTTTTAAAGTTGTGATTATTGCTAATTTAGATACAAGTGATTTTCCGCGCTAGTCATTTCGATATCACGAAAGAGTCCTTCTTACAACAGTGTTTTCTTTTAATTTTTTTATCCACAGAATTAATCTGTAGAAGTTTTTCGTCTTTCCTGAAAATTTATGATTTGTGGACTTAATGGGTTTTGTTTCGGAGCTCCTCATTTAATATTCTGATTATAGGAAGTTGCGCACCAACATCACCTTAAAAGCATAATGCGATATAGGTTTTGTTATGTAATATTATTACAGTTGAAACATATACCTAGGTCACTTTGCTTTGAACTGTAATACTGTTTTGATTACTTTATTGATTACTTTTATAAGGCTAAAGATAACATCAATATCAATTCCAACTAACCATGTCATAGTTAATCTCTTTCTTTGGGATATCACTTTCTTTATGAATGATGTTTCATTTACTTAATATAGTATAGTTTTACTGCTATGAAATTTATGTGAATATTCCTTCTTAATTATTTATTATGTTATTAACTGCAATATTAAGAAACTGGTTTCAGTACTTTGTTTTATAGATAATATGAAACAGGAAATAGCCATATAAATAACGATATAAAATTTCATGTTCTGTTTGAAGTTTGTACACCACTATTTTCTTAATCCAACAGGCTCCTTATTCATATACATACGGTAATCCTTGCTCTTACCATACCTAGCGCTTGATGCCCGCGCACGACGTCAAGGTCAGAAAAATGCGCTTGCTTTGACATTACTGCCTTATGTGATTAACATGATCTAGTTACTAGATGAACACATCCACATAATATCATTGCTGGGCCTTTGCACTGTGCTGAAAACGAGACACAGGATAGTGCTTTTTGTAAATTACTGCTTTTATTTTTTACGACTGAAATGTGATGAATTTAGAAATAAATAATTACTTTTAACCTTTACATTTTAGAAAAGTCAAAATCTTTCCGTATAAGAAAATAATATCAATATACCTGTTCGTACTATCTGAAATCCCCGGCAGACAGTTTAAAGAGGCATTCATTTCGTATTTGAATATAGGCCTACGAAAGGCTACATACCTCTCTGGCTGTCGCCGACAGTCGATAAGGAATGGTCCTCGAGGTTGGGGATTGGGCGAAGGGTTAACAATCTATCACCTTGAAAAGCAGCTTGCGGAAGACGAGGCATAGATGGGAGGATCATATTAAATTGGATTTGAGGCAGGTGGGATATGATGGTAGAGACTAGATTAATCTTGCTCAGGATAGGGACCGATGGCGAGTTTATGTGAGGGTGGCAATACTTAAAAGCCATTTGTAACTAAGGCTGGAATTAAGTCTTTGAGGTAGTATGGGTTTCCGGTACCGATATCGGAAGGACTAGAAGCTCCGATCTCCGGGCTCCTGAGGCATATCAGGCTACTCGTATGCGTAAGGCAGGATTACCCACCTGTCGGCGTAGGATTCACAAATATCCACCTGTTAGACTTTGAGAATCATCGCATACAGTAAATAGGGCTCACAATGGGTCGAAATGTGCCTAAGTGCAGCACCCGTCCCGGGTCCAGCACAAGCCAACAAGCCACAAAGCCAGCCAAGTACTCCAAGGTCGCCCGTATATAGGAGGCATTAGCCCTACATAGGACGCTAATGGCTAACTGATTGATTCATACGCTAAGCACTGATTGATTAATTAATCATCAATCAATCTTCAATTCAATATTAACTAAAATGTCAAATCAATGTTATTACATGCATGTGAAATATGCAAAATTACTTACTTACTTACTGGCTTTTAAGGAACCCGGAGGTTCATTGCCGCCCTCACATAAGCCCGCCATTGGTCCCTATCCTGAGCAAAATTAATCCATTCTCTATCATCATATCCCACCTCCCTCAAATCCATTTTAATATTATGAAATATGCAAAATTACAAAACAAAATATAAATAGATCAGATATCGTAAATCGATGCCTAAGATGTATTAATATGATTGTAAGTTTAATAGAACTGATAGGTATTTAATTAATTTATATGGAATATAAATGGACAATATACTCAATCGGCGTACAGATCAAAAGGCCCAGCGTCCACTCAATCTACTGTCAAATTAAGTACCGGGCTTTTCCAGGGTTAAAAGTCGATCGAAGCATGACGAGTGCAGAGCTTTACCTCCATGTCCTCCGTAAGTCTTCATGAAGTGTACAGAGAATATCTTCACCTTTTCATCATTATTGTATTGCACATACCTCAATCCTAGTCAGAGATAAAAAAAAACATACGGGCTCGAATTCTTAACAACTGGTTGCCAGCAAATACAAGTAAATGAACCAACTTCTTCTGTAATTAAGCAACAACTCGAATCAATTAATATTGCTGTATAATTATATTTCAATGAAATGCATAAACTCAAGTCTTTTAGGATAAGTGTAAATTTCCCTAAATTATCATAAAAGGAATTAAATTCTCTTACAGTTATTCTAAGCGTTCTATCCGCCAGTGGTAAATTCCCCAGATCGGAGTAAGGGTATAGCACGAAGTTCATCGAAGACATAAAGTTCAACCACATGTCACAAACATTTGCTCAACAGCGTTAACTGTGCCGGAAATCATTCTACGAGTACTTAAAACGAACAATAAAAAAATATACTTTGTAATAATGTTGGCAACGTCGCTAATCGATTGAGATGTATCGATACTGAAAAAGAAATAAAGTGCTAAGAAGAGAACAATGTATACATATTGCAAATTTTACTTCGAACGGTCGCTAAGGAGTTTTGAAGAAAATTGGCGATGCGCCAAGTAAATATGTCCTGTATTTTTTAAAGGTTTAGATTCTGGAAATAATTTGACTTCGTGTAGTAAGGATTATAATCATAAACCACACATTGGTTGAATCTTACAGCGTCGAAAACTAACTGAAGAGGGAAAAGAAAAAGGAAATGGCAATCCTCAAGAGAAGCGAAGCACGATTGTATGCGAAAGCCTTCAAGTGAGTGAAATGATATTTAGAGATCTAAAATACACGAAGAGAAATAATGCACACAATGTGTTCCCTTGGTATTGAGCGTATTCCGAATTTCAGCACTGAGCAATCCGGTGGCATCACGGTGTTCCGAATTTCAACGATGACGTCACTGATGCTCCACCGGTGTCGCACGGTTCCATCAGCTTGCAGAGATGGTGGCAGCCTCCATCAGTGAATCTGACTGGTTCTTGTATAGGGCGGGAATTAGCAGACGAATGACATCTTGCACTGTTGTGTCACTGCGGTGTGTTCGGCTTTAGTTCTGCTGTATTGTTTGTAATGAGCACATCGTAAAAATATATGTTAATGGCTTATAAGCGAACATGTCAACGGACCAGTTTCTACTGATTCAAGAAATGAATTGTTCATGCTCTCTTTTCTTTGAACGATATGACAGTATGGACATTTCGCAAAATTCTTGGTAACATAGCACAGACAACAACTTGTACGGCCGCCATGTTAGCCATTGAACTTTCCAGCAGTTTTGTTCCTATTTCGCTGCAGCATGACGTCATTGATGTCCACCGGTCACAATGTTCAATTTTCCCGATCTAGATGGACAAAAATCTAATTTCGACTTGTTTAGTTATGCATAGGTGTATATGAATTCGTGTTCTTTAATATCTGAAGAATGTTGTGAGTAATGGCTTTTACTAATTTATCAGCGGAAAACTATATTTAGAAGGGTATAAACTTTGACTTCTTCCTAACACTTCTAGGTCCGGTTCAGTCGTAGAGAGAGAGAGGCTTACTATATGGGTGAAAAAGAGCGAATTGTTAGTGATTTATTGTGTTCTGAAACATGGAATTTGTTCATATAGGTACGTTCTTAATAATATAACTTCAATTACAAGTTTATACAGTATTTTCCTTCTTACAGTAGCGTTTAAATATTAGAATTCAAATTTCTTGTGTTTTTAAAGGTCTCCAAATATAATAGCCGGTCACGTCCGGTTACAACAACTTTTTTACCAATTAATACAGCATCATTTAGAGTGTTGTATGCTTGTTTTAAAGTTTGCGCGTTCTTGCGCATTTATCAGTAATTAATTTTTTCATTAGTGGGGCGTACGTTAACTTAATAGCAGAAAAGAATCATTGACTAAGGAAGTTTTTAATCACTGTGAGAGTGTTTTAGGCCTATAATATTATTCACATGATATGGAATATCAGTTTAAAAATACTTGGACAAATTTTTATCTAACCTTAACAAACGCACAGTGAATCAGAACGCAAATCATTAGCTGGACAAAATTAATAACTTCTCTGCAGTCTAACGGATTGTTATGAAACTTTGTACATGACTTACAGGTGGCACATATGATTTGTGTACAAAATCTGATTATATTTGTACAAGAAAAACTACCCCTTTATAGTGGGTGCATTTAGGCAGAATTAATAACTTCTCTCCTCTTTAAAAGATTTTGTGATACATTTTGCGGAAGTTACAAGTAGCGTATATTTTTTGTGTGCAAACTATATTTACGGTTCCTTCCATAAGTGGAACTACTACTTTTAGGGATGCATTTAAACAAAATTAATAAATTCTCTCATATTTAACAGATATTTATAAAACTTTATACAGAAGTTTCAGGTGGAATATATTTTTTTGTCTACAAAGTGTAATTATGTTTTATAAGAGGAACAGCCCTTTTATAGTGGTGCATTTAGACAAACTTAAGAACTCCTCTCCTATGTAATATATTTTTGTGCAACTTTGTACAACTACTAGGCCTACAGATAGCATACAGATGTAATCAGAATTTGTACACAAAAAATATATGCTACCTGTAACTCGTGTACAAAGTTTCGTAAAATCTGCTATGTAGGAGAGAAGTTAATTCTGTGTAAATGCACCCCCTGTAAAGGGTACTTCCTCTTTTGGAACTGTAAATATAGTTTATACACAACAAATATATCCTATCTGTAACTTCCATACAATTTTTCATAAAAATCTGTTAGATAGGAGAGAAGTTACTATTTTTGTTTAAAAACACACCGTATAAAGGGGTAATTCCTCTTACACAATCGTAGTCAGAGTTTGTACACAAAGAATATGTGCTATCTATAAGGTCTGTACAAAATTTCATAACAATCCGTTGGATTGCAGAGAAGTTATGAATTTTGTCCAGCTAGATTTGCGTTATTGCACACTGTGCGGTCCGGTGAAATTCGGAATACGCTGAATGCAAAATGGTTCTGGATTTAGAGGTATTTTACATATGTCCAATATTTTACCTGTTGTGTCTTTAGGAGAATTTATTTTGACGGAACTTTAAACCCTTTTCAAATAGGGGAACTTATATATCGCATTCTTCTATAACTTTTTCTAACTCTCTCTTTGTCTTCTTTCTCCTCCTTCGCTGCTTTTTCTCAATATTCAGACTGTTGTTTCAATTTTACATGTGTTCTGTAAATCTCAGACATCAAAACTGTTCAATTATTCCAGGTTTTTAACGCGACAATTTTGGTAACATCATGACATGACGCCCCTCTCTGTACTGTTGTGACAAACCAGAACACAGTAAACCCCATCACTGTCGGGACTGTTGAATAATTAGACAGATGGCTTGGGAGAAAACTGATTGATGGTTTGCACCCCCTGCACTGCGATCACTCGCGTGACCCACGTGCACATCATTGCATAACGAGGAGGGACACATGATAAGCCTCTTTGAGAGGACATAGTAGCGAAATTCTAGCTTTGGATATACAGAAAACAACACACAAAAATAAATATACATAAATAGTTATGCAACCAACACATTGATTCTAATTTTAATAGAAAATATCGTCAAATTGTCGCAGATAGGCGTCATGATGAGCCCACATCACAGTAATCCGCCTGTCAAAAATAAAACACCAAATATGTGTTCCATATGAGCCCTCAGAGAGCAGATATGTTTGACCTCAGTGTTGTTTTGTTTACTGTGCCTGAAGCCAGATGTCACGAGACCAAATACATCCGTGGAAGATAAATTATTAGGCGCAAAAATTCCTACAGCATCATTCACCATAAAATAACGTAAAGTCGTTGGTTCCATATATAGTAGTCACCCTGATGTCGATAGACAATCATGGAGAAAGATACCCAGCTGGAAATAGAATTGGCGACGTTGGTACACAATAATCCGCTCATATGTATGTCATCGAGAGCTTGAGTAATACGTTCCTAAGATTTGGCAACACAGTAGAGAGGTCGACCGGCTTCTCCTTCCCGCTAGAAACAGCTGCAGGCCTACACTTAAACAATTAAATGTCTTGCCTGTTTGTTTAACACTTGTGTTTTACATCCGTGTTCTTTCACGTCCTTAACACTAAAATTAACATTACATACATACATACATACATACATACATACATACATACATGAGTAACGGCTAGCGCGTCTGGCCGCGAAACCAGGTGGCCCGGATTCGATTCCCGGTCGGGGCAAGTTATCTGGTTTTTCCGAGGTTTTCCCTCAACCCAATATGAGCAAATGCTGGGTACCTTTCGGTGCTGGACCCCGAACTCATTTCATCGGCATTATCACCTTCATCTCATTCAGACGCTAAATAACTGATGTTGATCCAGCGTCGTAAAATAACCCGCTATATACATACATACCTACATACATACATGTGTTCTGCCCATGGGAAGGACTTTCACCGCAAACCCAGCATTCTCCAATCTTTCCTATTGTCTGCCTTCTTCTTTGCCTCCGCATATGATTCACAGATCTTAATTTCGTCTATTATTTGATGACTTCTTCTGCTCCGAACTCTTCTCCTGTTCACCATTCTTTCCAGTGCATCCTTCAATAGGTAGTTTCTTCTCAGCCAGTGACCCAACCAATTGCCGTTTCTCTTTCTGATCAGTTTCAACACCAATCTTTCTTCACCCACTCTCTCCAACAGTTGCATTTCTTATTCTATCTGTCCACTTCACACGTTCCATTCTTCTCAATATCCACATTTCAAACATTTCTAGTCTTTCTCTCGTAATGTACATGTTTCTGTTCCATACAATGCCACACTCCACACACAGCACTTCATTAGTATCTTCCTTAGTTATTTTTCCAGAGGTCCGCAGAAGAAGTATCTGTTTTTATTAAAAGCTTCCTTTACCATTCCTATCCTGCTTTTGACTTCCTTGTTGCAGCTCATGTTACTGCTTATAGTACACCCCAAGTATTTGAAGCCGTTCACTTACTCTGCTATCTCATTTAGAATTCGCAAGTTTATCTTCTTTATTTTTCTTGTGACAACCATGGTCTTCGTCTTGTTTGTATTTATCTTTATCCCGTACTGCTCACAGCTGTCTATTTGCTCTTGTAGCATATCCCTTAGTATCGTCTTCTCTTCTGCTAACAATTTCATGTCATCAGCAAATCTTATTACAATATCAAATTAATAATGTTGGTTATTGTATAGGCCTACCCAAAGGATAAGGCATAACTTTGACACTGCACAGAAATAACTTTCATAATATTGTACCTGTTTATTCGCGGAAGGTATCTAAAACCCTCAACTTCTATTTCTGCCTCCGCAATTAGCATTAAGAAAATAAGTAACTTGTACAAATTTAACATAATTTTATAGAGGAATTGCATTCTGTTGATGTGCAGAGACCTAATGAACTGGTAACAAAATGCTGATTACGGTATTAACTCATCCCATTGAAGGAAGCCGCAGACGGAGAGAATCTATTCACGTTTGTTTTGGTCGCAAGTACATGAAACGTGGGGGGAACATGAAATTATATTATAGTCATTAGCTTTACTTGTCCCTCGGAGTATGCGCCGACGCATCCTCAATTGTGAGGAACGACATTGGAGAAGCGGAGAATTGAATTGACTTCGTCGTTCCTTCGTCACGCAGAAAAGAAAAACAAGTTCGTTACCTCTTCTTTCATAATTCGGTCAATGCGGTATTCCTTCTCTCATCCTCATCTTTTGTTTCTTTTTATCTTTCAAATTCTTGTTAGTCAGAAGAGACAAAGTGGAATAAGTAGTGTGTAGAGACAGATTAAAGAGTACTGCAGGGGGCAGAACGAGAGAAAAAAGTATCACATAATCCTTTCAGGCCACCAAAGGCGTAATCAGAACGGGGGTGTGCTCAAAAACCAATAAAAGCCTTTTCTTGCTTCTGAACCACACAATCCTCTTTCCCAGCCAGCGTGACCTCGTAGTGTCTGAGCCAGGGGTGTACGGAGTTTGTGACTCTACATGTTCCTTAGAAGGAATTCCCAACAATTGTTCACTTAGATGTAATATTACACTACCATGGCCGAATCTGTTTCTGACATTACGTAATTTTGTGCGAATATGTATATTGAACACATTAACACAAGTTTTAATATACAGAACCTTTAAGCTACTACAACTATTAAGGGGTTTGTATAGCTTACAGCAGTGAAATTTTTGGAAATATTCAACATTTTTTTCCTCCATTAAGGTATCTTGTACAATAATGAAAATTGGTATGTGTAAAACAGTGTCCTTCTACTATATGAAAAAAAAAATATTTTTACGATTTAAAAAAAAAATTACAATCGTGGCAGTTCACTGTGCAGTGATGAAGTTTTTCCCTCATAACTCAAACTTGTTAACTTTTTCATGTTCTCTCTCTTATATTTTATTTCTGAAACTCCTGCTTACAATATCATGCTCTTTCAAATACATTTCTTAATAATAAATATATATTTTTTATTTTGTTAGAAGAAAATACTGATATTTGATAATTTTTTAAAATGAATTTATTTTTTATCCGATAATCTATCAAAGGTAGACAAGTGATCTGACATCATATTGTAGATATCACATGCACAAATATACACAAAAAATGTCGTCACAGAATGTTAGATAGTTTTTTAGTTATGTGGGAAACGCTTCATCACTGCACAGTGAACTGAATTTTGAAAAAAAAAAAAAACCTTGAATAATTTTTTTAATCGTATAAAATATTTTTTATAGCAGAAGGACAGTGTTTTACACATGCTAATTTTCATTGTTGTACAAGATACAGTAATGGAGGAAAAAAAAGTTGAATATTTCCAAAGTTTCACTACCGTAAGCTGTACCTAACCCCTTAATATGCACTACTCTTCTTTCTATCGATTGAACTTTTCTTCACTTTGTCCTCCCTCTAGTCAGGACTTGAAACAAACACTATACAAGTTGGAATCCCTAGCATAGTACAAATGGAAAATTCCTCTACCATTTTTTTCCTTTGCGATTGGGTTTGTGAAAAATGATTATTTTACATGATAATCTTTAACCGCATTATCTTTAGAACACATTTAGAAATATACATTTCATAATTAGTTTCTGATCCTTAAGAAGGCAGCTTAAACTGTATACTAATGCAACAAGATGTACTACAAATTACACAAAAGAATTATTCAGTGAGAACTGCGAAATATCATGTCCAACATCTGCTTCAACGGTTCGCCAAGTTAGCTCTGTGACAGCTCGTCTACGCCCAGACTAGCCGACCCGTATTCGATTTCCGATGGGGTCAGAGATTTCCGTGTAAAATTTCTACCTCGGGACTAGAAGATGTGGCGGTGCACAACTTCTAATCACTAGATTGTGTACCAATATGCTTGGCTTAAATCCCAAATCTCTCTGCAGTGCATATGAAAAGAAAATACATGTCACTGTTGATAGCGATTCAACCGTCGGACGGGGATGTTAAGACTGACGGCTCTGTTGGTGCTATTCGACAGGAGTAGACCACATGCCGGTACCGGGGTTCCCCTTCTCCCTTCATTCTCATTATCATCTTCACCCATTCCCTACACTACATTTATAACCAAAGTCACCGATTTTGGCGTGCAAAATAAGTAATGGGAACGTTGAGAGCTAGTATCTTATCTCTGCCACAGTCTGTAGGCGAGAAAGCTGACAACTGTGACAGGTTGCTGACGTCACATTTGTTTAGGACGTGGCTAACGAGAAAGACAGGCTACGGCGCGACGTCACATTCTTAGTCATAACATGGCCAACATTGAACAAGTTTATTTGCAAATGCAAGTTTAACGTGAGTTTAATATAGCTATGCCTTTGTGTTTTAGAACTTTGAACAAGTATTTATATTAGGCGATTGTCAAGAGGGCCATGACTAGACCATGATAATCACGTGACTCCAATTCGTGCCGAAGCCTGTCTTTCTCGTTAGTCACGTGTTTAGGAGGTGGTACTACTCTCAGTCAAAGTGGCAACAGATATCACTGACTGGACAGTGTATTCAAGGACACCAGCCCAGAAACGCGAAGTGCGATATCTTGCCTTTAACGCAGTCAGTGGGGCCAATAAGACTGAAAACTGTGATGCTGACGTGACGTGCTGGGTGGTACCATTTTCAGCTCCTTTGGCAATAAGTGCTCATTGACTGGCTTTTTACTCAAGGACACACGCCAAAAACGCTGGCACTGGCTGTACACGAACACTTATACATACACTCATCCTATTACACGACATAACTCTCCATAAGTACATATCATGCACAGCGTGGCTTGCCGAAGTATTGTGCAAATTGAAAATGGGTCACAGTCCTACCATCTATCAAGCAATATTGGAACCCGAATCACGTAAGTGAAGTGCTTAAGCATTGGTTACACACATCTTCTTCAGTTATAGAAAAAAATGACAGAGAGCGAATATTCTCAAGTGAGTTGAGCGAATATAATTATTTTTAATTTTATTGCTTTGTGTAATAAATAATAAATTTCATAATTAGGTCTCAGAAAAAGTATTGCTTAAAGTTAGTCCTTGTTAATGGTTATATTATTATTATTTTTTCTGTTACATCAGCAAATGAAGCGTCCACTGCAATAACGATGGATGTCATTTGGAATGCATTTTGCAGGAGAAGCAATTGAAAGTCTGAAATGCTTAGCACTCAAAGCTTAACTGTGATTTTCCGATCATTATTGGACAATTACTATCAGTGTTAATGCTATATAACTCTCTATGTACATTCTATATGTCTTAAGCTATGTATTGACAGTCTTGGTTCATGAAAGTGGCATCCATCATTCTTGCAGTGCACTCTTCAAATGTGGATAGTACTTTTTAGAGATGGGAAAAGTCGTTATTTTCTCGTAACAGTTTCAACTGTTCCAGTTCCATGAAAATACTAGGTTCCAAATAACAGTTCCAAAATAACAGTACCACCATATATAATATAGCCTACGCCGAAGTTCGCTCCACAGCACCGGATTGAATCCCTCCTACAGTGTTTTTTCCTTTGTGGCCTGACTCCATGTTGTTACCATAACAGATCAATTCTGTGGGATTAGAAATTAATTTTTACATTATATATATATATATATATATATATATATATATATATATATATAATTTAATGTGGAAACTGTACCAAAATAAAACACACCAGGAATGAATGAAACTCCTCCAGAGTCAAGTCCCTAAATTCAGTTCTGTCATTCTGTGAAGCGTGTGACACAATTTATTTATGTTAAAGGCAAAAGTATAAGTCGAGGGCCATGAGAAAGTCCAGAAGTCATACTGACAGTATTGACACCACGAAACCAGTTACGTTATATTTATGCACGACGCCAGTTCAGGATTAAAAGTTGGTATTGATTTTGTCCCTGAAAATTGTTAAAAGTAGCCAGATCTAGTGACAAAGTCGCTAAATTGATAACACAGCAGCAACGGTTGTCAACGGTGTTAAACTATAAAACGTCTTTGGTTTTCATAATGTAGGCCTAGTTCCATACACGGCCGACTTGATGCTAGCTTCTCTTCACCTTTGAAAGCGAAGGAAGCATCAAGTCGGCCGTGTTCCATAACATCGAGTATATTGTAACATGTAACAGCAAGTATTTTGTATAACAGGTATAGTACTACTAGTATGTAATGTAACAGTGATGGTTTGGAACAGGCCGTTACGTTATTTTATAGCCATGACTCATAATGTAGTTCCATAACATCGAGTATTTTTTGTAACAGCAAGTTATTTTTTGTAACAGCAAGTTATTTTTTGTAACAGCAAGTATTTTTTGTAACAGGAGTATTTAATGTAACAGTGGAAGAGCCACGTACTACTAGTACGTAATGTAATAGTGGTATTTAGTAACATGCACGGACACTAAATGATCACATACTTCCCTGTGTGGCATGTGATGCAGTACGATGTCATAATGAGTCGAAGATGTGAATTCCTGGAAATGAAATCTTTTCTAATGCTAAATTGAATTCGTAGATCAGGTTTGTTCGAAGCAGGAAATGTAATGTAATTTTAAATTATTTATAAATTGGTCACGAAATCGAAATGGATCCCAGTGGTAAATAAAACCTAACCTATTCTTGCTCTTCTGCTTAGCTGAAGGTCACAGTAGTGTTCAATTTTTCCAAAAATGTGTAAATAAAAGCTATAATCATTTCGGTCGTGCTAAAATTCATATTAATAATGTACCGTCATGAAGAATAATAATCTCATTGTAATGAAATATGAAAATTTACCGTTGTACTTTTTTTTAAAACAAAAGAACTTCAATAATACAGTCATGTTTCAACAGATTTTAGTTTAATTTCAAGAATTGGTAATGAAACTAAAACTGTAAAATATTTGGAAATAAAACATAACCTATATATTTTCATCTCCCTTGATAAAATTCACAATGTAGTTACTATAATATAGGTATTATATTATTTGATAGAATCCTATAATTAATTAACATCAGTTCCAAGACAATGTGTACATTTTTTAAAGGCTATCTTCGTATCTTTACTATTTATCTTTTACTTTAGTTTCCAATATTTTTTTCAGTACGACGAAAGGATTCGCAATTCTGCTTTCAAACAGTGGCGCCAACTTATATGGGCTCGTGGAATGCGAGCCCACCCAATAATTTATCGTGTTGTGAGATTTATTTAACTTAAGGCTCGTCAAATGTTTGAGCCCACCCACTGTTTTCCAAAAGTTGGTATCACTGCTTTCAATAGTACCAAACATGTTCCGTTCTGTGGAACAGGCGTTGTCGTAATGTAGTTCCAAAATGAAACGAGTATTTGTAACCGCAAGTATTTCGTACTAGCTCAGAGCAACACTGTTATTTTGGAACATAGTGTTCCAAGGTGCTGTTACTTTTTGGAACAGTTCCAAACAAGGAACGGTTCCAAAATAACTGTTACGTTATTTTTTCCCCACCTCTAGTACTTTTTCTGAATATAAAGCATTATTGTCAGAAAACAAAAAGAATTTTCCTTTCACAATTTTGAAAATGGTTGTTTGTTTAGCCTACTGTAACTCACCATTATATAAATAAGTAATAAATAAATTAATAATCCTTATTAATCCCTCACTAGTTTAGATACAGAACTTCAATAATAATCAACACTAAATAAATAGTACTTAATCTAACTTCACATAAGGAGTTAGTTCTCTTGAATCTACTGTACTGCTGCAGCATCAGGCTGAGTATCACTCTCGTTTCTAATGTCACAGTCAAGTTCCGTTCTGGGCCTAACACTCCAAGCCAACTTAGCTAAACTATAGCCTATTATGTTGCATAGTCGAATAGTAATATTTCATCCAAACCTACTCACAACATTTCGCGCCGTGACGTCGTGGTCTAAGGCATCCTGTCCAGTGGCGGCTCGTGGTATTGAATTCAGGGGGGCTGCATACAAAAAAAAACCATGCAACTTACCTTATTTAAAGATTAGTTCCATGCGCCTTGTCTTGTAGGTTGCAAACTTTTGAATCATCATCTTATTAAAATCCGATATGTCGTTTAACATAGTCTTTGGAATGGAAAACATAGCTAATGCGGTCAGTCTCTCTTCTCTCATTGTATTTCTGAGATAGGATTTTACTCTCTTCAAACACGAAAAGCAACGTTCTGGTAAGGAAGTTGTCATTGATATGGCGAAAGCTATGCGTAGTAGTTTCACAACTTGTGAAAATGAGGCCTGCAAGTTCTCAAATAGAAGAAATTGCAAGAGCTTGACTGCGTCACTGATATTTCTGAATTATTGTCTCTGATACAACACAGTGAGTTTCCTTTTTAGTTTGTCTTTGTCGAACATTGCAAAAAGCTTCACAAATACATTTAGGTCATTTTCAGGAAATGAGCTTCTGTAGCATTCAAATTTTTCTCGAAACAAAAGAGAAGATAATATCAGATGATCTATGAACTGGAATCGGGTGTTAGCTTGTGTGATATTGACTGCCGCAACCCTTGTCTGAATCCTTTCGACCTTACGACGCTTTTTGGAGTTTTCATTTTCACACATCTCGCTGCTCAACTGTGCACTGTTCCGTATTGTCTATATGGAATTAACAAAGCTTGATATGCAGAGTCGGCCTCGGTAGCATAGTCGGTTGCGGGTTCGATCCCGGCCAAGGTCAATGGCATTTAAATGTGTTTAAATGAGACAGGCTCATGTCAGTAGATTTACTGGCATTTAAAAGAATCCTGCGGGACAAAATTCCGGCACACCGGAAACGCTGATATAATCCCTGCAGTTGCGAGTGTCGTGAAATGAACCATAATTTATTTTTTATATGCAGATTTGAACCTTAGAAATATCTAACTGGCGATACTGTAGTTGGTTGTATAATATATCTACATAATACATCAATAAATGAAAAAAACTAATCCAGAAATTGAATTCAGGATCTTCAAGGGTACGCACCAGGGCGCTTGCCTCCTTTATTGTGATGTTATTACATGTTTCAGATTCCATTATGGTTTGAAAACATTCTAGCAATGGCTCCTTCTTCTCATGAACATTTACTGTTCTTATTTTAAAACTCCATCTTGTTACCCCAGCTGATGGAATTGTCTTTGAAACACATTAATCTAATACAGGCTGTGTGGAGATTGAGAGAAGAAAGCAGGGATACTGGATAAATTAGCAAAAAATATGCGAGCTTTGTAGGCTATTTTGTTTAGCGGCTCTTTCCATTATGAGATTCAACTTATGGGCACTTAATTTCACATTTCTTCTAAATTGTTAAGGTACTGAACTGAATAGACTGTAAATATTGTACAGAATTAAACATTGTTGCACTTGTCATACTCACAACATTAAAGAAAATGTATTTAAAACTGCGCGCTACTGACAAAATGCTGCAAATATTGCAGCGCCTGGAAACTCTGGATTCACCAAAGACGTTATAATAGTATACTAGACTCACACAGAGCGCTGGTGTGCTGTCCAAAATTGAAACCAGTCTGCGCATGTTTACGCCGCCATGCTACTGGTAGAAATAGAGCGGTAAACACGATTGTCATACTTGTCCTTTGTTTTGTCTCGAGTGTTTTAGTGAATAGTGTGAAAGTAATGGCAATATAATTTTGAAATATATATTATCGCCGCGGACTCATGTTTAACATGTCGGCATCATACAATAACGTGCGGTGTGGTTTAAAAAAATAATTTTGCCGACCGATTGTTGCTCTGTAGGTTTCACTCTAAGCGTCACGTTGTCACGTCTACTTTCTCGATAAGAATAAGCACTAGTTTGTTATATTGTTAAATGGCTATTATTATTATTATTATTATTATTATTATTATTATTATTATTATTATTATTTCATATACGAGTACGTTGGCTTTCTTAACTCTTAATAATAACTCTTTAATAATAATTTTTAATCACATACCTTAATGTTCGTCCTCAGCACAAGACATTGCAACCTCGGGTTTAGTCTACGTGGATTAGACAAGTAAGTGTCATTTAATAATAATTGAAGCAGCTTATTGGTTGCATTATTGAAATAGAGGCGAGTGATTGGAGCGGCGACACAAGAAATTGAAAACAATAATACAATTAAATTTCAAAGACCTGCCGAACGCATGAGGCCGCTCAAAGACCTGCCGAATGTTAACCATAAGAGCGCGGCGATAATACCATCCCTGTTTAATTTTCCAAGCTATTTGCAAAAGGTACGATATAATATTATCTCTGTTGTTACAATATCAATATCATTAAAAATCAAACAGTAGTTTACGACAATAAAGAATACTTAATTGTTAGTACAGGTATATCAGACTGTAGAGAAATCCCACTGAGTGAATTATTTAGACTTACACATCAGATGTTAAAACATTAGTGGAAAGATAACTTTTTGTTTTTATTATGTAAATGAATTTATCTGCAAGATAATAAACTTTCATTCAAGATCCATATATGGATAAATAAATATACAGATAATAAATAAAGAAATAGCTATAATAGCTAAGCCTCCTTTGTGAATTTATGATTCAGAGTTCACCTATAAATAACTCTTTTTTACATTTTGCCGGATATATTTTATTAACAAAAGCAAGGAATGGCATCTTATTGATATGTGCATAAAAATTATGTACCATCACTCCGCAAGCAATGATAATATAGCTATTTTATTTATTTAAAATAAAAATACAATATGTAAAAAATCCACACATAAAAAGTATGTGGTTTTTTTATCTTGCATAAAGTAATTGTTTAGTTTTTAGGTCTTCACGTTACCTATTGTTTGCAATGTATTAGGTACCGATACTTTTTATAATTGATAGCATTCCCTTTATTAATTGAAGAATGAATTCAATGTAATTTGGCTACCTTCGCATATTATATTTTGCCAGATTACCTATGTCCTGTGGTCTAAAAGTACCGGTAATATAATTTATTTTTTATTCTCTAAAATTTAACAACAAGTCTATATTGATTATCGCATATTTATTTCACTTAGGAATTTGATTATAACAAGAACTTGTGTAATCAAGGTGCATATATTTATGTCTTGTGATCTAAGAGACTGTAGGGGCTTAGTATTCAGGGCGAGGGGTAGCAGGGGGAGGGGTAAAACTAACGCGCAAAGCATCCGAGACGAGACTGGCAGCTCCAGGGGAGGAAGTGGCTTCACCAATCCGTCCTTGTCTCTCGTTTCGCTCTGGCAGCACCAGGGGAGGAAGTGACTTCACTAACGATTGTGTGCATGTCAATGAGAGCGAAATTAAAAAAAAAAATTTGAGCCGCAAAATAGAGACTGTATAATAAATGTATTTCACAACATAAAACGAGATAAGAGTCACAAATGTCTGGGGTGCTGCAGCTCCCCAGCCCCCCTTCGAAAGCCGCCCCTGATCCTGTCTAGGGCTCGCGTTACGGAATGAGCGTTGGTTCGAGTCTTCATTAGGAAAGAAATTTTCTCATGAAATTTCGGCCAGTGTATGGGACCGGTGTCCACCCAGCATCGTGATGCATTTGGGAATCTACGATAGGTAGCGAAATTTGTTTACGGAAGCCAGTTATAACTGCTAGGGGGGGGAACATCGTGTTAACCACATCATAACTCCATTCTGGTTGGATGATCTTCCACCTCTGCTTCATCATGTAGATGTGAGGCGAGCAGCCGGCTGATCGGTCTGGGCCGTTGAAGGGCTGTAGCGTCACGGATTATTATTATTATTATTATTATTATTATTATTATTATTATTATTATTATTATTATTATTATTATTTATGCAACATTCGATAGTAATTTTATGAAACAGTATGTGTGCAACAATCAGTCTTGCACTATCATAACTACACATTTCATCACAGTGCAATTAATTTCGTTTTTAGATCGGGCACAGAGGAACAGTACGGAGAGAAAGACGACTTAACAATTCATTCATTTACACAATTCATTCATTTGCCCAAGGGCAGGTCTTTCACTGCAAATCCAGCATTCTCCAGTCTTTCCTATTTTCTGCCTTCTTCTTTGTCTCCTCATATGATTCATATATCTTAATGTCGTCTATCATCTGATATCTTCTTCTGTCCCGAACTTTTCTCCCGTTCACCATTCCTTACAGTAAATCCTTCACAAGGCAGTTACTTCTCAACCAGTGACCCAACCAATTCCTTTTCCTCTTCCTGATCAGTTTCAGCATCATTATTTCTTCACCCACTCTTTCCAACACAGATTCGTTTCTTATTCTGTCCGTCAATTTCGTCTCTATATCCACATTTCAAATGCTTGTAGTCGCTTCTCTTCACTTCGTCGTAATGTCCACGTTTATGCCCCATACAATGCTACACTCCACACAAAGCACTTAACTAGTCACTTTCTTAGTTCTTTCTCAACAGTAAATATATGAGTGTGAGAAATAAATGAGAGCGAACCCTATTACAACACCTCTAACTTTGGTAACCATATGATAATATACCTATAAGCCTACATACGCCATTAATACTTCACTTATAACGTGAATATAGCGTCAACGAATTACTGCGAAAATTCTGTAGTAATTTTCGGTCGTTCGAGGGTTATAGACCAATTTCACACAGAGCGAGTTCCAGACACTGCTTTGCTGATCTTAACTTAAATTACACTGGTCAACAGTGATTTTGTTAAATGTACAATAATTTCCGCTGTTTCTTATGTAATTTCATCTGCTGTTTTCAAAAAATAAAATCAGAATTTTTCTACCACCCACCATTTTTTTGTTGTAATTTTAGAAAAAATTGATTTATTTTTTTTGTTATATACAGTGCTTAATACGCTAATGGAAGGAAAATATTTCAAATATTTCATTTTATTACTTTAACAATTGACCTTTAACTTTAGATCATTGTTGCCTGTGAAATCAGAATTCATAAAAATAAATTTTATTTCTCATAAGGCTGCTACCTATAATTGAGGTTCTTGCTGATATGTATATCTATTATCAGGCAGTACATCTCATTTGACGATATGTGTCAGAGGAAGAACAATTTGCTTCTATACATATGAATATGTATCTAATCGGCGATATATGCATTGGAGGGAGAAACGAACTGGCCACTCTACCCCATTATCTCCTGGCCTAGTTGCCTCACGAGTGATGCCTTATTCGTATTACTTTTGAGGTTCAAACCTGTCTTCGGACAGTTGACTAAACAACAACATAAGACTGCGAGAGTTGGTATTAATTGTCAGTTAAGTTGGAACTTACATTCATGAAAGAAGTTTCATAACGTGTGTTTCCTTTGTCCTAATTTTAAGTGTGGTAAAAATATATTATAAAGTGAAACATACCTCGAAATACTGTATAAATATCACATAAACAATTTTTGTTACGTTTGTGATTACTTAACTTCGAATTTTGTTACATTAGTTAGAAGAGCTTCTTTTGATTGTAAAATACATGAGAACATGAACTGGGCCCCTGAAATCTGTTATGCTCCATGTGATTCTATTAACTGGTTGGTTAACCCATATAAGCCCAAAAATTTTTTTGTGATAAAAATACAGTAGCACATTAGTTACTCTCAAAAATCGGTTAAATGATATTGAAATAAACTGAAACAAGGAACGTATATTTTCTAAAGCTAACAAATACTACCGGTACCAACATTATCGCACAACTTATAAAATGTCCCTAACACCAACAATGACATAATATCCGAATGCACTGCAACTGTCCTTAAAAAAGGACGGTGGGAAAATCTGGGTTAAAAGGATCCCGTCATATGGCTTTTCCAGTTCCAATGATATGCCGGGAACCTAAGGATCATTCAACAGACTGTTACTTTCTAGGAACCACATTTCAGAAGATTACAGAGAACTTTTCAGCGAGCTGATTCAGAACTGTAACATGATGGGGTGTCATATCTCCCAAAATAACTTCTTCAATTCTCATCTATTTTTTTCTTTCCTCAAAACCTTCTGGTAGTGAGCGACGAACATGTGCAGCATTTCCTTCAGGGCTTTTCTGAAGTGGAAAGGCGCTACTAGGAAAAATGGAGCTCAAATATTCTGTTAGACTACTACTTGACACTCAAAAGAGATGTTTCTCAAGCGAAGTACAGCCTAAAATCCATTTTACACACATTGTAGGTAAATAAATATGATTTTAGGTAATATACTAGAAAAGTTTGAATTACATTTCATACAATTACTCAAAACCCTGGATGACAGAAAAATTTTGAAAACACATTCGAAACCAGCACAAAAATGCTATAAGAATCACCCTTTATTTAGGCCACATTTTAACAAAAAATATGCTTAATTTTGTTGATCAGTGTTATTAGACGTACACTTTCTTTAATTTGTTTAAGCCCTTTCCTAACGTTGTGCGAAACTAATTAAAATGTTAATATTTTCTGTGCTTCGTGATGGATATAATGTTAACATTTTTTGTTGCGGAACGCCATAAGCTCCAGGAAGTGGAACCTGTGAATCTTCTGTTTGTTGTACGTCATAATGCTGTTCTCAACGAAAGCAATCCTCTTTTGTACAACAGACCGGAGTTTGTGTACCGTCTCAAAAGTATTTATAGCTACTCTTGAGTCCGTCTGATACTTTTTAAGCACATCTAAGAAGATAAAAATGTCTGGGTGCTGAGAATAGAGTGACTGGTTGAATCGTGAATCTTTCACAGGCTTTCATAGTTTTGATTTAGAGCTTGTCATTTCGGCTCTTGTTTTGGAGAGAATGTCAATTCACAATCGCTGTAATTTCGGTCAGGTAGTCCATAAATCACTGCAGCTTATTATCTTGTGACGTGATTGCTACGACATTTTCTACAAAGAAGGCCTGTACGTCGACAAATAATGAGTATCAAGTAGTAGTCTATTTCCGTACTTCTATTGATATTGCTAGCTGAAATCTTCATGCCAAATTCGACGTCGTCGTGACTGTATCGAACAGAACCTACATATACGTTCTAGTTACAGCATTCAACCATACTGAATGAACAGCAGAATTAATACGTTTTTAAATATCCACGAAATTTGAAGGGACTTGTAACCTAACTTTCGATTATTGTATACATCATTAAGAAATGATAAACGTGACTGGTACGTATCATAGTTAGGAAGTTCGTACTAAAACAATACATATTAGTTGAGTACAGCGAAGAGTATAGATGTCACCCGCGCCTCGCCCTGCTCCCCCTCCTACAGACGATAAACAGTATGTTCACACGAACAACGTATAGTGGCATTCTGTGAAGCTGTGTAGAGTCGTGAATGGTTTGAAGAATATTGTTAATTTATATTAATATTTTAGTTTCTGAACAAAATGAGCTATTCTGTTATTATTGTATTATTTCCGTAATGTTAATATTATGCACAATTCTAAAAAAAAAGTAAATTTATCTGTTATTAAATAATTATGCAAATATAAGTGTTTAATACGTTTATTTTTCTCCGGATTATTCTTCGTTAAATGTTGACGTTTCGTGCTGCTATGCATTCGGTTGCGTTACAGTCCAATTTCAACATCGGAATTACGATAAGAACTTCCTAGCTGAAAATTGTTCTTGAAAACAATTGAGATACACTATTAGATTCACAGAATAGTTATACACCTGATTTTAAAAGTAAGAAATAAGGTATCATATTTCAGATTTGCTCCAGTAACTTCTTGTGACGTAGAACGAATATTTTCTGTGTGCAAATATTGTTTTTATTTTTTTTTCTGAATATAAAAGGAGTATTTATTTTGACTATTACACTTTTACTACATCACACTATTTTTGACCAATAAAACGGTACGAAAGAACGTCTTTCAACCAATCATGGCTGCTTATCGCACAATTTTATCGCGTCCCTAGCATTTGTTTAATTTTATCGCGTCCCTAGCATTTGTTTATTTTTATCACTACCCTAGCATTTGTTTATTTTTATCACTACCCTAGCATTTTTTTTCTTTGTCTGCCAACATTTCAAACTGCACTGGTCTGGACGTCAAAAAACAGAAAATTACAAACCACTTCAGTCGATGCACAGCACTTTGAAATATGACTCACATTGGCATTTAAGAACAAGAATTAATAAAGATCACTGGTCATAGCTATGCGTCTTCCCTCAAACCCTATTTACAAATAAATGAAGAGCACCATTCGGAAATCCTGAATAAGTTGAGGGATACACCATGTACATCATCCGAGTTCACTTCTTTTACGCACGCGTCCTATATAACATCAACTGAACCACCAACCACTAAAACATTCAAATTTGAAAATTGTACCTATTTTCAATAATTGTTTCTTTTAAAATTATTCCTGTTTATATTTTATTTCATCATCGTTAATTAAAATGTTTCTTGTTTATTTCATAATCCCTAATTGAAGCTTTTCTAACACTCGATTATATTATTTAGGTTATGTTATAGCTTCTGCTATATGGTATTATGAATAGTTACATATCAGAGGTTGTTTAATACTAAGATTTATTGAAAATCATCTGTCAAGTGACGTTGATTACTGGGATCGGGATAATTGAAGTGGAATGCAACTGTTAAAAAAAAAATGAAACTGAATCAACAAAGCCTTCTTGACCAGTAACCGTCCACAGAGTTCAATGAAGATTCCATAGTTGGCACACCTGATAAGAAAACAGCTATTCATAACACACTGCTGCCATCTATAAGCGTAATATTTATAATGTTGAGATGGTACAAATTTGAAGACAGTTTTGTATTTTCTTAACTCAATTAATATTTTATTGTATTGGAGTACTTCGTTACTTCTAATCTTTATATACTTTCTTCTAATCCTGTAATAGTCCATTAAATCCCACTCGAGGTTTGATTTTCTCTAGATAAATCAAAACCTCTAGTGAGATTAGTGTTGATAAAATGAAAATGTTCATTGTTATTTGTTATAATGAGGCTAGAATCATAATTGTATACTTTGTTATTTTTATATGTATGGGTAAATTATTTTAGATTGGGAGTTACAGAGTTTATAATCACAAATTAATTATTGTTTTTTATATTATTCGTTTATTATCTTCTTCTAAGGTCGGGGACGACTGGAGCACATGTTTGGTTACCACCCGGCTGTTCATGTTTGTCGTTCTGATTCACTGACATTGAGAACTGTGCTACTAGGTTTTCATTCGGTAGAGATATAGTCCATTGCTCATATAACTTAAAAGTTTTGGTACCAACTTCCTAGCTCTGATCACAAAGTTCAATATAGAGTGAAAAAAATACTAGTGGAATATAATATCCATTTTAACCCCGTGTTACGTGACAATTGTAAAAAAGTATCTTGCACTGCGCCTAAAATTTTTATCGATTTTACTAAACACTTGTAATTTTTTATCGCACGAAAATATAATTATATTATTTACTATTACGTCTGAACGGTTCACCATTACGTTCTTTTATATCTATAGAGACGAGAAATTTGTGGACTTCTTCTGTTCTTTTTAGTTCTGGTGGTAGACATCATCATCTTGAGTGAAATTGTAAGCTAACAGCTCTAAGAAAAAATGACGTGTCCACTTTGGTAAGCAGATTAATGTGATTACCTTCAATTTCTTTGTAAATTAACGTTTCAGAAATACAATTTCTTCAGAGTTGATAGATTTTATCAACTTACATTTTATAGGAGATGGATTTATATGTCATTACTACAAAACTTCCGCCCTATAACTTTAATTTTTCAACAATATAGACCTATATGCAAAGAATATGGCAATAAGGGAATATCCTCGGCCTCTTGCTACATAGGCTAAGCTATTCACTCACCTAATCCACTCTCGACCTCGGGGCTCGCATCGCATATTTCGGGGCTAGGCGTCCCAGATTTCGGGTATATGTGTCAGAGATTTCGGGACTGTCACAGAACTCGGGGCTATCAGTCACAGACTTCGGGACTATCTATCTTAGAACTCGTTCCATCACTTAAGTAACACCTCATCAAACCTCTAACTTTCAGCGTATTCCGAATCTCACCGGTCCGGTGGCATCAATGACGTCACGTTGCAGCGAAATAAGGAACAAAACTGCTGGAAGGATCGATGCTGTCATGGCGACTGTACAAGTTGTTTTCTGTGCTACGGTAGCAAAATTTTGCGAAATTTTCGTACTCCCAGCTCGTTCAAAGAAAAGATAGCATAAACAATTTATTTCTTGAACCAGTAGTAATAACTGGTCCGTTGACATATTCGCTCATAAGCCATTAACATATTATTTTTACGTTGTGCTCATTACAAACAATACAGCAGAACTAAAGCAGAACACACCGCCATGACAACAGTGCACGATGTTATTCATCTGCTAATTCCCGCCCTATACAAGAACCAATCAGATTCACTGATGGAGACTGCCACCACCTCTGCAAGTTGATGGCACCGGTGCGACACCGGTGGAGCATCAATGACGTCATCGGTGGAATTCGGAACACCGTAATGCAATCGGATTGCTCACTGGTGAGATTCGGAATACGCTCTTTGCCACAAACCTCGGTGTATCGCTATCCCAAATGCTGTAATGCTGCTTTTTCATTTGTATTAGTCTTATTTGCTTCCTTCATCTGACATATTATGCTGTCTCTACTGTTACTCCTATTGCGACACACCCTAGCAGGAAATTTTTCCAGCTTGGTGATGATCCTGAAGAACCGTGAAGGATGTATAATTTTATACCCGAACTAATCATTCAATAAATCTTCTGATAAATGCATTCCTTTGTTTTTTTCACTTAACATCGCTTTTAACGTAGACATATTCTCAACTTAAATCATAACACATCACACTTGACGCATTGCTTGTCCTGACTTAATTAAGACCAACTGAGTAATAGCAAATAATAGTTTTTTTGGCATTACCAACTGTAAGAAAGCTATAATCCTTCCAGGTGTTACCAATACTACAGTAGATTTTTCATGTTGTTTACAATATACCGACACGTACTACTATACGCGATTTGGTTATATTCTGTACGCAATCGGACTGTTTGTCAAGAATGGCAAGAAGTACATTCTTGTGGTAATAGCACTACTCAACAAGGTTTTCATAACATAGACAAGAATAACAAGTTTTATGTAATTTGTATATCCTGATTACGAATATGGCATTGAAAAAGTACCTACAGGTCACAATTTTTCAGAAAAATATATTTTTTAGTTAGCGAATCGTATAAAAATGTGTCAAAACCTAGCCACATTGAAAGGCGTTCTTTTCTTTAACGTAGATCTTTTACACTATTATGTAGCATTTCCGTTCTTTTAAGGTACCATTTGAAACATACTTTCACTTTTGTGGGTTGAATGAGTGTTACCCTTAGCGATAATTTATTGTTTTATTACCCTTATTATGCAGCTGCACGGAGGGTAGGTCACATCTGGCTATAACTGACTAAGGGAAAGGAGGAAATACGGTCGCTGTTGTATCCTTAGACAAGAAATGAACAATTCAGCTATTAGTTCTAATTGTGGAAGTATTGTGAGCGGTACTAGTTATTCTGTAATAGTGTTAAATGGATAGCAATCGTCGTTCCTGTAAAATTTTTCCAAATAGTTTCTGCTATGTTTGTGGGGAATTAACTTTGAAATCATAACGTAGATAAATAACAGACAATGTAAAAAAGTCATATTTCTTGTATTTTGGCTATTAAGTGGGTGAACAATACAAAAATTGGGCACCACACGTGTGTTGTGTAACATGTTACGTGAAGTTAACAGAGTGGTTGCGGGGGAAAACAAGAAAATGTCTTTTGCTGTTCCAATGATTTGGCGACAGCCCACAAGTCTTCTGGAAGATTGTTACTTCTGCATTATGAAACCACAGGGATTTTCAAGGAAAACTAAAGATAAAATTGTGTATCCTAATTTCCCACCAGCCATAATACCGGTGCCACATTCTCCTGAACTTCCTATCCCTATCCCTCCGCCCAGTGGGGAAGATTATGTCATTCCAAGGAACACGAACTACCAGAATCCTCAGACTACCCTTCAACTTCCGCTGATCCCACCTACATTCCCGAACATCATAGACCACCATATCTGATACGACAGGCAGAACTTAATGACCTAGTTAGGGATTCAGGTCTTACCAAGCAACACGCTGAAGTATTTGGTTCTAGGTTTCAAGAATGGGACTTATTAGCAAAAGATTCCAAGATTTCCGTGTTCAGAAAACGAAACGATAAACTGACTAGTTATTTTGTAATGGGAAATTTTGTTTGTGCCTGCAAAAATGTGAACAGGCTTATGGATGAATTAGATATTCAATATAATTCAGAAGAATGGAGACTGTTCATCGATTCATCAAAACGAAGGTTAAAAGGAGTTTTATTGCATAATGGCAATACAAAACCTTCCATCATGGGCTCATTTAGCCACTATGAAAGAAACTGCATTCAATATTAGTGAATTAGTAAATTGTAATGAACATCGCTTAGCAATTTGTGGAGATTTGAAAGTAATAGTTTTGTTGCTTGGATTACAAGGAGAGTTCACTAAGTTATGTTGTTTTTTATGCTTGTGGGACAGTCGAGCAACAGCACAACATATGTGGTGAAAAACTGGCCTATCAGACAAGGTTATGTTCCTGGTGAGCATAATATTAAATATCCTCTGCTAGTGCAACGTGAAAAAGTACTAGGGCTAATGAAAAATTTTGTAAAAGCTGTAGATAAGAGTGGAGAAGCCTTTCAGCACTTAAAGACTCTGTTCCCTAAAATCAGTGATGCTAAATTAAAAGAAGGCATATTTGTCGGTCCACAAATTAGAAAACTTTTTAAGGACAGCATTTTTGAGGAAAAACATTAACCCCAAGGAATTACCAGCATGGAAATCTATTGCATCACAGGGTTTTTAGGGAATCACAAGGCAGAAAATTATCGCCAATTAATAGAGATGTTACTAACAAACTACAGAAAAAAATGGCCTGCAGCATGTCACTGAAGATCCACTTCTTACATTCACATTAGGACTTCTTTCCTGAGAACTTGGGGACTGTAAGTAATGAACAGGGAGAACGATTTCACCAAGACACTGCTAAAATGGAGCAACGGTATCAAGGAATATGGAATCCAGCGCTGATGGGCAATTATTGCCAGTTTTTAAAAAGGGAAGATTTCAATTCTCATAAGAGAAAAAAATGAAGGCATTTTTTATCTTTCTCTATTTTACTGCACGAAGAGTGGCTTTTATAAGTCTTAATAACTGATCAGTTATTTATGTATCAGTTTTATCATATCTAAGCTGCCTTTGGAAATTTTCACACAAAGAATAAGAACAAAGTAATTTTTAATAGATAAAAAATCCTGATTTTTCAGTGTTTCAATTAAGTATCTATAACACAAAAACATCACGTGTTACGAACTTTTCATTGTCATATTCATGTTCAGCGCATGTAAATTAGTTAAGATCAGCCTATTTTATTAATGTTATGGAAAAAAAAATGTTCAAATTTGCTGAGTAGTGTAATTGGGTTATATACAAGTGGAGAAACTGACTGCTGTAAGCATTTGGAATATTCTGGCCGTGTGTTCTGTCGACTCAGTGTCTACAGAGACTCGCATTATGAAGATGTGTAATGTAGTAGATTAAGGAAATCAAAACCCTGATGCCTGAAAAAGGCATAGAGGTTACTGACAGAAATGAAAAAGAATATAAGATTTTATTGAATAAATCATTCCCGATATTGGGAGTATATAAATGCTTAGAAAGAACACATTGCTTTACTCATTCAATCCGTAAAAGAAATATTTTTGTAACTTAAAGAAAACACTCTAGCTCCATCTCACTTGCCGAATACCTCCAGACGCGCAGCATCTGCTGCTGAATTAGGAAAAAGTCAATAAATATGCTTATCTTTTAGACAATTATATCTTTATCCCCTTTGCTGTGGAGATCTTCGGTCCTTGGAGTCATAACGCAAAAGTTTTGGTATCTCAAATCGGCCAAATTTTGATCTCCATTACTGATGATCGCCGTTGCACTACTTATTTGCGTCAACGCTTAAGTATAGCTATTCAACGCGGGAATGCGATGAGTGTTTTAGGTACTCTTCCCGAATCCAGCCCCTTGGACGAACTCTTTCTTCTGTAAAATTTATTAAATATTCTGTGTGTAAATAATAATGAACGATTCGTGGATTTTACACTTCAAATAATACAAGAAAATATTAAAAAAAAGATGAGTCCAAAATTAAATTTTGAATCCTGCGGAACCGTAAAGAAGACTTGGTTCAATCTTCTTTCCGTATTCACAGTACAGTGGTAAGTCAGATTAAAGTGAAGGTTGAGAAGGATAAGTAAGAAAAAGAGTGTATGTAATGTGAGGTATTAAGAAATTAAACAAATATTATATACGGAAATAAAGACATTAGCTTAGATTGATATGACCGTAAATTCATGAAAAATTGATAGTAATTAAAATGTATTATATATGTAATTAAAAAACTTGATAATGAAGTGCATATAGTATTTGCTTCAATATCGTAGAATTATAAATAATTTTCCAAAATCTGTTTGAGATGAACTTCAATCATACATTCTCTACATTCATGTTACATAATTTTAATTAATTAATTGTGGAAATTTTAAATTATGATTAATTAAAATGTTACAGCTCGAGAGTCGGCATAACCTGGGGCTCTGCAGCGAACCAGCAGGTGCAATTAAAACATTTTGCTGTGTACACAATTCTGAATTAAATATTAACCCCTATTATTACAAACAACGAAAAACAAATATAACTCTAATTGACACTGATACTAAACACTGAACCGATGCATTAATATTAATTATGTTATTGAGACCATGTCCGATTATTTTAAAATTTGAATAAAATTAAACTGATTTTAATTAAGAGTAGAAGCCGGCTGCAATACAGTATTATGCCTGCCATCGAATTTCCCTTAAGTGTTGTAGCGTGGTTTTCAACCTTTTCCCCTAGTACCCGTAGATACACTTTTGCACTCAACTTTGTAAGCCATAAAATGTTGGTTCATTATTGAAGTTACACATAATTACATCTAAAACAAATTAAATGTAAAGTAATGTATTAAATGTTAAACCAGCATTTTTAAAACGACTGAAAGGAGAATGAATGTATTAAATGAATAACTAAAGAAACAAGGTTACAGATAGGCCTATTATAACCAAGTATAATTATGTTATTAATCCTTAAATTGAAGAAATATCCTACAGGATACATCATTTTTAGTAGGTTATTTTACGACACTTTATCAACATCTTAGGTTATTTAGCGTCTGAATGAGATGAAGGTGATAATGCCAGTGAAATGAGTCCGGGGTCCATCACCGAAAGTTACCCAGCATTTGCTCATATTGGGTTGAGGGAAAACCCCGGAAAAAACCTCAACCAGGTAACTTGCCCCGACCGGGAATCGAACCCGGGCCACCTGGTTTCGCAGCCAGACGCGCTAGCCGTTACTCAACAGGTGTGAACTACATCATTTTAATTTGCACTATGAATTCATTGAAATTACAGAAAAAAATTGGCAGGAAATTATAAATTTAAACAAAATTACAGACTAATACAACATTGTCTTAATTCTTTTCTTCACACTCCGTCGCGGTTTAAGACATACCTGTGTAAGACATAGAGTTCTTTCAATTTAAATGTTAAATTATTAAACTTAATGTAGGTTTTATCTGTTAAAGAGATGATTGTGCTTCTTTTCGACAATGCAGCTCCTCGATTCATGGCCGAATCTTCGTTGAGTGCGAGGAACAATGCTTTTCATAATTGAAATTTGAGACTCATTTGCTTGTCTTATTATTCAGTATTGCTTTGGTTTGATTGTTGTTATTTAATCAACTGTCCGAAGACAGGTTTGAACCTCACGCCGTTACAGTCTGCGCCACCGTTTATGGCGTGTTAAATAAGTAATGGGAACGTTAAGTACATGTGTTTTATCTTCGACGCAGTCAGTCTGACAACTGTATTTGACAAATGGCTGATGTGACGTGTATAGGAAGTGGTACCATTCTCAGCTGCACTAGCAACATGCTCACAAACTGGACATTATACTCTAGGAGACACGCCAAAAACGCTGGCGCCAGCTGTACCGCAATAGAGCTCTGCAAACATTGGGCAAAGACTATATTTTCTCTGCTTAACGATCCTTCATTGAGGGGAAAATGTAATAAAAATTTGGTTATTTTTAACAAGTAGAATCACATCTTAAATTTTGATGCACGGTCCCCTTTCACTCTATAGCCCTATATGTGATCAAGGGACATATTTCTAACCCTAAATCATCTGTTGTACTTAGTACGATAATAAATTACAAACCATTCTTCCGGGCTATTAAGATATGAGTGAGACAGACGTTTTTTCTCTGCCGATTCTTTGAAAACACTCATTTTTAAATATTTCGGATACATTAATTGTTCAGACTGTAATATCTAGCCATATAACGTAAAATATAGAATTAAATGTAACAAAGAAGCAGGCAGTAGGGGCATAATTAACATAAACTACTCTGTACCAGCTGTTCATTTTTTAAAGGAAGCTGGGAAGATGACTTCTAAGTTTAGTTACAATTGCAACATACCGGTATTTACGATATCTCTACCAATCAGAGTAAGATTTTTTGTTATTGCACAGAGTCTCAGATGTAGAGATATCCAACTTTTCAGAGCTACAAACAGACTCCATCACGAAAAGGGAGAAATCTATTAGTTGGATCCTTTACCAATAGATTATCTAGGAGTACTTCAAGTGTACAATGGGGTCAGTACTTGTAATAGTAAGAAAGGGATGGATCTATAGGAATAAAAATATCTCTATTGGTAAGTTGAGTGGGGCTTTTGTCCCAGTTAGACCCGCAGAAGAGTGCAATAACATGAAGTGTGATCAAGACCTGGATGGGTGACCTTACACTGCACTGATCACTAAAACCCGGATTTCTAAGCACAGTCAAACAGTAAAATAAGCAAGCAAATAAGCACGGAAAATGGTGAAGCAGTAAATTAAGCAAAAGCGAATACACGGAAACAGTAAAATAAACATGAAAATGATGAAAATAAGCACCAAAATAAGCAAAACCGAATACACGGAAATATAATGATAAAATATTTGTTTCGTAGAACTCTTACTTTATTGAAGGCTGTTACAGTATACAAGGAAGGTCATCCTGAGATTTTCCTGTATGAAGCTCCTGCGCCTGTCAGTGAAGAATGATTTGTAAAGTGAAAATGTTCTTTCGACGTCGCATGACGTCACAGGTGCATGTGAAAAGGTGAATTCCTCTTCAATATCTGTTTCTTCACCAGAAAGCTTTTTAGAAATTTGACAGTGTTTTGGAGGGGAATCCCAAGGTACTCTCCTCGTTAGAACTACACAGTATTATTTCACAACATCCTGGGTCATAACCTAGTATTGCTTTCTTACGCATTCGACTGAAGGTAATTGTTTATTAGCCAATACAAAAAAGCAAAATCAGTGATAAATGATGGCTAGAGTGAAATAAGAACTTTTAAAATTACAGTTTTGGGCAAAATATGCTGTTTAATTAAAAATCGTAAAATAAGAGAAACAAAAACGTTTTCGTGGGAAATAAGCATTTATAAACACCAACAAACATAGTTAAAACTGGTTATCTAGGTGTGTCTTTCGAAGTATAACCTTTCTGTAGTTAATATCATAATTATAATATTTTAATGTCAGAAAGTAGTTTATTTAATAATTTAACAAAAATATTGATCTTGTAAACCAAAAATAAGGTGTACCTTTTAAAACTTCAGAAAAAAAGATTATGGGTGCTATGCATAGACATTTCGCTAGCCCGCGCTACGAGCGTGCTAAACTAGCCCCGGCTATCGACTGATTACTTGTACAGGATTCATATCATATCATATATCGCTAACACTGGATTATGAATACGAAAAACGTTAGTTCGCTGATCATCCACCGGAACCCCTCGCTAGGAATGTCTATGAATATGACCCTATATCTTTTCATTGGCCAATACAAATTTACAAGATAGAGCATCACCTACTATAGAACAATTAATTTATTTACCGTTAAAAGTGTGGAAAAAAATATGCATTTTGCTTAAAAATCCGGGCTTTGCTGACCACTGTGAAAGTCTTCAACTGTTTGTCGGACTGTTTGAATTTAAAGACATTATTCAGCTTTTATTTCAGGAAGTGTGCATTGAAGAGAGCAAAGTAATATCTTAGAAGAGATGAGTATGGTGAATGATAAAGAAGAAAATGATGGTAGAGACAAAATAACGGAAAATCGACGAACTATTCCAGAAATAGGAGTTTAGGTGAAATTTAAATGAGAGCACAAAAGAACAGAAGAAATTAGAAAAGGAAATGCAGAAGGAAAGGAAAAGATAAATCACGTGCATTTGAGAAACACCACTGAATAAAGCAATAGCAAGAAATGACAGGAAGTAATTACACAGCTTTCTTCTTGTGAGTGGCAAGCGGTTGAACACTAAGTCGTTCTTTGACTCGGAAGATTCGATCCCCGAATACGAGACCGTAAGTCTAATCTGGAGCTAGTTCGTCCATTCGTTCGATAGTTCATTATTAAATGCAAGTGCAGTGTCAGCGCTCCGGCCCCAGACGCTGACGCAAGTGCCCCAATTAATTCAGCTGGTGTCGCGTCTCCCAAGCTTTCGAGTATTGGTCGTTAATCATCTAGAACACAGCCAGTCCTGTAGTGAACGTCCTACGGGGCTAAATACCCCAATGTAGAAATTTCTCTTTTTCTCCACAAAGAATATGAATCTCGAAGATTTCATTTTTACTGTTAGGCTCACCATGTTCCAGGTTTTCGCAAGGCACTGCAGTTTCTCCTGTCAGAATTTTATCACTTATTACTATCATAAAATCCTTATTAGCCTATATTTAAAAATAATTAACTGTCTTTATTGATACTAATTTTTTAGAATCTAAAATAAAGTTTAAAGTAATTACAAACGTGGACAAACTATTAGACTAAAACTTTTTCTTGGAAACATAGTATAATTCGTCATATCAACTATCAGTATAATTCACAGAGTCTCTATTGTTGTAAATGTGATTGTTTACATCTTCTGGTATATTTTTCCAATGCTTAAGTATATTTTTTTCTGGCTATGTTGATACTACTGGTGTTTTAATTATATACTGCAGAAGATATTCTACCATGGCCTGCAAGAAGACCGGACATGAAAGAAATTCATGATCTATACTGAAGAAGGAAGTGAACAAAAGAGGCTTACAACAAAATATGGACTCATTTAAGCACTGTCTGATATCTGGCTAAATGATACTGATATTCAAAGAAAGTGTCAAACTTTAGTTTCCAGCATCCCTGACAAAGTCAACGTGTTAATACACAAATAAGGGAATGTTCACAAAATATTAGTAACCTCAAGACTCAATTTCTGTTCATTATATCTGTGCCAAATACATTTTTGTTAATTATTTCTCCCGATAAATGCAGCTTCGTTGCACATATAATTAATTTAGTCTAATAATTTGTCCACGTCTGTATATAATAAGAATTTTTTTACTAATTTGAATATGAATTATAAATTTTATATTTTGAAAAAATTCACACATTTTTACGGGGCATCTTGAAATAATTCTTAAATTTTTTAACTTGTGAACAGTTTTATTATCTTAAGTACATAACAGTTCTAACACTCCCTTTAAAGAGAGTGAGAGAAGGATTCAATACGCATTAAAATTACATAAATAAAAATTGGTGAGGGTATTTCTTTCCCCAGGACTTGTATACAACATGAAAGACGTCAGCATGATGTAGCAGAAGAAGAAAACATTCTCAATGCTGTACAAGGCAGTCCTCTAACTTCAACAACAGGTCCCCAGATTTGACAACCCTTGATTATTGCTTATGGAATGCATGAAGGATCTTGTGTACCAGATTAAGGTAAACACACTTGAAGAATTTATTGTACCCTTTTATGAGTGCCGCAGCAATAATCAGGAACAGCCCTGATAAGTTAAGGAATGCGACACGAGCGATCCACAAGCATTCGACTGAGTGTGTGGAAGTAGAAGGAGACAGGTTCGAAAATCTCTTGTAAAACTAAGAGTTGATGAGCAGAATGAAGTTAACAAGTTAGCATTTTCAAAAGTGGAAACTCTATTAATTTTTTTTTGTGTTTTCTGTAGTGATATTATTACATTTTACCTCTAATTTCAAATTTTCAGTAATCTGTAGCGACTTAACTGTAAGTCGGACCCTATTTTTTTATTTCAACTTTTTGGTCCATTTGATCTCAGGAAGGTCCTCCCTAAGTGGCAGTAAACCTACGTTGATTACTCTGTTTATAATATATATTCGTATGTTGTTTCAAACAGCTCGGCAGTGTTTTTCTTTCAGTAGAGCTGATATTCAAAATTCGCAAGCATAAATCAGAGTGAACTCCAGCTATGTTACGAATTGCCATACAATCTATGCTGTTATTTATCTGCTGCAGCTGCATGAATAATTTCTATCATAGAAATTTACTCCATTTACTTCATTCAACTCCAAAGAATCTAATGGCACTGAATCAGGAGACAATGTTGGTCATGAAACCGGACCTCCCTTTCCAATCCAGGGAGCTATAAATACTGATCTAAGCACTGACATACCATGAGTGTGAAATGCGCTAAACACCAAATAATACGTACACTAGATTCCATTAATACCTGTCGTTCCTTAGTCTTACAACGAAACTATCTCTTCTATTCCCACCCTACCGTGCACGTACTGCTTGACTCACGTGTAGGCTATTGTGTATTTCACTTTTCAGTGACGTTGATGCTAGGATATCAACTTCGCCGACATAACAAATTGGGATGTATGAGAATATTTAGAGGTGAATTGGCACGCTACTGCTCGTATAAATGGCTATCTGTGTGTCTTGTACACATACTTACTTAGGTAGCAGTGGGAGGGTGTTGAAGTATTGAATGTAAGCAAAACTTCAAAACGTGGCGGCATTAATGGAACAGATTGTACCACGTTCATTAGCGTTCATGTGGGAAGATAACGTCCCATAGCTTAGGCAGCGTTGCATACAGAAAATTGAAATAATTTGCACCACGAATTTATTTTCCTATTATGCATGCAGCAAATTAAATAATTTTATCATATTATCGGCGATGAACCTTACCCTTTGATATATACGAAAATGTTGCATCATCGTCGTACCATTCCACATAGATATGTACAACTGATTAATTCATTGCCGCCTCAACTATAAAAATAGCAGTTTTAGGGGTCATTCCTTTAGGCTGATAATATTTCATTATTCATTGGAGACATTCTCGTGTCATTCTTTGGACATGTAGCAATCAATTACTCTTAAATTTCTGAATGATGTTTAAAATTCTGATAATAATAATTATTTTTTAGAATGCCTTCATTTATCCTATAATCTGACTAAGGATACTGCAGTTTTTCTCATAAATTTCATTTCAGATGGTCTAATTCGTTATTTATTCTTGGTTTTAGTGTTCAGATTTAGCTGTCATATAGTCTATTAAATCGGAAATGTTAAAGTATTATAAATTTTTATTCCATTACTCTTGTAAGAATTTGTGGGTTTAAATACATTATTAATAATTTCTTCTATTTTACATGTTTTCATTTTCATGAGACAAAACATCCCGTATAAGCTGGTTTGTTCAATAATTAGATCTATATTGTTTACTACTACCGTATTTAATTCCTTTTAGGATTATGTCCCTTAAAAGCATTTTTTTTTATTTGTCGGTTAAAATTTTCTTCTTAGTTTAGTCAGTTCGTATATTGCTAGTTCCTAGACTAATAATAAATTGTATCGAACACAATACAAGTTTATGTATGTCACTCATTCTACTCAAGATCTTCCTTTACTTTCTACTTGATTCATACAATATTTTGTAACACCCTGTGCAACATGCATAAGCTTCTTTCACTTTATCTCCCTGGAAATGACATCTCTCTCGGCTGGATTTGAACTCGAGAAAGTGAGATCCAATTCCACATTGCAAACATGGTAATCACTAACCACGAGAACAACAAGTTCCTTATTATTACAGTTGCCTTCCATCAAAATCTAAGATGTAATCTACCTTCTCTTATTACGTCGTCAAAGCTTAGCTTGCCTTTCATCTAGCATTATCGTGTATTAAGTTGACTCTTGAAGTGCGCCGATCAGATTTTCCGCAACGAAGAGGAATTATTATGGAAACTTGTGATTGAGTCCTACAAAATCCAATTATAAAGCCTTGTTATGGTTCTATTCTATGCGTTCAGAAGAACTTTAAGACTTCATAACACAATAAGAGCGTTTCCTAGAAACGAAGGTATTTCGTGAAGACCTAGTAAGCCCTTCAATAAACCATTAGCTCAGACACAGATCTTGTACGTTAAGCTGAACCTTGCCTCTACAAAAGCGCGCTCTCCTCTTTTTCCATACCAATGCCATACGCCAAACAACGACAACTTACAAAAACACTTTGCGGATATCCGATTTTCTGGCTGACGTATAAAAAATATATAAATCCATGAATGTTAGAGACGAAGTAGAAAGAAGAACAAACAACACTGAACATCGCATATCAACATAAACAGCAGTAAACAAAAGTGAGGTTAAGGGCCTAAAACTCTTTAAAATGTCCTGTTGAATAAAAGGATTTCTTAAGCTTTTGAATACAAAAGTTAAGTTTGACGATACTTTTTTTTCCCCCTTTTGGTAAAATTGGATTTCTTTCCAGCGCAAATACTTTCGAGTGTCCACAAAAGTAAGATCTCAAGAGACCCGAATTCTCGAATACTTTTCTGTAAAAGAAAACTTGTTATGAAGTAAAACCTGTAATTCAAACAAGGCTTCTTATTTAACGTATAACTAATTTTATGAATTCTTTCAATACCATTAATTTCATTATAAAGTGATTATGAATTGCAATTGTTTTTCTATAGATATAAACATTTTTATCAGATGAGGAGGTTTAAGTCTCTTTTGTAGTATGAGGAAAAATTCATGTTGTATTAAAATTATTGAAGAGAATAAAATTAACGAATAAATAAATTAACGACCACAAAGACAAGCGATTAATTATGAAATTAGAGGTACCTAATAATAGAGCATTATATCAACGAAAATTCTTACTGTTTTGAAAAGGATCATAAGATATGTCTTGAATTCGGATATTTTTGTTTGAATATTTAGAAAGAGAGAGTTAATCCGTAAATTAACATAGGTACTGTACTACCACAGTCTAGTATATATACAGTCGCGAAGCTCAATACCTAGTAAATATGCATCCACAGACAGTTGCTAACCACTAGGATCGCTAATAATGCCTCATTACAGACAATGCGAAATAGTACCGGCACAGTCTATTGTTCCTAGCACCCTCATAACCCAAGCTTCGTGACTGTATAGACTAGACTGTGGTACTACTATGCCTTTACAATATATCAGTTGTGTAAGTAATATATTAACATTTCTCATTTTGCAATCAAAGTAATTTTTTATAGGAAGATAATTAATTTTTTAATAATTGCGGTAGGAATTGCAACCTAAAAATCTCCAATAAAATTAATCAATTGGAATTAAATTCACGGCAAAACTATATGAGCCGTTCAGAGCAAAAGTGGTGTAAGTCAAAAATGGGTACTGAGTGTTAAAGTAAACATTCTGTAAAATACAGCGCAAAGTAGTAATTAATATTCAATTTATTTAAACTATTAGTAGTCAGTGGATAGCAAGAAGGACATATTAATTGCTACTTTGCGCTGTATTTTACAGAATGTTTACTTTAAATCTCATAACCCAACTTTGACTTACACCACTTTTGCTCTGAACGGCTCATATGAATGTGTATGAAAGTGGAACTAGCTTTCCCCTAATAATTTTAGAAAATATGCAACCCGTTACTATGGAAGTGACCCAACGGTCGATATTTATCTGCTTGCCTCTTATACTACCTGTATTCGTGGTAACATCGCACTTCGCTCACACGAATAAGGCCGTTCCAAAAATACGTCATTCATTCGTACAATGATTTATAATTTCAGTTGCAGGCTATATTCCACGAGATGAAATTGGTAACGTCACAATTAGAAATGAACTGTAATAAGATTTAATGGAAGAAATAAATAATGAAGAAAGAATTGATGGAGTCATATTCTAAGAATAGATCCTAGACATCTGATGAAACAACTCTTGCTGATATATTGTATATTCGAACCTCATAAGTGATACCAATAAGACATCACACATGAGGCATTATAATGGGCTAGGCTGGCTAGTTAATTATACAGGGTGTAAGGGGTATAAGTGTCATTATTTTAACTGATGATTGTTCATGTATAATGAAAAAAAATGTTCTCAGTTTTTCTCTAATTGCAATATTTAATTAAATAATTATTAAAGTTTACAATATTAGCCGTTTGGCAACCTTGCTGGATGGGGAGGAGAGAGTTTAGAAAGACACAGTACAGTTCAAGCGGATACAGACATAGCGATAAAAACAGATACTCTGTTCTAATGCAGGAGCGGACCGTTGTTTACATAAAACGAACAGAAAATACAAACTTTCAATCTCATTAATAGAACTTTATAGTAAATTTCCGTTTTATTTAACAATATTGACAATATTGGCCCATTGTTTATTGTACGTCTAAAAAATTAATGCAACATTTTAATATCTCCCGCTTCCATAAAGCAGTACCATTTTTAAAGAAATTTCCGTTGTGTGATTTTCGAAACGAGGTAAGAGACTCCTAGTTTCTAATAATCTTTGAGAAACCGGTATAAAAGTTCGCCGATTAGGTTATCTTTATTGCGGAAAACATTGACGGTACATTTTCTTGCCTCACTTGAATTACGACGACTTTCTCCATAAATTAATAACGTATGATATTCCTAAACTGTGAATGACATTGTAAGTTGTTTATCGAATACCTGGTACCGAACTGTCATCCGCTCGGCAGTAGACTATGGACAGGGAGCTTGAACTCAGCTGACATGTACAGTACTTACGTCTGTGTAGAGTACTGCCTGCTGAACACGCCACGTCTCTCACGCCAGAATATTAATAAATTTAAGCATGCAATTTTATTTATTCGTAATTTCACTGAAACGTATCTGATAGAACACACAAATATGTATTTAAACTAATATTAATCCCTTTGATATATATATATATATATATATATATATATATATATATATATATATATATACCCAATGATGTAATTGTTTTCGTAATTTTACTAACGATATAAGCAGTATAACGTGAATAAAATAAGAGAAGCATTTTTTTCTAGGGAAACTATGAAGTTCTGATCTATGTTGTATGGATGTTTTTTGATCCTGTAAACCGTCCCCGAAGGCTGTGAAAAGGACGGCACTTATACCCCTTGCACTCTTTATAGTACATAAATAGTAATTATTAACATATAAACATTTTCTTGCAATTTTTCATGTGAGTTTCGGAACGAACACTAACAACAAACCATGCAGAGTGAATTTAAACAACTCAGTCACGTGTTATCTTGTATAGGCCTATATGTGCTCTCGATCTCCGATCATGTAGAGCACCCTGGGGCTAGCGTCTCTTACCCGCGGAGAACACACTGCACTATGGTGCACTCGTAGCTGCTAGCGGGTATGCTCCCTACCTCTTCCTGCTGCACGACGGGGCACACGGGACGGCTTCGCTTACCCTTTACCCATTTCAGCGAGTGCTGACGACCACTGAGCGTCTAGTAACTGGAACTTCGAATATTCCAGCAACCCAATCTTTTTTAAGGCAAGTGTACATCTTATACAAAATGAAATATAGAAAGGAAGGAATTAACTAATGTACACACATTTTTCAGAGACAAGCAACTCGATTAATCTAACTTCGTTATTAATAATAATGTAATACGGTAATTTATTTATTGTGTTGTAATGAGTCGTACAAATAGGAGAGAGATATCTAAGAAAAACTAAAGATATTATATGTATATTTAATAGAACAGAAAATGTTTTATGAAACAAAACAAGGTTCGAAATTTTCAACAGCCTTGACAACCTACTCAGCAAAGAGCTGACGATAATATACAGGAAACGTAAAATTGATACCGCAAATATACATTTTGCTCATTATTGGTTGAAAGACTAAAGAGAATGTTTCAGTCACTATAGGGAAAATTAGGAATCTTTAAATGACATAAAAAATTGAACATTAAAAATTTTAACGGTGTAAACGCATTCAGACTCTAGTTTCTCCGATTTAAAAACAGATTAGGGGGACTAACAGCAAGTAAAAAATACATTCTATACAGAAACCAATAAGAAATCAGCAAAAAAAAAAAAAAAAAAACTAAGAACGCATAGTACAGCACAATATGTCAGTATATGACTTTTTATTAGAGCAAAAACAGATTAAAAGAAACCAAAGAATATAGGAACAGTTTATAACTGGCGACTGAGTTTCAAAAACAAACGCAAAGAAAGGTAAGTTAAACACGTGTATGAGCTACCGCTGACAGAAAAAAAGGAAACATTAAAAGATTTCGCGTGGTTAAGGTGGATTGAGGTGAAAACTGTTTATCATTGCTGCCATAAATTTTATAAAGTGGCATTAAGGGCACGCCGTGTGGCAAAATTGATACTGAAGTGCGTGCCCTCGATGACAGAGCAACATTTACGCAGTTTTATTGGCTCTTAAAACGCGATGATTATAGGGTGACACACAGTTCCTGCACAACTAACTGAAGTTGGACTTGTTCTAATCGTTGAGGTCATTAGATTTATTATTTTATCACAAGCACAGTGCATCTCTGGAACACTCTGTTTTCTTACGTTTCCAGTGCCTACATAATGTATCTTTTCATGCAGGAAATGGTATTATTTCGTTCTACATCATCATTAGACTTATTAGGAATCAAAGGTAATGCTTTAAACGTAATAAAATCGTATCTTAACGACAGAATTCAAATAACGAAAATTGACAATTATTCAAGTGAACCTTTAATTATTAATATAGGTGTTCCCCAAGGCACAGTTCTAGGCCCTATTCTATTTTTAATATAATATATTAATGACTTATTAAAAATTGACTTACAACAACACAATGGTGTTCACTATTCTTATGCAGATGACACAGTTTTACTTTTTGGTGGAAAAACCTGGTATGATGCATATAATAATTCAAATAATGTACTTAAATTAATAAAAAAAATGGTTTGACATAAATTATCTTTCTATCAACGAAAATAAAACCATAATTATTCCATTCTCATTATCAGAAAAATGTAACAAACCTCCTACATCTATATTTAGTTTTAAATTACATAATTCTGATTGTTGTCTTATACAGTGTAAATGTCCGATTATTAAAGAGTCCTCTGAAGTTAAGTATTTAGGCATAATTTTCGATAATCATTTAAAATGGAACCAACACATTAATTACCTTTGTGATAAATTACGTAAAATAGTATATTATTTTGTTTTATTGAGGAATTACTTGTCAATAAGTTTATTACATACAATATATTTAACTTTATTTCAATCGGTAATTATGTATGGAATTATAGGATGGGGTAGGCCATTTAAATCCAATTTTAATCCACTTTATTTATTACAGAAGAAAATAATTAAAATATGTCTTCATAAACCTACTGATTTTCCATCTCAAAATTTTTTTCTAGACTTAACGTAAGACAAATTTATTATATTGTATTAATAAAATTCATACATAAAATCTAAATAATTTTGAACTGTATTCTCATAGTTATGAAACAAAATGTATGAATTCTTTAAGATTATTTGAACCAAAATGCAACACTGTTACAGTATTTAATCATAGTAGTAATTTAGGCCCAAGAATATATAACAAATTTATATTTAAATATCCTAATCTTGTCAATTCTAATAGTTCTAGTATTAAATTTAAAAAGTTATGTATGGATTTTATAAAAATTGAAACATTGTAAATTTAAATTTATATACTATAATTGCACAGTAGACATAAGACAAATTGTATTGTAAAATTATTAATTTCAATTCAGGAATCCGCCCCTGAGCACGAGTTCTACTCTTTCAGACGCGAGCTAAAGTTTTTCTGTATATATTATATTTTATGCTACAATTATTAGCAAAATAATAAATAAATAAATAAATAAATAAATAAATAAATAAATAAATAAATAAATAAATAAATAAATAAATATTATAATCCGTATTATGCAGTCTATTTTTTCAATATGTCATTGATTCCATATTAATGGATTACATCATATAATATTGTATTGTTTGTTATAATATACTAAATTATTATGTATCTTACTGAATATCATTGCGTCACATCATACGCTATAGTATCAGAGCTTACATTGCTTCTATCTCGTACAGTTTGGCACTTAGTAATTTCTTCGTACTGAATGATCTCACAATGCATTACAGAATTGTTCGTATTATAAGATATTTACTATGTAGTAACTTGCTGTACATTATTGCATTGTATTTCATAGTATTTCACATTTATTAAATCTTTAGATAATATACAGGTTGAATCAAAAGTCTGGAACCATATATCTTCCATATGCTTGGTTTTCGATTACTATAGATCAGTGGTCGTCAGCACTCTCTGAAATGTGCAAAGGGTACGCGGTGCCGTCCCATGTGCACCGTCGTGCAGCAGGGAGAGATAGAGAGCATACCCGCTAGCAGCTACGGAGTGCACCATGGTGCACTGCGTTTTCTGCTGGTAAGAGACGCTAGCCCCAGCGTGCTCTGTGCTGACGACCCCTGCTATATATGTTATCAGTTACCTGTCATACTCGTGGGTCTTAGTTCGAACTTAGGGTTAAAATACAAATTCGATTTACTTTAAATATTATTTTAAGTGATCGTGCTTCATTTAATTTAGGATGCTCATTATTATTATTATTATTATTATTATTATTATTATTATTATCAACTATTAATGTTTTTATTAGTTGTGTTTATTATTACTTGTCATCATTGAGTGTAATTAGTTACCACTGCCACCGGGTATATTCCCATTTGCAGTGTGAATAAATACATACATGTATTTGTAAGATCAAATTCTCTACCAGTGACATATTCGATTCTAGCCCTCAGCTATCTCAAAAGCCGCCATTTTGGATGTAACTTTGAAATTTTAAATGGAAAGGGGGTCATGTACGTACTCAAAATCATGTGAAATTTTCTGAAAAAGGCAAGGGTGCCGTCTGTTTTGAGATATTTCTAATCGTTTTCAAGTTATTTAATGATAATTGTCATAATGACACAAACATTAGTAACTGCATCTATAGATATTTTGTAACATGGTACAGTACTAAGGAGGCTTTGAAGATATGTCTTTCCATTTAGAACTGGACTTGTACATCTAGCTTTGTCTATCAAGCGATGGCGTTGCAACATGTTCACCACATGATAGAAGAGTCCCGAAATTGTTTAAGGTTGCCTATAAATCTATTATTCTCTATATGGCCTAGAGCAGTGGTCGTCAGCACTCGCTGAAATGTGCAAAGAGTAAGCGGAGCCGTCCAGTGTGCCCCGTCGTGCAGCAGGAAGAGAAAGAGAGCATTTCCGCTAGCAGCTACGAGTGCACTGTGTTCTCCGCGGGTAAAAGACGCTAGCCCCAGGGTGCTCTGTGCTGACGACCGCTGGCCTAGAGTCATGCAAGTAAGAATGTATAATGATGATCAAATGGCTAGGTAGAAGCGATACTTTTATATGCCTAATGTTCACCGTATAATCAGGTAGTCTGTCTATTTCTGAACGTCTGCTATTAACCACATGCCTAGATAACTCCGGAATTTATGAAAGTCCAATGGTCGCCATATGATCAGGGAGTCCAGTTACTACTTCGCCAATGTTGACCAGAATATCGAAGAGTTACACTACACCTATAATGACCACATGACCAGGATGTATACCTATTTCTGTCTACTGTTGACCACGTGATTATGAGTCCTATTACTTGTATTGACCACTTGATTAGAAATTCCACTAGGCCTACTTCTAAATGACTAACAGTCACACATTCAGGAGGCCCACTATTTCTGAAATCTATGAATTCTAGTAACTTCTATCTAATCTTGACCACATGACCGGCAGTTCCAATTTTTTAAATGTGTAATGTTGACCACATGATCAGAACTTTCACTACTTCTGGATGTCTAAAGTTAACATGATCAGAAATTCCACTACTTCTGAATGTCTAATATTGACCCAGTATCAGGAATTTAAGTAATTCTGAATGTTTAATATCGAGCAGATGATCGGAAGTTCCACTACTTCTAAATATCTCATTTTGGCACATGGTCTGGAATGTCACTAATTCTGAATGTCTAATACTGACCCCATGATCAGGAGTTTCACTATTTCTTAATGTTTAATATTGACCATTGATCAGATATTCTAATACTTTTGAAACTATAATGTTGACCATATGATCAGGATTCTCACTAAATCCGAGTACCGTATCTAATGTTAACCACATGAACAGAATTTCCACTAATCCTCTACGTTTAATACTAACAGACATTACTAGGTAGGTCGATCACTTCTAAATGTCTAATTTTGACGACATAACCAGGCAGTCAACCTACATCTATTCAGTGTTGGCCACATGATCAGAAGACCCACTACTTCTGAAAGTTTAATGCTGAAGTCATGGACAGGGAGTTCAGTACATCTATCTAATGTTGATCCTTATGTGCAGATAAGTTCCACTACGTCTGGATGTCTAATATTCATCATACGAGCACATAGTTTTACTGTTTCTGAATGTCTAATGTTGACCATAAGATCACATTTCTGCCACTTCTGGATGTCTAATGATGGCCAATGACCAGATAGTTCCACTACTCTAGATGTATATTTTTGGCCTTATGACCAGATTAGATCCACTAGTTTTGGATGCGTAATGTTTGTCATATGATCAGATAGCTCCACTACTTCTGGATGTATAGGATAAACATATGAGCAGATAGATCTGGTATTTCTGGATGTATAATTTTGGCCAAATAACCAGATAGTTTCATTGATTCTGGATGTCTAGTGTTAACCTTATGACCAGATATTTCCACTACTTCTGGATGTCTAATATTCATCATATGACCAGATAGTTTCGCTGTTTCTGAATGTCTAATGTTGTCTAATAAGATCACATATTTCTGCCACTTCTGGATGTCTAATAATGACCATATGACCAGATAGTTCCACTACTCTATATGTATATTTTTGGCATTATGACCAGATAGATCCACTAGTTTTGGATGTGTAATTTTTGTCATATGATCAGATAGTTCCACTACTTCTGGATGTACAGTGTTGGCCATATGACCAGATAAATCTGGTTTTTCTGGATGTATAATTTTGGCCAAATAATCAGATAGTTTCATTGCTTCTGGATGTCTAATGTTAACCTTATGACCAGATAGTTCCATTACTTCTGGATGTCTAATGTAGACCATATGTCCAGATAGTTCCAGCTACTTCTGGATGTCTAATGTTGAACATATGACTCGATAGTTCCATTACTTCCGGATGTCTAATGTTGGCCTTATGACCAGGAAGTTCCTATGCTTCTAGGTATTCAATGTTGATTATTTGACGATTTTACGCTACTTCTGATTATGTAGCTTTAATTCATGATCCTCATTAGGAAGTGGACAGGAAGAGCCCACTCTTGACAAAATATCAAATTCTTGGTCGAATTTATACCACTCACGTTTATATGTGTTGAAGCAGCAGAACTGCAACAACTTCAAACGAGATGTAGCGCACAAAGAGATAATTATATAGTGATTTTTCGTGCATATGACGAGAGTGTCCTCAAGGCAGAGGAGAGACAATTAAAAGCGTTGATGCAGCGTGGTTCCGATTGGGATCGCAGCGAACGTATAATTAGGGTTGAACACAGGGGAGCCTAAAATCCCGCGTACTAAGTCATTTAAACTTATTGTTTCTGATATAATGGCGTGTTGAACACTGAAAATTGAATCTTCAGAGTTGCTACGTTGCAGAGTGGGGAAGAGGAGGTGGTACGCACTTAGCGAGGGAGAGGAAGCAGTAAAACTATTCGATGAGACTTGACGCAACTTGTAACGGAATGAAAATCCCGACCGTGAGAGAGAGGGGAGTTCCAGAGAACTTTTCAGCGCTTACCTCATAATCCCTAGGCTGCACAACTTTATTCGGCAAAGGAAGCAAAAGCTAAAGAGAGGGTATAGTGTAAGCGGCAGGGTGGGGAGGGGGAAATTGTTTTATATATATATACACAACCCTGTAGTTTGCGTGTACGTCTGTATATACAAACACATGCAGCATACGAGACAAGAAATGTAATGGATTTCCAACTTGCGGAAACTTTATCGGGCGGGATAAGAACGCAATTTGTCCCGCGCGAACCATTAAGAAAACCGCGGGATATTACAAAAAAAAAAAAAAGTCTTAACGCGAAGGATAAACACAAACAAAGTGTTTCTTGCGATGTTTAGTTTATTAGGATAAACAACAAAACGGGATTAAAGTCTCTTCCTAGAAACTAAACTCCTTTGCGGTGTTGTAAGAAGCTAAACGACCCGGATGAAGTAAATTACTGATATCGATAAAACAAACAGAAGTAGGCCTAGTTAAATTTACTTCAGTATGGCGTGATATATAACAAATTAAGGCTCAATTTTAACCCTTAACTAATAGTGCGGGATGTTGCTGACACCCCAAATATAATGGGTTCATATGGGCTATTCTTTTAGTGAACAATTAAAATAGCGCTCTTTTTTATGTATACAACTATATGAAATTCTTTAATACCTATCACAATGTTATAATTAATGTATAGTAATGGTAATATTTCAATATTGGTTCATTGTAATATTCGAACGTCTATTCACTCCTAATCATATTTTACTTTTTATAATCCGTTCCAGACAACATTTTTATTTTTCTGTGCTCACAGTCACTACTTAACATTAATTGTTATTATTTGTTATACTAATATAGTCAGTTTAGTCACTGTCACTATTTACAACAGGAGCGCGGAATGTTCACCTCACCCCACACCATTTAAGACGTTATTATCTCAAGTATGCGAATTCCGATTTCAAACATGTTTACTGTTATTGTTGCCTCATCAATTCTAAGAAAGGTACTGAAAGTTTCAGAAGTACAGGTTTACTCAAAATTATGTAGTTAATAATTCCGTATATGTGACTGGGGTGTTCACAACACCCCGCGAGACTGCTTAAGGGTTAATGATGCATCGAAGGACTGATTTCTGTTTGAATCCTGAATGTTTGTCATTGTAATGTTTTCTTGTATAATGATCTCTTCTAGCGTTGTAAAATGTACTCCGAAATGAAACACAGGAAAAGTTTATTTTATTCCCAGCTATATAAAGGTTAAGTGGAAATTGCAGTAGTAGTAGTAGTAGTAGTAGTAGTAGTAGTAGTAGTAGTAGTAGTAGTAGTAGTAGTAAAAGTAGTAGTACTAGTAGAGAACTAATAGTAGTAGTAGTAGAAGAGTAGTAGTAGACGTAGTAGTAGTCGTAGTAGTAGTAGAGTACTAGTAATAGTGGAGTACTAATAGTAGTGCTAGCAGTAGTAGTAGGGTACTAGTGGTAGTAGCAGTAGTAGTAGTAGTAAAGTAGTAGTACTAGTAGAGACCTAATAGTAGTAGTAGTAGTAGTAATAGTAGAGTAGTACTAATAGTAGTAGTAGTAGAGTACTAGTACTAGTAGTAGTCGTAGTAGTAGTAGTAATAGAGTACTAGTAATAGTGGAGTACTAATAGTAGAGTGCTAGCAGTAGTAGTAGGGTACTAGTAGTAGTAGCAGTAGTAGTACTAGTAGAGTACTAGTAGTAGTAGTAGAGTAGTAGAAGTAGTACTAGAGTAGTACTAGTAGTAGTAGTAGTAGTAGCAGTAGTATAGTACTAGTAGTAGTAGAGAACTAGTAGTAGTACAGTACTAGTAGTAGTAGAGAACTAGTAGTAGTAGTAGAGTACTAGTAGTACTAGTAGAGTACTAATAGTAGCAGTAGCAGTAGTACTAGTAGTAGAAGGGCACTAGTAGTAGTAGATTAGTAGTATAGTAGAGTACTAGTAATAGTATAGTAGAGTACTAGTAGTAGCACAGTACTAATAGTAATAGTAGTAGCAGTAGTAGTAGTAGTAGTAGCAGAAGTAGTAGTAGAGTACTAGTAGTAGTGGCAGCAGTAGTGCTAGTAGTAGTACAGTACTAGTAGTAGTATAGTAGAGTACTAATAGTAGTAGTAGTAGTATTAGCACCAGCAGTAGTGGTAGAGTACTAGTAGTAGCAGTAGTAGTAGAGTACTATTAGCAACAGTAGTAGTAGAGAACTAGTAGTAGTAGCAGTAGTAGATTGTTGTCTTATACAGTGTAAATGTCCGATTATTAAAGAGTTCTCTGAAGTTAAGTATTTAGGCATAATTTTCGATAATCATTTAAAATGGAACCAACACATTAATTACCTTTGTGATAAATTACGTAAAATAGTATATACATTTTTTTAAGGAATTACTTGTCAATAAGTTTATTACATACAATATATTTAACTTTATTTCAATCGGTAATTATGTATGGAATTATAGGAAGGGGTAGCGTACTAGTAGTAGCAGTAGTAGTAGTAGCAGCAGTAGTGGTAGATTAATAGTAGTAGTAGTAGAGTACTAGTTGTGGTAGTAGCAGTAGTACTAGTAGTAGTAGTAGTAGCAGTAGTAGTAGAGTATTAGTAGTAGCAGTAGTAGTAGTAGAGTATAGTAATAGTAGTAGCAGTAGTACTAGTAGTAGTAGCAGTAGTAGTAGTAGAGTATAGTAGTAGTAGCAGTAGTACTAGTAGTAGCAGTAGTAGTAGTAGTAGAGTACTAGTAGTAGCAATAGTAGTAGTAGAGTATAGTAGTAGTAGCAGTATTACTAGTAGCAGTAGCAGTAGTAGTAGAGTACTAGTAGTAGCAGTAGTAGTAGAGTATAGTAGTAGTAGTACTAGTAGCAGTAGTAGTAGTGGTAGTAGAGTACTAGTAGTAGCAGTAGTAGTAGTAGAGTATAGTAGTAGTAGCAGTAGTACTAGTAGTAGTAGGAGTAGTAGTAGTAGCAGTAGTACTAGTAGTAGTAGCAGTAGTAGTAGAATATAGTAGTACTAGTAGTAGTAGCAGTAGTAGTAGAGTACTAGTAGTAGCAGTAGTAGTAGTAGAGTACTAGTAGTAGCAGTAGTAGTAGAGTATAGTAGTAGTAGTAGCAGTAGTACTAGTAGTAGTAGCAGTAGTAGTAGTAGAGTAATACTAGTAGCAGTAGTAGTAGTAGAGTATAGTAGTAGCAGTAGTACTAGTAGCAGTAGCAGTAGTAGTAGAGTACTAGTAGTAGTAGCAGTAGTAGTAGAGTATAGTAGTAGTACCAGTAGTATTAGTAGTAGTAGCAGTAGTAGTAGTAGAGTAGCAGTAGTAGTAGAAGAGTACTAGTAGTAGCAGTAGTAGTAGTAGAGTATAGTAGTAGTAGTACTAGTAGTAGTAGCAGTAGTAGTACTAGAGTACTAGTAGTAGTAGAGTATAGTAGTAGTAGCAGTAGTACTAGTAGTAGTAGCAGTATTAGTAGTAGAGTATAGTAGTAGTAGCAGTAGTACTAGTAGTAGTAGCAGTAGTAGTAGAGTACTAGTAGTAGCAGTAGTAGTAGTAGAGTATAGTAGTAGTAGCAGTAGTAGTACTAGTAGTAGTAGTAGTAGAGTATAGTAGTAGTAGCAGTAGTACTAGTAGTAGTAGCAGTATTAGTAGTAGAGTATAGTAGTAATAGTAGTAGTAGAGTACTAGTAGTAGCAGTAGTAGTAGAGTACTAGTAGTAGCAGTAGTAGTAGTAGAGTATAGTAGTAGTAGCAGTAGTAGTACTAGTAGTAGTAGTAGTAGAGTATAGTAGTAGTAGCAGTAGTACTAGTAGTAGTAGCAGTATTAGTAGTAGAGTATAGTAGTAATAGTAGTAGTAGAGTACTAGTAGTAGCAGTAGTAGTACTAGTAGTAGTAGCAGTATTAGTAGTAGAGTATAGTAGTAATAGTAGTAGTAGAGTACTAGTAGTAGCAGTAGTAGTACTAGTAGTAGTAGTAGTAGAGTATAGTAGTAGTAGCAGTAGTACTAGTAGTAGTAGCAGTATTAGTAGTAGAGTATAGTAGTAATAGTAGTAATAGAGTATAGTAGTAGTAGCAGTAGTACTAGTAGTAGTAGCAGTATTAGTAGTAGAGTATAGTAGTAATAGTAGTAGTAGAGTACTAGTAGTAGCAGTAGTAGTACTAGTAGTAGTAGTAGTAGAGTATAGTAGTAGTAGCAGTAGTACTAGTAGTAGTAGCAGTATTAGTAGTAGAGTATAGTAGTAATAGTAGTAGTAGAGTATAGTAGTAGTAGCAGTAGTACTAGTAGTAGTAGCAGTATTAGTAGTAGAGTATAGTAGTAATAGTAGTAGTAGAGTACTAGTAGTAGCAGTAGTAGTACTAGTAGTAGTAGCAGTATTAGTAGTAGAGTATAGTAGTAATAGTAGTAGTAGAGTACTAGTAGTAGCAGTAGTAGTACTAGTAGTAGTAGTAGTAGAGTATAGTAGTAGTAGCAGTAGTACTAGTAGTAGTAGCAGTATTAGTAGTAGAGTATAGTAGTAATAGTAGTAGTAGCAGTAGTACTAGTAGTAGTAGCAGTATTAGTAGTAGAGTATAGTAGTAATAGTAGTAGTAGAGTACTAGTAGTAGCAGTAGTAGTACTAGTAGTAGTAGTAGTAGAGTATAGTAGTAGTAGCAGTAGTACTAGTAGTAGTAGCAGTATTAGTAGTAGAGTATAGTAGTAATAGTAGTAGTAGAGTATAGTAATAGTAGCAGTAGTAGTAGTAGAGTACTAGTAGTAGCAGTAGTAGTAGAGTACTATTAGTAACAGTAGTAGTAGAGTACTATTAGTAACAGTAGTAGTAGAGTACTAGTAGTAGTAGCAATAGTAATAGAGTACTAATAGTAGAAGTAATAGTAGAAGAAGAATTGGTGGTGGTGGTGGTAGTGGTAGTATATAGTTAGTAGTGTTGTGCCTCAGCTGGTTTTAACGGAGCTCTGTAGCACATTTTCATATGGACTATCTTCTTTAATCACCTTAGGGAATATCCTAGAAATGTTAACACATTATAATAGTACCAGAAAGGGAGCACAGAACAAAGCTAATGTGAACAGGATAGGTGAAATGCGATATTCACATAGCAAGCAATGCTTCCGTCTGAACACGCGGACTTTGATTAGACGCCAGCTGACGCTGACATAATATCTATATCTCCGCAATCACAGTTAAATTAGCCATATATGGTCAAGTTCAATCAACACTACATTCTAGCTGGATGATAATGACCGAATGTCTCTCGGACTCTCTTCTTACGCGGAATTCCACTGAATCCATTTATTACTCTATTGTCTAAAAGATATTCAGTCTTGCCCATGTAAAGTACTAGATGAATTTATTGAGCAATATTATACATATAGATGAACTTTATTATCATAATTTTGTCTTAAATCCAATGCACTGGTCTTTTGATCGTAAGTGCTGCGAAAACAATTCCTACTTTGTAGGTTTCACTCCCCCTTACTTATGATTAGATCCAAACACTCTCCAAAAGAAAACACAGATCAATATAAAAATTGCACAAATAAAACACATTATATAATATATCTTAACCTAGCATGCAAAAGGCACAAAAGTGTATAATTCAGTATTTATCATTATCCCTTCGTCAATTCACATTATAAACTTCAACAGCTGAAGTTCTAATCTGTCTCGCCTTCAAGAGGAGCAGTCCAGTCTTTTGTTACTATTCTCTATTCCCCATGTGTACTGTAGGTCTACATATACAGAACGATACATATAAACCTTTACAATTTTAATAGTTATAATTTTCCCCTGGAAGCTAGTATAAACTTGAAATAGAGTTTAATGATCCAATTGGCTCTGGGAGAACCTATATTGGTATCGCTACCATCCATTGTTGATTATTATGACTATTGTTGGCTACTTGCAATTAGTTTGCAGTCTCTAGTTTTTGTAGTCATAACACGAACATGCAGTTCTCAAATCGGCAGCGTGATTTTATTGTGAAAACGTGATGGAAGATGTATCCCTTGATTCAAACAAAACGGACGTTTCGAAGAGAATTCGGTGCGAGCAGTGTTCAAACCAGGCCAATAATTTTATCGATGGCAAGAAAGCTGGAGACAACTAGCTCGCTCCTGAGCGAGAGCGGAAAACACAAACTTGCAACATCTCAAGATTTTGTTGACGATGTTCGAAGATGTTTAGTGAGCTCATTAAAAATCATTGCGCCGATTGAGCCAGGAGACAAGCTACTAATGCCATAGATCTAACGATTCCATGAAACTTATAGCCAGCTTCTTGGGTGACCGCCAAATCTAAAAAAATCTTTGGCCCCACAAATCACCTGACCTAACATCTCCGAACTTCTTCTCATGGGGCTAACTTAAGGAGAAAGTATACAAGAATAAACCACGGTCAGTTGCTGAACTCCGTGGATCCAATACGAATGAAATAAGCAAACATTGACGAGGATACATTTCCGAGAACGTTGAGGAATATGGTGTGACGAGTACAGTTATGTATGTATGCAGGTGGAAGACATTTTCAAGATTTATTCTGAGGAATCTTTCGTAGTTACTCTGTAATTCAGAACAGATTTCACACGTTTGCTATTGTTGGTTCAGAAGTTATAAGTCATTAAAATTATGAAGGTTTATATGGATCGCTCTCTATTAAGATGAAGTTTTGGTTTTGTTAAGGCCTAAACGTCTTAAGCCCTACCTGAATGTTGGTTTATGTTGTACCATAACCGTGAAGTGTCTGTGACGAAGTGACAAAAGTTCTTTACTCCTAAATTACGGGATTCACTTGCTTTGAGTAGTGATAGGTAGGAGACCGGCTATACTGCAAATGGCGCCAACAATGGTATCTTCACCAATTCTCTTTGTGCCTTATAATGTAATTATAGAAATATTAGACTAAAAGTTAGTTTTGTTCCAAAACAAATTTTGAATATTGCACTTATCTAAACAAATAATCCAAGCAGGTTGCCTAAGTAGGCTATCCTGAGTACAAATAAGTGAAGTTTCACGATATCTTAAGGTGTGCAAATTTTTTTCTCAGGACTGCGAACAGATAGAGACATGAGATTGAGTTGAAAATAAGCGGGCACTATTTCTGAATGCGTGGCATAAATGGTAGCACCGGACGGCGCACAGAACTTGAGTGGCGAGGTGTTTTTCTTATTTCAAATGGAGACGTTCTCATTACAAGACCAGCGTGTTATCATCTGGTTTCTTCACTTGCGTGGCGTGACATCCATCGATATCCATCGTTGGTGGTGTCATGGATGTGACTGCTGCACCTGCTCCATCGCGTAATCTTGTTGTAGGTCAGGCTGGTGCGTGGCTGAGACTCTTTCAATTCATTGTCACATGACGCTCGGCGTTCTTTGAACGGTCTCACCCACGAACGCACATTTTTCGTGTAATGATATTTGCAGATTAATAGGCCTATCCTGATTGAATTGTATGTACAAAAAGTATAATTTGCATAAATTGTGGCTCTTTGAGCAGAAAGTAGTTTATTTACTGATACGGCTAAGGAGTGAGTTATAATATTGTTACAAGTGTGAATGAATGAATGAATGAATGAATGAATGAATGAATGAATGAATGAATGAATGAATGAATGAATGAATGAATGAACGAACGAGCCAATGTGTCTCGTAAAGAGCAAAGGCTTCCTAAAAGGGATGGCCCTGGAAGCTTACTCGGCGGTCAATTCCGATTAAGTATTTATACCTCGCTACTGATTACTTAACCTAATTCCTTAGTGGCATATATAAGTATATACATACGTATAACTCGACCGAGGTGACTGGAGACGCGGGCGTAATGTGAACTATCGCGACGACGCTATACGAACGCAGGAGAAGTACAAGTGGCGCTCCGGGCTGCAGGACTCCACTGGCCTTGGTCGAGTAATACATTATATACATACACACACACACACACATAGATGTACAAATACAAAACACAAAACAGGGAATACAAAATACCAAACACAAGACACAAAATACCAAACACAAAACGCAAGATACATTAACAAAATAAAAAATGCAAATACAATTACAATTACAAAATCAAATGCAAATACATTCATACATACATACATACATACATACATACATACATACATACATACATACATACATACATACATACATACATACATACATACATACATACATACATACATACATACATACATACAGGCACACACACAGCACTGACACATCAGTAAACTCGGAAATATTGTTCAGTTACGGACATTTGGTTGTTTAGTATATGTACCGTTTTCCTAGATTTTCTGTAAGTATACCGCTGACACATTCACTAAATGATTGTAGGGCTAATACAATCTTTAATGTGGCGGGAATTACCAGTATCTTTATAAAACTCAGTAAAATGGAACAGGAAACATTTTAGAAAAATGTATAATTCTATCATTACCGTAAGATTAGAAAAAATAGTGAACTAAAAAATTGCTTAACAAGGGAAACATTTTCAGCACAATTTAGACTTTTATCAGGGCGACTGTTTCGCGTCGTAGCAGCGTGGTCTAAGCCTTCATGCCTGGACTCGCGTTACGGAATGACCACCAGTTCGAGTGATTTTGGGGAAATAAATTTTCTTCTAAAATTTCGGCCAGTGTATGAGACTGGTGCCCATCCAGAATTGTGACGAATTTGGGGAGCTACGATAGGTAATACAATGCGGGTCCGCGAACCAGCTATAAGGGATGGGAGATTATAGTGCTAAACACACGTTATCCGATACTAGTTGGATGACCGTTCACCTCTGCTGAGGCATGTGGACCTGAGGGCAGCAGTCGGCTGATAGTCGTTGGCCCTCTTTGGGCTGTTTATTATTATTATTATTATTATTATTATTATTATTATTATTATTATTATTATTATTACGACTATAAAATAACGAACCCATTAGGTAAACTAAAAATTCTCCGATGTAAAATTCTGAAGCGTCGGTCAATAGTCTTAGAAATCCAGAGCGGGTAATGTAATACATATACGATGACAACATCTTTGCGAGCACATGTAGTGACCGCACGCAGGATGCTTGAGATTCGAAATGTTCACCTAATTTTCCCTCGAGCCCTCTATCTTGAACAGTTTTAGGACAGACTTCTTTAATGTGCCGTGAATGCACGACACGGGACCCAGACTAATGATTTCTGTCGACCTTAAGTCCACTGGCTATCCCTGATTTTACGACAAAAAATAGCAAAGGATGCATTGGCAGCGGATAGACATCCATACTCTAAGCGGGATACGAATACATGTCCGTGACTTTCAAGCAACAACGTTAAGCCGCACCCCTTGGCCAATATGCACACAGCTGCGGGCACCCTACGTATAGAGAGGCAACTAAACATTATTTTTAACCGGTATTCTCTATAATGAAAACAATGAACTTGCACAGAGCAACTGAGGGCAGGGAGTACTATTACTCCATTAGACACACAAACAGCAGGTGGTGATAAACAGCGTATATGAAAACACGAGCCTGTAGCGTGTTGTTCTTTATCACGTAAAAATAGCAAAAGTATGATAAATTGTTAAATTAAAACCTTAGTCAAGGCCCAAGCTTACGTACCTAATTGTTAGTGAAGTTGGTTAAGTCAGCTTTCCGGGAAAGAAACAATGAAATATTGCACCTAATAACTGGTTTCTGCCATCTTGCTTCATATGATTTAGTGTGGAATCTAGTGGAATATCCGATCTTTCATTGCATTATATAAATCTCAGAATGTAATTGTATGTTCTAATATGAGACACGAAGAGTAGCAATTATCTCGCCTATAAATATTAAGTTGTTAGGAAGTAAACAATTTGCAGATAACTGACCGACCCAACACACATATTTAATGTGCTTAAGTGTTCTTATTCTCGTCATCTGTTGCTGTAATCTACTGTTAAGTTCGATAACCTCATTTATGACTCTTTTACATAAAGTATCCATCAAAACTTCACAATTTGAACATTGATGTAGCAACCAGCATCAAATACGATTAAGTATTCAACAATGCCTATCGATTCCGGTCTCTCAACAATGACCTCATTCTGCTTATTTTGTTTTGAGTCCTGTATGTGATCTATATGGTTACATAGCAAAGTTCTTGCACCACAAAAAGAAAAAAGAAAAAAAAAACAACAAATACTGGAGGCTTTCATCTGTAGCTCGTTGATCGTTGGAGTGTTCAGACGCATTCAGAGCAACTGTCTAAACGGAAAGTGGAAGAAGGAAGAGTGGAGTGAAATGGGTAGAAAACGAGGAAATTGTGATGGAGAAAATGAATAAAAGAATGAAGAAATTTGTGAAAAAAAAATAGTTATATGGGAAACGCTTCATCACTATACTGTGAATGAATTTTGAAAAATAAATAAATAAATAAATAAATAAATAAATAAATAAATAAATAAATAAATAAATAAATAAATAAAGTAAATAAATAAATAAATAAATAATTTTTTAAATTGTAAAACTATTTTCTCACATAGCAGAAAGACAGTGTTTAAAGGCTCATTCACAATGAAAATTAAACATAACGTAAGCGTTGACTTAAGAATATAAATGTTACATTAAAATCAAGAAGTCATACCATCATTCACGATGGGAACATAAACATAACCGCAAACATACTTGGTAACCATGGAAACATAACAACGACGCCATTTTCTCATATTCTGTCGTATACTTCAGCGCTCCACGATTGTATTCTGTTTGCAAATCACGTAAGCATAAGCACGAAAGTTCGGAGTTTGCAAACTTTCATGTTAACATCTTGCGGCAATGTTTATGTGAATGATCCCATTTGATAGCCTGGGCGCAAACTTCTGTGTTTATGTTACAGTTATGTTTAATTTTCATTGTGAATGGGCCTTTACACATACTAATTTTCACTATTGTGCAATATCCAGTAATGAAGGAAAAAATGTTGAATATTTCCAAAATTTTACTGCTGTATGTTGTGCTTAACCCCCTAATACATTAATCTCTTTTGTATCGGTAGAAATTATGTCAGTTTTAGAGCTTATTTTTTTATCAAAATTGTTGCTTACTATTATTGCTTTTGTATGTGTACAGTATAGACAGCCTCTAATTGGGGCAACTTGCGGAGAATAAAGTATCTTCTTTATATGAGTTAACAGTTCTTCACATCGAAAAAGTGAATTTTTAATGATGTCTCTGTGTTTGCTTACTCGTATCAAACGTTTGGTTTTATTAATAATATGATCACATTATACACACTTTTTGTAATATTAAGTTAATATTACAGCCACTGTTAATAGGTATAAGTATATCCATAGGTGCTAATTGTGCAGGACATAGAGCATCTCTAAGCACTTCAGCGCAAAGAGGCGTTTTGTGCACCAGTGATGGAATGAGTTACGTGCCGACTAGACTGCACGGCTGAGTGTGTCCCACCTTGCGCTATACTATGCATTCCTCTCTAGCCTTCATTATCCATATAACCTATTATCGCCGCGGTCTCATGCTAAACATGTCGGCATCATATAATAACGTGTGGTGTGCTTTTAAAACATAATTTTGCCGACCGATTGTTGCTCTGTAGGTTTCAATCTAAGAGTCACGTTGTCACGTCTACTTCCTCGAGAAGAATAAGCACTAGTTCGTTATATTGTTAAATGGCTATTATTATTATTATTATTATTATTATTATTATTATTATTATTATTATTATTATTATTATTAATATTATCATTATTATTATTATTTCATATACGAGTACGTTGACATTCTTAACTCTTAATAATAACTCTTTAATAATAATTTTTAATCACATACCTTAATGTTCGTCCTCAGCACAGACATTGCAACCTCGGTTTTAGTCCAAGTGGATTAGACAAGTAGGTGTCATTTAGTAATGGAAGCAGCTTATTGGTTGCAATATTGAAATTGAGGTGAGTGATTGGAGAGGCGACACAAGACATTGAAAACAATAATACAATTAAATTTCAAAGATCTGCCGAATGTTATGCACGAGGCCGCTCAAAGACCTGCCGAATGTTAACCATGAGAGCGCGGCGATAATACCTCTGGTGATGACCTTGAATACTTCATAATAGAATCACGCAAGAATCTGGGCAGCTTTGGTGCCTCAAATCTGAGTCATATAGAACCCACCAACACCACTAATCACCCTACTAAGTTTTGGAGAATCCGTGAAGAACTCCTACCATGGCCGTTTCGGTGTCATGCAAACATAGCTGATGCCCTATTTTTTCGAGACGGAAAAGATAATGAAAGGCGAATTGTGGTGTGTTTTGGTGGAATGGTGAGTGGGAAATGGGAGAACTCCGAAGAAAATTCCCTACAACCTTGCTTGTCTCACCACAATTACAACACCACTTCTGAGATTTGAAATCGAGTCCTCTATCGTAGTAAGCCAATAGTTTGTCAAATAGCTAAATGGTGTCACGAATTTATAATAATTAACACTGTATACAGCAATATATTATATTAAAACTCCGCGTAAAATATACTCAGTGCCTTGACCAAATAACATTGATATAACAAGTTTAAAAGATACCAGAAGCATACGCTCCACTTTCTGTCCCATTTGCTAGTTTGCATGAAATGTGCTTTTGGGATATGCATGATTTGGAGAGGAATTCTCCCTGGACTCCTGAACTAATTAAATCTCACTAGAGACTTCTGCGCATTTACACATCACGTGGTTGAGAGAGATGCGCTCTGCAGTCATTTCTTACTCTGCTTGAGCTAATGGCACTGAGACCCACAGTGAACCAATTATTCAATACCTCGTTCGGCTACAAATTCTGTCTATTGCATATTCGCAGTTGCGTTAAAATCAGAACATATGGGGAAGTTTCAGTACATATCGCCAATAAATCAATGTTTTAAAGTGTGATATATATATATATATATATATATATATATATATATATATATATAATCGTAACCATCACTCTTACCGCAATCATCATCACGTCGAACACCACTGTCACTTCATAGATCAGAGTAGTGCCATTTTTAGACATCAATTTGCGTTTATTTACGCCATACTGTAAACGTATTACATACAGAATGAGCTATTATTGTCGCACATTTAATTTATAATTGCTATTTTTCACAAATTTCGGAATGTTTTCTGCTTTCACGTGAAGGAACGAAGTAACATTTCTCTTCTTCTAAAATATTTAAGGATAGCTTGTGAACGAAATTGAGAAATTTGAACAAAATATTTTTATTACAATATTGTATCTCTGTTTATGTAGTTCACTATTTACTAAATCCCCAACGCATATTTTAAAAGACATGCGCATAATACAGGATCCGACAGAGGAACGAGCAATTTTAAGAGTTCCTGCAAAATATAACATTTTCAGTAGGAATAATGAACACATTTATTCATCCTATGGCAGTCGTACATAGGAGACTGTGAATTCTTACATTTTCGAAACAAAGAAATATAATTACATATAGGAGATTTTATTATATGCTGTATCAGCATTTAAGTTATTTAATAGACAAAAAATCTGAAAATAGATAAATATGTCACATAGGATTTATTGCAGTAACAACGACGGTATATCTCTCATAGTCCAGTTGAGAGATCGTAAAATACGTGCTCATTCTGTTGCCAATACAATCACCGTATTCCAAATCTCACCGGACCGGTGGACAACAATGACGTCACGCTGCAGCGGAATAGGAACAAAACTGCTGGAAGGATCGATGGCTGTCATGGCGACTGTATAAGTTGTTGTCTGTGCTACGCTAGCATAATTTTGCGAAATTTCCGTACTGCCATCTCGTTGAAAGAAAAGAGATCATAAACAATTTATTTCTTGAACCGGTAGTAATAACTGGTCCTTTGACATGTTCGCTCATAAGCCATTAACATTGTGTTTATATTGTGCTCATGACAAACAATACAGCAGAGCTAAAGCAGAACACACCGCCATGACACAATAGTGCACGATGTCATTCGTCTGCTTATTTCCGCCCTATACGAGAACCAATCAGATTCACTGATGGCGGGTGATGGAGTCTGCCACCACCTCTGCAAGCTGATGGCACCGGTGCGACACCGGTGGAGCATCAGTATCGCCATCGGTGAAATTCAGAACACCGTGATGCCATCAGATTGCTCAGCGCTGAGATTCGGAATACGCTCAACTCCATTTAGTTATCATTGGAAGATGGAGCGGTCTACAGCGTGATTTTGAAATTAAAAGCAAGAACAACGACAGTTTTGAGACTACTAGACTTGAATTTCGTCATTTTAATTCATGAGACCATGTGCTCATGAGGGAACATTTTCATCCATACAAAATTCATGTAATATATCGATAAAAATTTCGCGATATTCTGAACAGAAGAGCGTTTTGCGAGGAAATTTTATGTTGTAGTTGTTGTTGTTTAGTAAACTGTCCGAAGGCAGGTCTGGACCTCACAAGTGGAACTATTTATGAGGCAACTAGGCCAGGAGATAATGGCTAATTCCTTTCACCCTCCATTGCATATATCGCCGATTAGCTGCATATTACACTAAACAGAGTTCAGATGTATACTAACAGTTTTTCTTCCTCTGACACATAACGTTAAGTGAGATGTACTGCCTGATAATAGTTGTACTGTACATATCAGCCAGAACCTCAATGAGATGACGTAATGATGATGAAGACTATATTGAAACTTAGTGCATGTCTGACGCAGCACATTTTTATCTCAGTGAGTCACTTAATGGACGTCTATTTGAGGGAATAAATGACAGACTATGTACTTTATGATCTCACATATGTCATTTGAAAAAAAAATCTTGAGTGAATAACCAACTATTTATATTCCCCCGTTCTTCTCTAGAACCATGTATTTAAGGATGCGCTATATACTTCTCTCGCTGTTTCTCAGTTATTTATTCTTCAATATTTTGCTGTCTATAAAATGCTTCTTGCAACAGAGTTCTTATCCGAATGAATTAAAATTTCTGAGAATGTTGTAATAAGGACAGGGATTAAAACTTTCTCTGGATTTATTGATACCTAGCATCAGTATTAATAGTTTGAATTACAATAATAATGCATCATCATCCTCCTGGCAAGCAATGGATCCGTAATCAGTTGGGATCTCAAACATAGATTCATGCCAGTGCTTCAAAAACATCCCTGTTAGCGTTTACAAACTAGTCGGAAATGCAGCATTTGTTTAGGTTATCTACGATCTTCCATCCTTTCAACAATCTTCTTCTCCAGACTTGAGGGAAGGTTATAATTGGTAGCACCCCTAATTTTCCTAGGGTATGATCTGATCTCATTTCATCAAGGACTGTAGGCTATATTCTGTTTAAAACATAAAACGAATATTTAATAACTTGTGGAGAGCAAAATATATATAAGACACTAAAGCCAATGTATATTTTATTTATACATATGAGCGATGTATTTATTTTTCTTCTTTTTTTTCGAAAAATTTTAGTTTAACTTCTTATATCGACTAGTAATTAAAGAGTAATAAACTATTATGTCCCAAGAAGCAATAAACCCACACATTTCAAATTTGGTACAGTGTGTTGTGATAAATGCATAAATATGCGATAAAATTCATAACGATAATTAGAAAATTGTAAAAGTTAAAAAAAAAATCAATCGTAAATACTTATAAAACAGAATGCATATTTTGGTAGTTATTTTATGAAACTAAGTGAACTCTACAGAGTGCAAATTAACGGGATGGCAACTTTTACTAAAAATGTTAGGCTGTAAAACAATTAACACAGCGAATGCACACTACTTCCTAACGGTGATGATATCAATTTAGTTATTTGCATTTGTTATAATTACAATAGGACGGATCTGTGTGCGGTTAGAAAACGAAACAGGTTAGACGCGACGCGAGCAGTAGCAACACAGTCCATGCATACTCACCTTCAGGGACAACGCACACAAATCCGCCCTCTAGTTATAATCAACTCATTCCAAGAAAACGAAAATGAAACAAGATAACCAAGTGTTTGAGGGCAGTAAATTTTTATCATTAAAGTCACCTTGAAGCAAATGGGAAGCACTATTACAACAAATTAATACCCTTCGATGTTCACAGAAATTTCAATTAATCTTCTCGCACTATGAACGGTATAACTTTGTAGCGGATTAGCAAAGCTGACAATTCTCATACATAGCTTATGATTAGACTTCGTGGAATTGCCACGAGAATCGCAAGGTTTACTACGCACGCGGTATAGACTGTATGAGAAGAGGGCGTGCAACGGGTGGAGTATGCCTCTGTTGTAAACACTGAGCAGTATACTGCGGTTACAATAAAACCTGTATCCTGCATTCAAGAAATATATTGAATGATCATTGAATTAGGAAATGTCTAAACATGTAAATACACAATTATTTTATAATGAGATATATTAACTCTTAAAATTTAATGTAAGATGCATCATTCTTGAATATGTGCATTGCAGTGAAGAGTTACGTACATTTTGAGCGACTGCAAAGTAACCTCCTCTGATGGTCACTTAAACAGTTTTTATATTGGGAAATGTACGTTCAACATCACACGATGTAATAGGCCTACGTGCATATTGGAAGAACGGAAAATCACTACTTTTTAGTACACCAACTTCAGACATCTTGTCGTGACCTGATAGTACATCATTTATAATACGAAGTTATGAATAGGCAGAATTTTTAGCAATAATGTTTCTCAACTTACATTTCACTTTTTCTGAAATTAGTGAATTATTTTGGATAACGGTTTGTGATACTTCATCCACTATATTAAGGGCTTCTGAAAGTTGTAGCTTAGACGATTCTAACAGAATGATGCTTTTGGACACGATTTTAAAATTAGAATCAATGAACATAATATCTTCCAATAGCTGTTCAGAAGGCAATGATTTTACAGCTGCAACAGCGGAACTGTCTGTGCTGTCCAATGCATCAATTGCCTCCATTATTTTGCTGTAATGTTCTGCATAATAATTAACAGAATCCAATCACGTTCCCCAACGGGCCAAGACTGGCTGCGGGGGTAAGGGTATTCCAGGGGCAATTGTTTGTAACAGCAACACTCTCATTGTAGTATGTTTGATTGAATTCTTTTCTGCACTGAACAAATGTTAAGCTTTGACTATTCCAACCACAGTAATGCAAAAACAAGTGCTTACATAGGTATACATTAGCTGTAGCTGCTCCATCTATTTGGACCGGTCACAACTCTTAACATGAACTGCTTATACTACGAGACCGGGCGGTCTCTCACCTCCTCTATACTACCGTACATCGGCAACCTGAATGCATGTTGCGTGTGGCAATTCAACGAAGTCTACTTATGATACATACTCGTATATGGCTTGTTCATTTTCTGAGTTTCAGTGGCGGGCTAGACACACGTAACTGTAAAAATATCAACGAGTAAAGTGAGGCGATTGTGTATTGGTGGGACATACAGCTCGATTATTTAGTCCTGACAGCTCAGCGACGCGGAAGAGGGAAAGTAATAGGAGTAGTGGGGAGAGTTCCGGAGTAGAGATAATGGCGAGCGGTCGCTAAAGGAATACAACAATAGGAAACTAAGCCTAAACCATCCCAACCCAATAGAATTCTAATTAATACCATTTTTGGCTGGATTTTATTCAAGGGATTTAATTTTGGAGATAGTTTCTTTAAGATATATAAATATCTTTGGATTTTTTATTTTATTTTTCTACAGGTTTAACTGTTTGTTATTCTTAGTACAGCCTCAACTGTACTGGAAACACAACGCTATACCGCATGCGAGACATCCGATCCCTTTGACTGCAGGCAACAGGCTAACCTGAACATCCCTTGGCGTAACTTAATGGACTCGACCGACCCAGGCGCAGATCGCCGGCGACTGTCAGGACTAAATATTCGTACTGTACATGGACGCCACAAGACTCTTCATTCTTACTCCTGCTACCTAACCGAGAGCAACACACATAATAAACGATAAATAAAACTGATACCTCAAAACATCAATATTGTAACTTGGATGAGGAGAAATAAATATGACTTCTGCTCAGCATAGAAATGTTTCATTCATCATTGTATACTCAAGTGCTCTATGCTTTCAAACTATATAAAGACTGAGAAAAATGATATGGTGGTAACAGAGTAATAGTGAAAGCAAGCTTACAAGGACAAAGAGGAAACCTAGATGGAGCCCCATTTCCACCACAAGCATCATAGTACGTACAGTATGTGGCGGATTGGTGCGCACGTTCTTCAAGTGATTGATTGTGATGGATCGAATTGATCTACTTCAAGATAAACATGAGCTGCAAGCTCATGTGATGACGTTGTGTTTAGTTTCACAATAAAAGCCAGAATATGTAGCTAAACGTGCTTTAGTTCCATTTACATAGAGTCGATTATTTCAATTCCATATCTGGCTATCGCATGTCCTCTCGGGAACAATTTATAAACACGCCATTAAATTCCCTAACGAAATGATGGCATGCAACCAAAATTATGTTCGTTCATCTAAGTGAAGCCAATAGTTGGCCAAACGTCATCGCTCGTGAAATTAAAAGTAGCCCTCTCATCATAACTGTTAAAGAATTTAACTATACGGGTCCCTTCAGACGAGGCCACTTTTTTGGGGCGTTAGTGGCGCTGCTAAATTTTTGTAGAGAATTTTTGTTTTTCAGTGAGCATGGACGTAGAAAGAGATGTACTTTTGGTAAATTAGCTCAAATGGAGAAAGAATAGACGTAAAATTAAAAGAAGAGTTTGAGTCCATCCATTAGTTTTGGAAAGACAGAATCAAGAACTATTCCATACCTTGTTTGATGATTTACATCAGAACAATAAAAATATTAATTTAAAATTACGCAAATAAGGAACGACATGGCATAAAACATATTTTGTTTACTTTTTAAGAATTTAAAATTAAATATAATAGCCACCAAACATGAAACCAATCATAGCACGTAAGAGCAATTCAACCAATGTACTAGAAATAAGTGTCTGTAGGGTAGTGGCAAAGTCAAAGGCTGTGGTGTAATTGAACCCAGGTTCGAACCTGAGATCAGCTAATTTTTTTTTCTCTTTGTTAATATTTTATTTCGTAGGCTACATTATTTGGGATGCATTGTTTTATTGTAACGTGAAATAAAGGGAATTTTACTACATAAATAATATATCCGTAATTCGCACTATTCACACTAGTCCAGCAATTTAGTAGTCTATGGTTTTATTATTATTATTATTATTATTATTATTATTATTATTATTATTATTATTATTATTATTATTATTATTATTCATGTATGGGCGAATCCAGAAATGCATTTAGAGTGTTAGTTGGGAGGCCAAAGGAAAAAAGACCTTTGGAGAGGCCTAGACGTAGATGGGAGGATAATATTAAAATGGATTTGAGGGAGGTGGGATATGATGATAGAGATTGGATTAATCTTGCACAGGATAGGGACCGATGGCGGGCTTATGTGAGGGCGGCAATGAACCTTCGGCTCCCTTAAAAGCCATTTATTATTATTATTATTATTATTATTATTATTATTATTATTATTATTATTATTATTATTATTATTATTATTGTCATTCTATATTATTCCGTTGTGACATATTTTTCTTATTAAGCCTGTACATGTCGTGAAGGTGTAGGGAGAATTGGTGGCCAACAGTCGTCCGTTAGCAGCGCTACTGACGCGTGTTCGAAGCGCTACTAACGCGCCACTAAAAGTGGCCTCGTCTCAAGAGATACTAACCCCAATTTTCTCAGCGGCAGTTGCATAAGCGCCAATAGCCGCATTACAAATGCGCGCCAACGACAGTATACTTAAAAAATGTTACGTTTTATTTAACGACGCTCGCAACTGCAGAGGTTATATCAGCGTCACCGGATGTGCCGAAATTTTGTCCCGCAGGAGTTCTTTTACATGTCAGTAAATCTACTGACATGAGCCTGTCTCATTTGAGCACACTTAAATGCCATCGATCTGACCCGGGATCGAACCCGCAATCTTGGGCATAGAAGGTCAGCGCTATACCAACTCGCCAATTAGGTCGACCAGTATACTTAAAGTACCATAGTGAAATAAACGGAAAATACGTAGAAATGTAAATTTGCTAACATTGCTGCGGAAATGGGATAATTCTATTCAGACATTGATCAGTATGATAAAATAACATGAAGTAAAATAAAACTATTGTACTTACACATACCGTACAGTTGCGAAACAAAACTTGGATATGCAAAGATGTGTCATGTGCTAAAATATCGATTTGGTCATTGGATAAAAATCGTAAATTAATTTATTTTAGTTGTTAACATAACGACCTACTGATATTACTCGCTTTTATTGTAACATGGATTATTTGGAAAATTTTGGAGTAACAGAAAGTGATTTTCTTCTTATTGCACACAGCAATTCAAACTTTAATAGCTATCGAATTCAACGAAGCATTTTTATCGCACTTAACTCGTGTCGTATTTTTTATTTTATATTATTTTCATTTTAGTTAGTTATTTTACGACGCTGCAGCACTGTATCAACATCTCAGGTTATTTAGCGTCTGAATGAAATGGTGATAATGCCGGTGAAATGAGTCCGGGGTCCAGCACCGATAGTTACCCAGCATTTGCTCATATTAAGTTGAGGCAAAACCTCGGAAAAATCCTCAACCAGATAACTTTTCCCGACCGGGATTCCTACCTGGGCCACCTGGTTTCGCGGCCAGACGCGCTAAAGCCTTGGTTTTTCTGAACCGACGCATGCTACATGCGAGGTGTCCACAAATCCGTTCTACACGAGAGATAGTGAGTGATTTCTGTAACTGCGAGATGCGAGGTTTGCGCACCTCGCAACTATAGAAAGTCAGAGTGCTGCATTGGAGTTAAATCGCTCGCTTGAACTCGGTCGAGTGTCGCACCCTGGAGTGAGACACGATCGGTCGTGATACGCTCGTAATAAATAGAAGCACAGTACAAGGTCATCTCACCGACATGTCTTATCTTGTATGGAAGGCGACTGTGATAAGATACACATATGTTTTGCTCACACGGTAAAAATAAGGCTTTATTTTCTGCGTTTATGACAAACGTTTAATGGAACAGTCAATGGAACGTACCAAAACAAGAACATGAAGTTGTAAATAAAATAGTATGAAAAACTTCGATATACAGTTATTATTGCTAATTGATAATTATTCAATATTTAATTTACCACATATATAATATGATAGGTCCATACATAGTGTTCCGCCTATATACTGCAACAACATAGAAACGTTTTACAAAATATTATTGATATAGCAGTAGAATAATAACAATATTAGTACAGAGATAACGTCACAGAAAATATAATAAAATGAATAATCATGCTGCACAACTGTTACAGACGCAAAGATTAATACACTACTTACTAGAGATTATTATTATTATTATTATTATTATTATTATTATTATTATTAGAAAACTGATACAGTTCTTGCATTATCGTGATTGTGTTCTCCGTTTATAATAATTACATTTACATCCAATAACATCTATCAGATGTGGCAAAAACAAAATCACTCCTGAGTGGGGGATAAAAAAAGAAAAAAAAAACTTTTACCTACAACATTTATATTACATTTTAAAACAAGTTTTGTAGTTGTACTATGGAGAGGTTAGTTAAAAACTGCAAAGTTTTGAAATGATAAACATCTATGATGTTACTACACAGTTCATCACTGTGACAAGAACGAATGTCTAACGCTCGGCTTATACCGTTCGAGGATTTATCGCTCGTGACAATTTTACCCATCATGCATGTGCGCTACCTATCGGATTATGCTATGAACTACTTGGCGCTCGAGCGAAAACGTCCGATGCAGACCTCTGATAGAAACCACTCACTATCTCTCGTGTAGAACGGATTTGTGAGAGGCGGGCATCGCATCTCGCACGTCGCATGCTCGGTTCATAAAAACAAAGCTTAACCGTTACTCCATAAATGTGGACCCTGTCGTATTATCTTCCAGGTTTCATATCTATGCTTACAACTACTTCTTAAAACAAGGCTATTCATTACCTGAACGTTCAATATTTTATGAACATGATTTTCATAATAGCTTAGAATATCTGTGATTTTGTCGTTAGTTACGATTTTACTGGGAGAAGCTTTATAAATACTCCTCCAAAATATTTCACTATCTCCCATTGTATGTATTTTTCTCTCACTGTGCACGGTATAACTTTGTAGCGGTGTTGACAAATATTTATTAGGGGTTCTACCCGTTCCTTGCAACTTGAACTGGTGTTGATTCCACGAACTAGCAGAGTGCTTCATCCCCCTCCAGGAATGCTTTGATCACCTCAATTCCCCGCGCTTCGTAACCGCCTACGATATCTAGTATACAACGACAGTGGCAACATCATCGCTCAGCGGTCATGTCATATGGGACGCATTAGGGCCTATACATTTATTATTTATCGCTGGCGCTTTAGTTATGCTGTCATTGGAGCTTATGATAGACCTTATAATCAATAGTTGACGCAAACGTAATCCATCGAATAGTAGTTATCTCTTTTCCAAGAACAAATTTCGCAAACAAATCAATCTCAATTATAATAAAGTAAAGCCATAAGAAAAGTAAACACACTAATCCTTAGATATAATTTGAATTCCCCGATCAATAAGCCTAGATAGTCGAACAATCAGTAAGAGCAGACAAGTCGGTCAAGTCAGGTCATGTCTTCGCAACTAATCCAATTCTTATCTACTACCAAGGTTTTCCTTGTCCAATGCGTATTTTTTTTTTATAAAATTGAACTTCCCTATCGCAAAACGGATGCTATCAGTACTTTTACAACATAGATTTTGTGTATTTCTTTATATGTTGTCCCCTCAAATTAAATTTAAACAAGACATAATTGTTTTATATTGCTCCACTTTGTGTTTTACTTCTTGTTTTCCCAAACCTTCAATTTTATTTACCATTGCTCCTAAATACCCTTACTTTTTAACTTCGCTCTAGAATATGCCATTACGAAAGTTCAGGATAACAGACAGGGTTTGGCATTGAACGGGTTACATCAGCTTCTTGTCTATGCGGATGATGTGAATATGTTAGAAGAAAATCCACAAACAATTAGGGAAAACACGGAAATTTTACTTGAAGCAAGTAAAGAGATAGGTTTGGAAGTAAATGCCTGAAAGACAAAGCATATGACTATGTCTCGTGACCAGAATATTGTACGAAATGGAAATATAAAAATTGGAGATTTATCCTTCGAAGAGGTGGAAAAATTCAAATATATTGGAGCAACAGTAACAAATATAAATGACACTCGGAAGGAAATTAAACGCAGAATAAATATGGGAAATGCGTGTTATTATTCGGTTGAGAAGCTTTTGTCATCTAGTCTGCTGTCAAAAAATATGAAAGTTAGAATTTATAAAACAGTTACCGGTATATTACCGGTTGTTCTGTATGGTTATGAAACTTGGACTCTCACTCTGAGAGAGGAACATAGGTTAAGGGTGTTTGAGAATAAGGTTCTTAGCAAAATATTTGGGGCTAAGAAGGATGAAGTTACAGGAGAATGGAGAAAGTTACACAATGCATAACTTTAAGCATTGTATTCTTCACCTGACATAATTAGGAACATTAAGTCTATACGTTTGAGATGGGCAGAGCATGTAGCACGTATGGGCGAATCCAGAAATGCTTATAGTGTGTTAGTTGGGAGACCGGAGGGAAAAAGACCTTTGGGGAAGCCAAGACGTAGATGGGAGGATACTATTAAAATGGATTTGAGGGAGATGGCATATGATGATAGAGAGTGGATTAATCTTGCACACGACAGGGACCGATGGTGGGCTTATGTGAGGACGGCAATGAACTTTCAGGTTCCTTAAAAACCAATTGTAAGTACAGTAAGTAAGTATTACTCCTAAATATTTAGAATACTCAACCTATTTTATTCCAGTTCCTACATGTAATAATACATTTAATTTTTCAATGCTATTAATCCCTAAATATTCTGATTTTTTTTTATTTAATGTGAGACACTATAATAATTCATATCGGTATACATGTTTCGACCTCTTTACCATAAATTTTAAATCAAAGACATCTTGTGCAATTAACACCTGGTCATCTGCGAAATTAAGGGCAAACTGATATCGATTCCTTAACAATTTTGTTAGAAATGCTTTAAAAATTCTCCTATGTAAATATTAAATTATGTAATTTAGAGACTGCATTTTTGCCTTAAATGCTTTTTTAGGTTCTATTGGTTGTATGAGAACATTTCTTAGCCTATATATATTATGCTTATTGTTGTTATAACATAACTCTTACATTACTTCTATCATCCTTGGATTTATCTTTATTTGTACTAGATGTTCCACTATTTTCATTATAATTATAATGCAATTGTAAGAAAAGGTTGCGAAATTAAATTTCTTCACATTTAAACGACAAATATTCTTAAATAACTGCGAATTAAATCAATGGCTTTCCCAAAACATGCTATGAAATGTTTCATATATAATAATTTTTTATCTCGAAAGGGAAGAAAATACTAATACAATTATATTATATTTTTCTCTTCGAAATATCTCAAGGAATAATCTCATGAAATTGATTACATTACATATGGTTCACTTTATTTTTTAATAGTTCATAAATACATGTGTATGTGAAATACATACTTCTAAGCAGGGCGGATTTGTCGTAGAATATGTGAAGTGCAGAATATAGGAACAACAGTTACCTTCAGTGAATGAAATACATTAGCAAGTCTAGACAGGAACAACTGAATATAAACGCATAAATCTAAAATATATATACACTCTATATAGATCTATGACTCCGATTTTTGTTCATTTTTGCCTTTTTAATTCCCCTAAGCAGAAATATACAATGTACATGTATGTATAGGTGCGTGTCCCCAAAGATTACGGGTTGTGTTTTAAATCTACAAAACACCAGACCGAGATAAAGCGCTGTAATAATCGGTTTGCGTGGAAGAAATCTGTTCTAAAACTGAGCAAATGCTTTAAAAAGCCAGGCCCTGTTTGTATATGTTGCAGCTTATCGGATATATAAAACTAAGTCTATAAATATATGTATAATAGAGCACCGAACATGAATATAATTATCTCTCAATCACAGTTATGAACATGTTATACTAATGTATATAGCTGACAATTACCCCATTTGTGGTCACTAGTAATTGGCTGTAATGGTTTTGATTGCATTAGGAAGGTCACTTACAATCAATCTTGGTACTTACACGGTTGTTAGCTAAATGATATATATTTATGACAGCTACAACCCAGACTTGAAAGGTTCACAACAGACGTGTGAGCTCGAGTCTTGTGTTTTAACGCAAAGCACTTTCATGATAGGAGGAAATAAATTTTCCGATCGAATTTGCAAACATGTCTTACTAATATGTGGTCTAAGGAACAAAAAGATGTAGTATGAATATTATTTAAAGGTTTCAATGCCACTTACTGTATATATGTTTGCTCTAGTTAATATGATGTTTTATATTGCCTCAGGTGGAAGCTCGGTGTTGTGCATATCTTTCATTCTAAGAGTCGCATTGTGTTAATTTTCGTTTGAGGAAAATCCAAAATATACTTAAGGCCTATAAGTCATTGTCTCTCCTGTATTGCAAGACGAGAAAGAAAAAAAGACTAAATAAATACACGAGAAAAGAAATGATGAGAGAAAATAAGGAAGGAAGAAGCCTATAACAAAGAAGACAGAGATAAAACGAAGAAACAAAGAGGAATTATATATATATATATATATACATATACACACATACACATACAGGGTTGATTCCGATCTCTAATAACGTATTTGAATGACGTCATGTGCGTCAGGAGTCACACTACAGCTGAACTATGGCGCGAGGTGACAGACCAGTAGCGAGTGATCTCATAGTGAGAGTGCACAGCGACTCACAGCAGAAATTCCCAAGAAAACCGAGCCTTTTCTTGGGAGGGGTACATTACGACGCTTTCCAATGCCAAGTACAGTTAAGTTAAAATAAACGAAGCCTGCAATAAACGAGGTTTCGTTAATTCCAAGAAAGGTACCTTCTGTATACTTAATAATATTGGTAAAGCTCGAATGGAATTAATTTGTATCATCTCGTGGGGTGCGGCGACTTGTGACGGGGGGGGGGTGGATTTGCTTGCTTTTTCCACTCTGGAATTAATCCAATCCGAGCTTGGCCAGTCTTATTAGATACACAAAAGATGCCTTTCTTGGAAATAACGAAGCCACGTTTTTGCAGGCTCCTATGATTTTCACGTAACTGTACTTGGCATTGGAAAGAGTTGTTATGTACACCTCCCGAAAAGGCTCGATTGTCTTGGGCATTGCTACTGTGATACACCGTGCACTCTGATTATGAAATCACTGACTACTGGTCAGTCACCTCTCGCCGCAATTCAGCTGTCGGTGTGATTCCTGACGCACATGACGTCATTCAAATTCGTTATCATAGATCGGAAACAACCCTGTATAGAGATAGATAAAGAGAGAGAGAGTGAGAGAGACAGAGAGAGAGAATGTAAATAATATCAACTGTCAAAAAAGTACTGGTGGTAGAGCAAAATAATTACAAAAAAGTCAAAAAGAGTTTTACTGTAACTATCAAGCTTTCCGCAGAAAAGAATTATTTTGAGAGTCTGCCTTTTTAAAAAGAGTATAGACAGTCATTATTTACTTTGGTCGATACATAAGCTGAAGTAGTCGTTTCTTATTCTGTTGTGTCTTTGTGTTGGACGCAAGGTCATTGGCAATAGAATTCACGTTCAGTCAAATGTAATGACTACTATCGGTATCAAAAGCATGGCATTTTATAAATTAAAATACAGTTATAACAAATAATTAAATTCACTAAACATTGTGTTCAGTAGCAGTTTATACTGTTTACTATTTACATACAAATGACTTTTAAGGAACCCGGAGGTCCATTGCCGCTCTCACATGAGCCCGTCATCGGTCCCTATCCTGAGCAAGATTAATCCAGACCCTACCATCATATCCCACCTCTCTCAAATCTATTTTAATATTATCCTCCCATCAACGCCTTGGTCCCTAAAGGTCTTTTCACCTCAGGTCTTCCAACTAACATTCTATATGCATTTTTAGATTCAGCCATATGTGCTACTTGCCCTACTTGCCTCTCAAACGCCAGGATTTAATGTTCCTAATTATGTCAGGTGAAGAATACAACGCCTGCAGTTCTGCGTTGTGTGACTTTCTCCATTATCCTGTAACTTCATTCCTCTCAGCCCCAAATATTTTCCTAAGTACCTTATTCTCGAACACTCTTAATCTCTGTACCTCTCTCAGAGTGAGAGTCCAAGTTTCACAACCATACAGAACAACCGGTAATATAACTGTTATATATAAATTTTGACTTTCAGTTTTTTTCGATAGAAGAGTGGATGAATTCATAGTATGCAGATGGTGGAGCTGACTTAGCCGTGCTGTAAACTAGGCGCGTAACTCATTCCATCACGGATGTATAGAAAGAAGCCTACTTCGGCTGAAGTACTCCTAGAGATGCCTACTCCTAGATCCACCGAATAAGCACCTCTATACTACTCTCTCTCTCAAAGGTTGATCAGTGTTTGAAATATTCAAACATAACGCACTCATTAGAATAGTCGATACTACCAGATTCTGTGCAATACTATCCTGAGAAATGAATCTATATTTAGTTCAAAACTTGTGAGAAATTAAACTTCAAGACACGATTTAAAATTTAAAAAGGAAAAGACAAAAATTTTCTAAGCTACTAACTCCCACAAGCCTAAAATTTCAAGTCAGATTAAAGCAATATATATATATATATATATATATATATATATATATATATACACACACACACACAAAATAACTGGTGTAGTAATAAAATAAACATAATAAGAATGTTTAAAAAGATAAAGATAACAAGTAAATATATGCTATAACAAATAAAGATAAAGGACAAAGACCTTCTGCTAGAGGGAAAGCTCTAACTTTTCTAATGCGGTGAGCTAATCCGCGTTAGAAGTTGTACTTGATTTTGTATTGAACTATATTTTTAGTGAGTTTTTAATTCTTGGTAATGTCTAATTATCTTTCTATCGTGCTATTTCTCACACACTGCTCAAATGACTGTCAAGGTGTTTCCATTCACTTCTTCCTCTTGCTACTCGTGACCACTGTTGGCCTGCTCTCTCCTTGAAGTCCGTTCATGTCCGCTGAGGTCTGTCCTAAAGCCCTCTGGCTGCACTGGGGTCCCACTTGGCAGTCTTGTGTAAGTCCACCTGTTATGGCCTTCCCATTGCATGTTGTTCTGATGATAATAATGGTACAGCGTCACATTTGATATGCTCTCTCAGCGATAGCTACAACTAGGATTTTGGGTTACATTTTCTTTAACATATTTATTCATTTAACTAGCTAGCTAGCGAGTACAAATTAAATTTATAAAACAAAAATGTTTCTAGCCACTACCGGAAGAGCCAGGCTCGTGTACGGTGTGGTCTTAGCCAATAATATAACATAAAATTTACAAGTACAGTTTACTAAATAAAGTAAGTAACTTAATTCAAACCAATAAATAACACGCAAAAAAGACAGAAAAAACACATTTAATATAAGTAAAGTGATAATCAGACAGAAGCTAGTGATGTTCAATAAAAACATGAATATAGTCGACAGAAATAAAAGGTAAAAAAATACATTTGTTAATATTATATAACATGAATAATTTTATAAATTTCTTTTTTAAAATCTTCAATTCTGAAATATTTCAAATTTGGAAAATGGTTTGTAATTTTATTATAAAGTCTTGGATCGAAACTAGCACCATGTTTAAGAGCTGCACCTGTATGACATTTAGGCTCAGTTAATAGGAAAGTAGAATTTTGTCTTCGAGTACGATATTCATGTCGATTAGATTGATGTTTTATTTGATTTCTATGGTAGTAATTTAGTAAACTATATTTATAAATTTCTTCAATAGTTAGTTTTTTCTTTTATTAGGTTATTTTACGACGCTTTATCAACATCTTAGGTTATTTAGCGTCTGAATGAGATGAAGGTGATAATGCCGGTGAAATGAGTCCGGGGTCCAGCACCGAAAGTCAATAGGTAGTACTTTAAAATCTGTATAAATTAAATTTGTTGGGTAATCCATAATTTTGGTCAGATAAATTTTTATTAATCTTCTGTGTAATAAAATTAATGGATTAAGTGCAGATGATGCTACTCCTAATGCTGAGTTGCTCTGTTAGGGACCATGTTTCACACCCATAGAGCAATACAGGGTATACACAAGTCTCAGTGCTTCAAATCTGATTATCCTGCTTAGTGTTTTGCCTAGGACATAGTAGTATAAATTCAAGGGCGCAGAATGCTTTCCAAGTTAGAGAGATTCTTATTTTTGTTTTCTTCTCTATTCTGCCCTTGAAGGAAATTTCTTGCCTTAGGTATTTTTCTGTAATTATTTCAACAGATATTTTGTTTAAATATCTATTTTAAAAAGAGTAGAAAGATTAGAACCTAGCACAGCCACAAAGCCTGGAGGATGGTAAATTAACGTGCTGCTTTGCTTGTAGTTTAGTTGTGGGGAAGAAACCATGAGATCTCTCTCAGTTTCCCGCAGTCTTTTTCCTGCATTATAAATGCGTAGATCAATCAAACAACACAGTAGCAGCTGCTACAAGCTACAGGTTTATTCACACAAGGGCGACATCTTGCAGCAGTGCGATATTCCAGTCACATCTGGAGAAAGACAGACTGCCATTATGAAGTCACCTCCATAGATAGACTTCGACACCTGCTGCCTCGGTAATGTATGAGGGAAAACAGCAAGGAAATGGAGAAGAAAGAGAGAGAATCCTCCAAGACAATATGACACGAATGAGACGAACTGCATCATAATGGCAACGCAAAACAATCCATCGTGATCTGTTCTCAATATCAGGTAAGTATTTCTTCACAAACAAACTGCTGAGCCATTTATACCCCAACCCACACTTGCAGAACTCGAAATTGCGATAGAAAATCGGAAAAAGTACAAGTCTCCAGGTATCGATCAAATTCCAGCAGAATTAATACAAGAGGATGGAAGTGCATTATCTAACGAAATTTATAAATTTTAATTGCTATTTGGGAAAAGGAAATTGTACCAGAACAATGGCAGTAGTTCATAATCGTACCTATTTTTAAGAAGGGAGACAAGACTAACTGTAGTAACTTTCGAGGCATATCACTTTTGTTGATGTCGTACAAAATTGTGTCCAATATTCTTTTGAGAAAATTAACTCCGTATGTAGGTGAAATTATTGGGGATCATCAGTGCGTTTTAGGCGTAATAGATCGACTACTGATCAGATAGTTTGTATTCGACAGATATTGTAGGAAAAATGAGAGTATAAGGGTACAGTAGATCAGAATACTCATAAAATTCAAAAAGGCATATGACTCGGTTAAGAGAGAAGGTTTATATAATATTCTTATTGAATATGGTATTTCCAAGAAACTACATAGTCCGATTAATTAAAATGTGTCTCGGTGAAACTTACAGCAGAATCCGTATAGGCCAAATTCTATCTGATGCTTTTCCAATTCACTGCGGGCTAAAGCAAGGAGATGCACTATCACCTCTACTTTTTAACTTCGCTCTAGAATAGCCTATGGCATTAGGAAAGTTCAGGATAACAGACAGGATTTAGAGTTCAACGAGTTACATCAGCTTCTTGTCTATGCGGATGACGTGAATACGTTAGGAGAAAATCCACAAACGATTAGGGAAAATACGGAAATTTTACTTGAAGCAAGTAAAGCAACAGATGTGGAAGGAAATAATCCCGAAAAGACAAAGTATATGATTATGAAGATTTATCCTTCGAAGAAGTGGAAAAATTCAAATATCTTGGAGCAACAGTAACAAATATAAATGACACTCGGGAGAATAAATATGGGAAATGCCTGTTATAATTCGGTTCAGAAGCTTTTGTCATCCAGTGTGCTGTCAAAAAATCTGAACGTTAGAATTTATAAAACAATTTTTTTGCATTACCGGTCTTCTGTATGGTTGTGAAACTTGGACTCTCACTTGAGATAGATGATAATAACTTATTCTTTGAGACAGACAACCTGATCTGACATTAAAAAAAATTTCTGATTATTACAACCATGAAACGAATGTAGTGATGAAGTTTTACGTTCAATTACCGAACTGTTTGATCGAATGTAGTCAAACTTAATACTGTGTAAACGATATTTATCTTCACAGTGAGCATAAATTAACTGAAAACCACGAAAATTAACCCGGTGTCATGATAATAGCCTATAGTACTTTTATAAACTGCACACTCTACATTAAATTAGGTCTACACTAACAATTTTTTGCAGGTTATTCCACATTAATATATAATTCAGTTTTACTTAATGTAATACCAGTACGTAATTCCCACAGTCACACGTGATAAATCTATTTTCGTTAATCAGAACCTTTCTAGAATTTTGTATGCCTTTGCCTTCGAAATGCAATCTTTAAAGAAAATTCATTTTATTAAATTTAACTACATATCGAATTGCACACGGTAGCTTAACTATTAAGGCATTGACGCTACAAGTCGTATGACTGTGGATTTGATTTCCACCATCCTATGGGCTCTCATAGCCTGTAATAGAAATAACTTTACTTTCACATCTCATAAGTTAGACACACTACAGTCACAGATGCGCTTTTACTTTTTGACGAGCAATATAAATTACAACGAGCACATAATATTAATTTGAAAGTGTCTTTATGTGAACTGTATAAAGAACATAACAGCTTTAACAGACAGTTTGCACTAAATAACTAAAATATTTGGGCATTGTTTGTGATTAGATACATATAATTTTTTATGCTCGACCATGGCGAAATGTAGTAATTATACACCTGGTAGCAGTCCTTTAATGCATGCCATTAAAACACACCTATTCATTAAAGTTCAGGTTTTCGATTATTCTCGGATATGCAATCGAAAGGCAACTAGCAAAACGTCACGCAGGCTGGAAATCCAATACTGTCGCAGAAGGTTATGTTCTGTTACTATAATAATTAGCGTTAATTGTAAATAATATTCAAATAAACTCAATTTGTCATCTCGTTTTTCAATGTCGAATTCAATTTCAAGGTTATATCAAGTTTAACGTTTATCTTACTCTCTAGATTATATCAAGGTCGTCGACATTCGTTGCCCGGAAAAAAATCAATACTTTCGCGTCTGCGCACATCTCACAATTTACGAGATTGCACAAGGTCAATTCGCTCCCCAGACACATAAGAATAACAGGAATACTTATGAATAATTTCAAGTTAGAAATATGGTCGAGCATAAAAAGTCGTATGAAACTTGCCCTATAATGGTAATTAAGGCGCTCGTATGAAAATTATGAAACTCGTTTGCGCTCGTTCCATAAACATCCTCGCGTCTTAATTACTATCATTATAGGCTCGTTGTATAATGTACTATTAAAGTAATATGTAATTGTGTGAAGTTGCGTTTTTAAACATCATGAAGAATTATTAATTTTCAATAATTGAAACATTATTTACAAATAATTTAATAATTTACCGATGTCACGTGAAGAAATCTGAAATATATTAGAAGAGTAAACAAGAAATGACACACTTTCTGTAATTCTACAAAACAACGACTGTCCCAATGCTATTGTATCGGTCGGAATTTTAGTCACCAACGATACAAAGTCGAATGAGAATATACCGTCTTGTACTGTATTTATTGCTACGAATTATAATTAAAAGTAAATATACAAAATAAACATAGCGCACATCCGTCTCGGAAACCTCATGATCGGGGGCAGTTCCTATAAGTAACCAGTTTGAACTAAAATAGGCTGCAATATAACAAAAATTCGATAAAATCACCGAATTTAATCAAATAATTACAAAACAGGAATTACTAAGATAAGAGAATCAAGTCAAGGACAGAGTATGAGTTTCAGTGAATAAATATAAGGTAAAGGTTGGTAATATCGTGATGTGAGTAATATTGTGATAGTTATTTCTGAGAATTTATTACAATTTTACTGAGCGGGTCCACACCTATGGAGTAAAGGCTAGCGCGTCTGACCGAAAAGCCAGGTGGCCCGGGTTTGAATCATGGTTGGGGCAAGTTACCTGGTTCAGGTTTTTCTGGGGTTTTCCCTCAACCCAATATGAGTAAATGCTGGCTAACTATCGGTATTAGACCCCGGCCTCATTTCACTTTCACTTCACTTCATTCAGACGCTAAATAACTTGAAATGTTGATATAACGTCGTAAAATAACCTACTAAAAATTACTGAGCGAGAGGAAGATCTGTTTTTTTGCGCCAACGTATTAAGGGAATGTTCGTGGGCAAGTTGCTCCACAAAACCTATCTTTCTCTCGCTCAGTAAAATTATTATAAATTCTCAAAAAGAACTATCACAATATTACTCGTATCATAGTATTACCAATCTTTACCCTATTCAAATTGAAATGAATACTAAACAAAATATGCTTAATTTTATTCTTAAATTTGTTAAATTAAAATAACCTCTGCCCGGATTTATTATCAGTATGAAGTTGAATAACCTTGGCCCTTAACAATGACTGTGTTTTATGCCAGTGGTTTTGTAAATATTTAGGTTCAGCTAAAGAAAATGTCAAATTTCTGTTGGTAGAATCAACATGTGATTCTTCTTTTTATTTTCGGCCATTATTATGTTAATATTTCTATATATGTGTTGAATTTGGAAAACATTAGAATCAATAAACCAATTTGTTGGATAATCAATTGACTTCTTTATGGAAATCTTTATTATCCGCTTTTGTGTATAAAGTGTAAATTTTGTTATTCCTCCTCATCTGATTATACCATATGGGATGACAGATTCTCAAATGCTAAAATGTACAATATTAAAAAAATTACAATAGCATTATATTTCAGAAGTACGTACCTGCTACTTTTTCAAGTAATTAACGATTAATTGGAAAGACCATATCAAAAATGAAGTAGTCACATTCAACCTAGACTTCAGTAACAATTAAAATGGCGGAACTATTTCAATGATATTGATCTTTAAACCGGCTCAAATTGTTCTAGTAAAAAAATTTATGGTGTAACCTCTCGACAAAGACAAATTAACCGTTGATGTGCACAGTTTTAAACATTCTTTTTGTAGACGGGGCGGTCTACAAGGTCCGATCCTTGTTTTCCGATGATAAATGGCGTTGTGGACATGAAAGCTTAAATATTTTATGAGAAATTTCGTGCTTTGCATCGTAGTATACTCCAAATGTTCGATTTTCTGTCATTGGACAAGCAGAGCAACAAATATGAAGCAGGACGCTTTATACGTGAAATCACTAAGAGCAGCTCAAATATTCCTACATAAGAATATCGATGTTTCACGACAGTGACCGAATAAAAAACCGTCGAGAACAATTAGATTTTCTGTAGAACAATGATACATAGCCTAGGGGAAGTCTGTCGTCTCACAAAAAAAAAATCTATAATAATTATAATGAAAAATAGATTTTCTTGCTATAATTATTACTACAGAAATCCATAATCTATTTTACTTATTTAGGATTATACCTAGAATAGTATGCAATGAAAATTATTGAAGCTATAGCCTAGTATATTTTTATGACTATTACACTTTTACTACGTCATACTACTTTTAACCAATAAAAAGGTACGAAAGGACGTATTTTAACCAATCATGGCTGTTTATCGCTACAATTTTATCACTTCTCTAGCATTTGTATATTTGTTTGCTAACATTTCAAAATTAAAATTCTTTATGATACTATATATAAATCATGCTTTGCATTCGTCATTTGAGCCGTTCAGAGTAGAAGTGGTGTAAGTAAAAAATGAGTAATGAGAGTCAAAGTAAACATTCTGTAAAATACAGCGCAAAGTAGCAATTAATATTCAATTTATTTAAACTATTAGTAGTCAGTGGATAGCACAAAGGACATATTAATTGCTACTTTGCGCTGTATTTTACAGAATTTTTACTTTAAACCTTATTACACAATTTTGACTTACACCACTTTTGCTCTGAATGGCCCATTTGTTTCCCGTATAGATAGTCAAATGAAAATGGCTAATCCGTTCAAACGTTTTGATGAAGCTGACATTAGTGAAATAGAATTTCAGTAAGTCAATTAATATTTGATTGTATTAGAGTACTTTATTTCCTCTAATCTTTATATACTTTCTTCTAATCATGTAGTAGTCAATTAAAGTCCACTTGAATTTTGATTTTCTCTGGATAAATCAAAACCTCTAGTGAGATTACTCTTTATAAAAAAATCTATAGTAAGATGGAGCACAGCAATAAATCTATAGAGCTAACGCAGTAAATGAGTCCCTAGGTACAGCATTTCCCAGTAAATTAGTGAGCGAGTCAGTCATCCAGCCATACAGTCATTTAGCCAGCCAGTCTCTCAGTCAGTCAGTCAGTTAGTTACTCCCTCACTTATTCTTTTATTGAACCAATTAATCTCTCAGTTGACCAGTTAGTCCTTCACATAGTCTGTCAGTCAACAAGTTATTGCCTTTTATTAGTTTCTAGTTCACTCAATTCATTTATCATCAGTAAATTCGTCCCTCACTTAATATTAGTCAGTCAGTCAGGTAGCCAGTACGTCAATCAGTCACTAAATTAGTTATCTAGTTAGTCAACCATTCAGTCAGCTAGTCAAGTCAGTCACCAAATTAGCCTCCCAGTCAACCACTCAGTTTCTTAATATTATTCTCAGAGTCAGGCAGTCAGTCCTTTACTTATTCTGTCAGTGAGCCAGTTAGTTCCACTATTAGCCTCCCAGACAATCAGTCTCTTACTTATTCTCTCAGTCAGCCAGTTAATTTCTCTATTAGGCGCTCAGTCAGCCAGTTAATCTCTCAGCCAGTCAGTGTCCTACCTAATCTTTCAGCCATCCAGTTAGTCCTTTACTTGTCTCAGTCAGCCAATCAGTCTCCATATATAACCCTCCAAGTCAGTCAGTCAGTCAGTCAGTCAGTCAGTCAGTTTCCTATATAATCTTTCAGCCATCCAGTCAGTCCTTTACTTATTCTCTCAGTCAGCAAATCAGTCTCTATATTAGCCTCCCAGTCAGCCAGATAATCTCTCAGTCAATCAGTCAGTCAGTTTCCTATCTAATCTTTCAGCCATCCAGTCAGTCCTTTACTTATTCTCTCAGTCAGCCAATCAGTCCCTGTATTAGCCTCCAAGTTAGCCAGTTAGTGTCTCAGTCAGTCAATCAGTTTCCTATCTAATCTTTCAGCCATCCAGTCAGTCCTTTACTTATTCTCTCAGTCAGCCAATCGGTCCCTATATTAGCCTCCCAGTTAGCCAGTTAATCTCTCAGTCAGTCAGTTTCCTATCTAATCTTTCAGCCATCCAGTCAGTCCTTTACTTATTCTCTCAGTCAGCCAATCAGTCTCTATATTAGCCTCCGAGTCAGCCAGTTAATCTTTCAGTCAGTCAGTCAGTCAGTTTCCTATCTAATCTTTCAGCCATCCAGTCAGTCCTTTACTTGTCTCAGTCAGCCAATCAGTCTCTATATTAATCTCTCAGTCAGTCAGTTAGTTTCCTATCTAATCTTTCAGCCATCCAGTCAGTCCTTTACTTATTCTCTTAATCAGCCAATCAGTGTCCATATTAGCCTCCCAGTCAGCCAGTTAATCTCTCAGTCAGTCAGTCAGTCAGCCTCCAGCCAGTCGAATCTTCAGTTAGCCAGCCAGTCGAATCTTCAGTTAGCCAGCCATTCAGTAATTCGGTCTTACAATCAGCCATTCAATAGCCAGCTAGCTAGTCCCTCAAACAGTAGTTGATCCAGCAGCCTGCGAGTAGGTTCCTCAGTCATTCGTTTGCTTTCTTCACATATAAATGAGTGAGACAGTCAACACTCAGTAAAGTAGAAAGTTAGAAATAAAACATATCTTTATTGTCAAACAATAATATATTATTGTTGATGGTTGTTTCAGTAGAGTTCTGGTATTATGTGCAAAATTATTGGCGAACAATTCTGCAATAAATAATCAGTGTTGATTCAATCTAATATTAATTGTGCTCATGTTCTTCCCTGAACTTGTTAACATTTACTAGTGATGAAAAATCTGTATCGAAAAAAAAGTTGTATTAAACCTTCAATTATGTACTGAAACTTCGAATTTAACAAATACAAAGCATAAATTATGATAAAGATGCTTTAGGATTCAATAAAGACTATGTGTAAATCATTTTAACATGTTTTATATTCCATAATATAGACTATAATATTTATTACCCGTGGTGCATATATTTTTAATTATTTAATTTCTATCCAGTGTTTTGTTTTTCGCAAAGCATTGTTGTTATATTTCACAGTTACTATTAATCAGATTAGTCTGGCATTTGTACAAGGGACTGCATTATTTTATAATTAATATGTACCATTGTTCTGGGCTTTAATTTATCTTTTTGAAATGAATTATAGCTTCAAGTTATGTCGTGTTATATTAATTTGGAAACTAGCCACCAGCGTTAACATGTAGACGATGTCAATAAATGCGTGCACAAAAAGAGAGCGGGTTGCCATGCTCTTTTTTACACCCCATGTCAACCAAGTATTCTAACAAATGATGCGACATCAACAATTATAAAATGTTGAGTCCTTCTCTATATTCATTCATACTACGAGTAAGAGAGTAGCACGTTTGACATGCAAACATATGAAAGTAGACTTTAATGAATATATAAAGCGCAAAAATCCCTCTACATTTGAACAGATAACTCGAAATTTACTCATTTAGGGAAGTGGTCAAAATGAAAATGAAGTGCTTCATGACATTTTCCATTTCCTAAATAATTACTAGATTAGATTGCACGGAACAGATTATGAAAGATATTATACAACTAAGTTCCAAACAAAAAATTATTACACGCATTAATAGATATTTACACAGAAAACGAAACAGCAATAAAATTAACATTAATCTCTCAGAAAAGAATATGTTAACAAGGGACTACTGTAGGGTTGTTCGCCTCCTCCAACATAATTGAATATTTCCTTCAATGATGAAAAAGTAGGCAGAACTGGATAACGGAAGTATTCAAATTACCAAAGCGTAGAAAATATCAACTGTACTATTCCCAAACGAATAGCTCATAATATAAGATTCAGAAAATAATTTACAGATATTAAGTCACAAGTTAAAATTGTAAAAGGATGCGGTGGTTCAATTTCAGTAGCAAATAGTAAAGGAGTTTCAAGATGAAAATCCAAAGAGAAATCAAATATTAATTAAAAATAAAATTTGTGAGCAAGTATGTAAATTTATCTATCTAGAACGTTCAGTTTCATATGAACATAAAATGCCATTAACAGTGAAATTTTCATTCATTTCAATTAATTTAATGTTCTGCCCAAGGGCAGGTCTTTCATTGCAAACTCAGCTTCCTCCAGTCCTTCCTGTTTTCTGCCTTCCTCTGTTTCCTCATATGATCCATATATTACCTTAATTTCGTCTATCATCTGATATCTTCTTCTACCTCAAACTCTTCTCCCGTTCACCATTCCTTCTAGTGCTTCCTTCAGTAGTCAGTTTCTTCTTAGCCAGTGACCCAACCAATTTCTTTTCCTCTTCCTGAGCAGTTTCAGCATCATTCTTTCTTCAACTCTTTCCAACACAGCTTCATTTCTTATTCTGTCTGTTCACTTCACACGTTCCCCGTGGGAAGACTCATCATGCCATATTTGTAGTTTTTCTTGGGAAAGATAAATGCGGTAGCTTCCTGTTGCTTTCCGCACACCACTCTCTCTTTCGCATCTCAAAAAGATCCCAGGGGACCCCAGCGTGGTCAAGGGTTAAATATCAGTTCTATCAGGGTTTTTGGCCCGAGTTAAATTTTAAAGTTGTAGAATCGTCGGAAATTAATAGTAATATTTGTAAACTCTATAATGTAAGGAAGTACAAACGCATAAAATTATACAACACTCCCGCCATTCTTGTGATAATAGTATATGGTAGTGAAAGTTGTACTATTAGAGCCATATATAAATCCAGCCTGAAATCAACATGAAGAACAGCAGGATACAATATATTTGAGGTATCAAATCAAATGACGAAATTTTGAAAGAATTGAAAGTTACCCTTATTTTGGAAAAAGTAGCAACATGCTAACATATAAAACAATATTACTAACCATTTTAAGATACCCTTTAAGGCATCGGTCATCAAAACACTGCACGCCCAGGCTAGCGTCTCTTACCCGCGGACAAACACTCCCCTAGAGTGCATTCGTGGCTGCTGGCGGGTATGCTGTCTCTCTATCCCTTGTGCACGACGGAGCATCATTCCTTACACTACTTGCACTCTACCCATTTCAGCGAGTGCTGATGACCACTGCTTTCAGGTGTAATCTGACTGTATACAAGAGAAGTAAATAGAAAGTGATGCATTTTATTTTTCATCATAATTTAATTAATCACTAGCAACAAAAAATTAGTAGAAATAAACGATCAGACAAAAAGGCATCTATTATATCTGGATTCACGAAAGACATTATTTGGGGGAATAAATATATGAATACAAAAATTAAAGTTAGAATATACAAAACAAGACCCATACTAACATAGAAAGGACAGAAACAAAAAGAACAGAATAAATGATGACAACAGTTGAAATGAAGATTTTAAGGAGCATCTCAAGTTATAGTGTATATGATGAAAAAAAATGAAGAAATTAGAAACAAATGTAATAATCAAATATAGTTAAATGGAATAAAACCCGAAGATGAGAATAGAGGAATCACAATATGAAGATTGCCATGATTGGGAAACCAGACACCCCCAGATCTGTGGGACGACTCCCGAAAAGATGGCAGAAGAGTTGATCACGTGCATGAGGAAATAACGGTACCAAATGAAAAAGACAGGATTTGACTATAATTCAAGAAGATACTAAATGCATTTCAATGGTAATGATTATCGCATTTCACCAAATTAGATACAACATGTAAAACGAATAGGTATCCAAAATGAGATAGTTAAAATTTAATTAATGAAAGAGAGCACGTCCGACCAATGAAGAAACTGATATATTATATACTTGAAAGCTTGATAATGATAATTCACACAAACGCTCTTCAAAACCTTCAGAAGTAAGACGATATTCCTTGCCATTTAAGATAAATGCGTTAATATTATAGTTTTTATACAGTAATTTATGAATGGAATTTCTCTTTTTAATAACTTTATTTCAAATGAATTATTTACAACCTCTTACTAGAAGATACCATCCGCTTACCAAATTCAAATGTCTCCCATAATGTTTTACACAATTAAGTCCACATTATTGAAGTCCAAAGAAAGAAAGGAACTCTAGGTTCTATGGCATTAATTGCGTAAGGGTGTAAATTTATTATACTGCTAATGAAAGAAAGTTGTATTTTAAATGATCGCGATATCGATGAATTGATAGCGATTATTTCAGCTTACTTCGAAAACAAAATTATATATCCACTGTGCATAAAATAGACATGTTCCTTCGTAATGTTTTCGCAGAAAATCATTCTGCTTACGAGACCCATGTCTTTGGTCCCTTATCCACATGAATGCGTTAGCAATTTCACACGTTAAGCTATTAGAAAGAAATAGAGAAAGTATTTGACCATAAAATATTATGTAAGATGTTTTCGAAACTTACACATAGCCATGAAGTATCTGACGTTTCTGATAACGTTAAAACTTCACAAATTTACCCTCATTTCACTTTAAAAAACATAGCAATATTCTATTGTCTTCAGAAAAATGGTAGATCGCAAGGATAATAATTGACAAAGTGCTAAGTAAGCTGCTGTCTAAAGGTGTAGTTAATAAACTAAGGAACATTATAGTAGTAGTAGTAGTAGTAGTAGTAGTAGTAGTAGTAGTAGTAGTAGTAGTTGTAGTAGTAGTTGTGGTAGTAGTAGTAGTAGTAGGTTTATTTTGCCTGGCAGAGTTAAGGCCATGAGGCCTTCTCTTCCACTCAACCAGGTTTCAATAATATACATGAGATACAAAATTTGATTACAAAACAACACAAAAGAAAATACCTTAGAAATTACATAACATATAGTAGGAAATTACAATAGACAAGATCAATTACATAATATAAAATTACAAATAGTCAAGATCAGTTACATAATTTATAAAATAAAGTAGAAAATTACACATAATCAAAATCAGTTACATAACATAAGGAGAATACACACACACACACACACACAAACAATTTATAAGACCTAAAATGCCCGAGACAAATTGGACGATTAATTTACTTGAGATATATTATTCAGTTAATATACTAATTGGAGAATACATATGGGTGACAAGACATAAAATGTTGATTAGCAAAGTCCTACTAAATGACATACAAACACAAATGATTAAGTAATATATGAAGAGAATAAAAAAAGAAAAGAGAAAAAAAAAAGAAGAAGAGAGAGGAGAAAAAAAATAACAACTTGGTCATTTAAGACTATTTAGAAACTTCCGCAAGAGTCTAGTTCTGTTCATTACAGACATTTCTAAGTAGAGTGTACTTAAAAGATTTTAGACTCCGATTGCTCCTGATTTCCTGTGACAAGGAATTCCAGGAACGGGCTGTGTGTATTGTGAAGGAAGCAGAGTAGAGAGATGTTTGATGGAATGGAATTGATAGAACATGGTTATGCTGTGAACTTGTATCACGGTTGTGGTGGGATGCTAAAAGTTTGAAGCGAGGAACTAGGTAAATAGGTGTGGAATTATTTAAAATCTGATACGGTAAACAGAGTGAATGAACTGAACGTCTCTCCCTTAAACGAAGCCAAGATAATTGAAAGAAATACTCGGAGACATGATCATAGCGACGGCTGTTACAAATGAAACGAACACAAGCATTATGAACACGCTGATGCCTCAATGACAATTCAACACTAAGATCACTATACAAAACGTCGCAATAGTCATAGTAAGGTATCACTAGGGTCTGTATCAAGATCTGTTTCAGTTTAGAAGGAAAGAAATTTTTCAGTCTTTTCAGAGAATGCAAGATTGAGAAAGTTTTCTTACAGACATATTTTACCTGTGCATTCCAGCTGAGATTCGAGTCGGAATGGAAACCTAAGTTTTTAACCGTAGTACTGAATGGTATTATAGTATTATTTAAAGTTACTGGCAAAAGTGTATTAATGTTGATGGAAGATAGTAATCTTTGATGCCCTAGTAGAATTACTTGCGTTTTCCCGGGATTAAGGTTCAGCCCGCATTTTCTAGCCCAGCTGCTGATTAACGTAAGATCATGATTTAATTTTGATAGGCTATCATTAAGTGAGTTTGGTCGTGAATGTATATATATCTGAAGATCATCTGCATAGAGATGATGCTGACAATGTTTAAGGGCAGTAGAGATGTCGTTAATGTAAATAGCGAAAAATAGAGGCCCTAGTACAGATCCTTGAGGGATTCCTGCCTTCACGTCTCGCCATGAAGAAAACCGATTATTGAGAGACACACATTGATGTGTACCTTATCAATTTATTATAATAGCATACTTTGGAAGAAGTTCCAGTATACAGTTCCCCCTATCATCATTCTCAGAAATAATGTTGCTAATGACTATTCTATTATCGAAATGTATTTATTTATTCTCACAAGCGGACGAGGTCAACAAGGAAAAACAAGAAATATATTAACCAACCTTACCTTTCCTCTCTTCTAAATATAACATATCTGTTAATCAGTGGGTAGTCAAAGGTATGTTATTTTGAGCGAGAGGTTCCCTGGCACAGTCTACCTAACTTACCAACTATTAGAGAAATTAAAATTCCAAGTATTTCAAATATAAAACATCTTATTACAAATTCTTAGGGACTCTTTACATATCATTCAATATCATTTATATTTTCAAGAAAGGTAATTTTGTCAATATGACATTTTGGCATCAAGCGAATTCCAAATAAAAAATTTAGAATTTTTTTAATTAATCGACTTAAAACATAACTGTTCTGTATTCTGGATCCTTGTGGTCACTCTCACTGGAGGGCTGATGATTTAATCAAATCCTTCTCTCTGGTATATATTACTACCAAGTACAATAGGCCTATACGGAATACATACAAATTCGGTTGTTTACTTACCTTCATCCTCTTCCTTACAATCACGCTGCGTAGAATTTTATGTTCATACACCAGCCGCAGAAGTTGTAAAAGGCGTGTGCTGGTAGTAGAGTGTCAAACCCGAAGAACAGAAATATTTCTGTGAATAAAAAAGGTAGCAATGAAGAAATCGTTCTTGCTTTCTGTACAATATTTTATTTATGAGATTATTATACGAAAATACGAAAAAAATTACAAAGAATTTCGTTTAGAGAATATCGTCATTCTGTATTGTTGGTTTTAAATAAAGACGATAAAATAAGATATATAAAAAGAGAATGAAACAATAAAGAAAGGTAAAAGAGAAAGAAAATAAAAAAATAAAAAAGGAAAGAAGGGAAGAAACAGAGTACCAAAGAATTAAACTAATTAAGTAAGGGAATAATGAAGAAGAAACGAAAAGAGAGAGAATATAAATGGAACACAGATATTACATTATTAAACAAATGAATTAGAATGATAGACAATACGATTTGAAAACAAAGATTGAAAATGAGAAAAGGGAAAGATAGGGAAAAAGTGAAACAAAACTAAAGAAAAATAAACATAGTACAAGAAAGTGAGATGAAGGAAGGAAAAAGAGAATGAGAGAGGGAGGAAAGAACAAAGGAAATGTGAAAAAGCGCAAATACAGGAAGAGAAAGGGACGCAAAGAAAATAAAAGAAGGAAGAGAATAAATGAACGAAGCTCAAAGAAAGGAAAAAATACATGGAAGAGGGTAGGAAAAAAAGTAATTAAGGAGGAAAGAAATGAAATAAGAGAGGAATACATGGAAGAAAAAATGAAAGTACAAAGAAATTATTTGAGACAGAAATATGTTGAAGAAGAAAAGAAAGAAATAGAATTTCCATCCAAAATATCCGAGAATTTGAATACCTTGCACAAACCAGAAGTGTTATGAACTTGCACCTTTAACTATATATCCCTTGATCATCCTTCAGCCACTAGTTCTCCAACTGGCATCTTTATAAGTATTCCCGAGTCTCATCTGGATTCTTTACGCCGTGTTCGTGTATTTCTGCAATTTTCGAAATTGTTGATGTTAAGAGGCAACAATTTAAAATAATTTTGCTTCAAGCTCAACAAAATTAGGGCTGAAACCCATCATATGTTAAAGAAGATATATGGTGTGCAAGCTTTTAATACAAACAAGAACATTTGAGTGGTTTAATCTTGTCAAAGATGGCTGGAAATGTCCGAAAGATGGCAAGTGTTCGGGTTGACCATCATCATGTACATACAACTCAGGAATTGTGTGAAGTTGTTCTTGAAGACAGATGTGAATACGGCTTGAGATATGAAAGCAGAGACTGAATATTGCAGCGAGACAATGCGCGTGCACACACCTCGCTTGTAGTGAGAATCTGTCTGATAAAAAATCGTAATGACTTATCCCGAACTACTTACTCGCCTAACTTGGAGGAGTGTGATTTTTATCTATTCTCTAAAATGAAACTCAAGTTGAAAGGGCGGCGTTTTGACTGCAATGAAGAGATCGAAATGTAATAGCAGAAGCTACTGAATACGCTAACGACTGCAGACCTGAACGAGTTCTTCCAAAAATGGAAAATCGCTTTGTATACAAGCACAGTGCCTGATTTGAAAAATGACATCGGATATTAGGACTTAAAGTAAGTTAAGTATTCATGTTTTACGAGGAAATTTTAGGATATTTTGGTTAGCACCTTGTACGTAAAGGAAAAGATGGTGATCGAAAAGAAGATAGGAAGAAAGGTAGATAGAATGAAAGCATGATTTCAAATAATGAGAAAAAATGAGAGGAATTGGAGGAAGAAACAAAATGGAATAAGAAATAATAATAATAATAATAATAATAATAATAATAATAATAATAATAATAATAATTTATTTATTTATTTATTTATTTATTTATTTATTTATTTATTTATTTATTTATACTGGCAGATTTAAAGCTATAGGGCCTTCTCTTAGACTCTGCCAGGTGACAAATTATACAAGGAGTGAAAATTTAACAAAATGTTAAAGAACAGAGTACTAACATATTACGAAAAATAATAATAATAGCATAAAAAAATCGACACTAAACAACATGAAAATAATACCATGATAGAAAAAATAAAATACATTGGAATATAATAAAAACAACTCATTTAGTACAAATAGTTAATATGGAAAACATATGGAAGAATATAACAAAATGGAATGTAATAAAATATTAATAAAACAGAAGAAACTATGAAAATTAAATAAAATATACAATAAAAAAGGTATGATAATAAATTCATCTGGTGATCAAGAGAACAAAACTATCGCAAGAAAAGGGCTTATAATTGAAAGAAATCTGAATTTAAAAAGTACAATTTTAGTTTATTTTTGAAACTAAACAATGTCCGTCAGTCTCTGACATGTTGTGGTAGAGAATTCCAGAGATGAGTTGCATAGACGGTGAAAGATAGATTAGAAGGATGTTCTGTGTTTAGGAATGGAGAGTGTGATATGGTGTTGTGAGCGAGTATCTATTTCGTGATATGAGGGCAAATGTTGAAAACGAGAAGCTAAGTAGCTAGGGTTAGAGTTCTGAAGAATATTGAAGAGTAAAGTGAGAGAGTGAACAGTTCTTCGCTCTTTGAGACGGATCCAGGACAGAATATTTAGCTGAAGGTGTGATGCGATCAGATCTACGGTCAAATAAAGGGAATATGAAATAAAGACAGTAAAAAGAGTACAAAATAAATAAGAAGAATAATGCAGGAACGGATTAAGAAACAAAGGAGAAAGAAGAAAATATGAGAAGGAATGAAGGTGAGAAGAAGAAGAAGAAGAAGAAGAAGAAGAAGAAGAAGAAGAAGAAATAATTAAATAAAATTAAAAAGTGAAGGAAAATTAGGAATTGATAAGAAACAGTGGAAGGACGAGAAATAAAATCGGGCGACGAATCTACGAAAGGAAGTACGAGAGAATGTCAGAAATAAAGAGAGAATAAAGGAGTTGTGTGTTTGATACGACTTTTGGCGGACGTATTGCACCCCTGCAATGACGTGACGTTGTGCGCTCTATCAGATAGGAACGGGTTTATTGCAGGATCCCGCTGAGAGACGAATGGTGATGAGGGCATGAACACACGCGCCAGCGTCTCGGAGAAGAGTCGAAACCTTGCTCATGCGAGTGCGGCGCGGAAGCACTTAGCGGCTCCAGTCTAACATCACGTGCTCAGATAACACACCTTCGAATAACAGCCCACTGACGATAAACCTATGCACCGCTTCAGACTGAGAGGTGTGCTTCGACATGCAGAAAGGACAGAGATATGTGTCGATGATGAAGTCTTTTTGACACACTGGTAAACAGAGACTAAATTGTAAGCAAATTAGTAGATACATTTCAGATCATTTTTGGAACTATCAAATTTATAATGATAAATAGAAGTCTTATGGAATCTATATGATGAAGTAAAGGCTGGTTCACAATAAACCGGGAACGGAAACGGCAACAAGAACGGAAATAATGTTAAAATAAATGTATTTAAATGTGAGCGTTCACATTAGTTAATTGTGAATCCTCACATTTAAATACATTTATGCTCGACCATGCCGAAATGTAGTAATTATACACCTGGTAGCAGTCCTTTAATGCATGTCATTGAAGTACACCTATTCCTTAAATTTCAGGTTTTCGATTATTCTCGGACATGCAATCGAAACACAACGAGGGAAACGTCACGGAGGCTGGAAATCCAATACTGTCGCAGAAGGTTATGTTCTGTTATTATAATAATTAGCGTTAATTGTAAATAATATTCAAATAAATTTAATTTGTCATCTCGTTTTTCAATTCTAAATCAATTTCCAGGTTATATCAAAGTTAGTTCATGTTATTCTGTAGATTATAACAAGGTCAATGACATTATTTGTTCCTCGGAAAAAATCAATACTTTCGCTTCTGCGCACATCTCACAATTTATGAGGTACGCACAAGGTCATTTCCACTCTTCAGTTAGATACGAATAAAATGAATACTTCTGAATAATTTCAATAGAAATATGGTCGAGCATAAAAAGTCGTATGAAACTTGCCTATAATGGTAATTAAGACGCTCGTATGAAAATTATGAAACGAGCGCAAGCGATCGTTTCATAAACAAACATACTCGCGTCTTAATTACTATCATTATAGGCTCGTTGCATAATGTACTATTATTTTAACAATATTTCCGTTCTCGTTCTAGTTGCCGTTTTCGTTCCCGGTTTATTGTGAACCAGCCTTTACAGTATATTAGAGTGATGGCGATTCCAACTTTGCAATGTGGCTGGGGAGTGGTCTCCCTATCATGGCCTTGTGCCATGATGACCACACAATCCGAGAGCCCCTAATGTGGTGCTTTCTAATGTTGGTTCAAAGACGTGCACTCTCCTACACAGACTTGAATAGCAAGTCAGTATCAATGAAGATATAACTAGGCAAAGGAAGATGATTAATTTTGTTAAGGAAAACATTTAGAGTTGAAAGAATCTACCAGAAGTACTCAGAAAATTAACGTCAATGTTATGAAACTTATTACGTTCCTTTCATACCCTTCACGAATGTAATAATCGTATAAGATTATGAGTTCCATAAGCTACTTTTTTGTATGACTGTATTATAAATAATATTAATAAAGAGATAACATCAGATTTGTAATGATATGTAATTTGATATCATGGTCTATGAAACAAGAGGTTTGCTATGACAAATTTGATATATTAAATATTATAGCACTGGCAAATCGTTTCATAATGTTAACTTTATCATACAAGTTAGGCCTTCTTTTGAATAACCTTAATTCAAATGAATTATTTATAACCTCTTACTAGCAGATACCACCCGCTTGCTAATACACATGTCTCTCATAATATTTACACAATTAAGTCCACATTATTGAAGTCCGAAGAAAGAAAGGAACTTGCGTTCTATGGCATTAATTGCGTAAAAACAATTATAGAAATAGGGTGAAAATGACGTTTTAGTTATGGTAATATTTAACGGTACTAGTACGATAATGTGGCATATTAAGCACGATTTTCACTAACGATGAAGATTGCTTGTAATGCTGATGTACAAATAATTTTATTTTCAAACTCTTCGACTTAATTTTAATTATATATTGGGTGAACACAGCCAATAATGAAAGCTTATTTTACATTATACAAATGTAATTCATGATCTTAAAAATCTTCTTTTGTCATACTACGAGCATTTTCTTCATCCAGTTTGAAATAGTAACGTCCCACATTAAGTTTTAAAGTAGTAATCGGTCTCGTTGTCTCACCTATCCATTCCATGTATACGGCAACTGCATCAGTTCAGGTAACTTTACAGTGTTATTACAGCTCTGCAGGGTTTAAAATTCCTTTGCGGAACAAAAATTTCCATTGGTTTTGATCAAATTTCTGCATATTTAAAGGACAGAACTATTTTTTTCAATCATTCATTATAATAATACACAACTCTCTTAAACTAACTGAGCATATTGGGAATTAATTCAATAGTTTTCCCATAATACGCTATGAAATGTTTCATATAAAGTAATTTTTTCTCGAAAAAGAAGCACAAAAGAGCAAAGTTGTATTCACCATTTTTGTTTTAAATAACTCTCGGAATAACTCCTTGAAATTAATGACACCACTTACTGTTCACCCTGTATACTTGTATAAATATTCTGAACAGTTTGTTGTGAAATGCAATCTTCTACTAATATATTCAATAAGATGTTACGATTTACATGACGAAAAGCTTTTATGAACACAAATTCAATGTGTGTTTCTACACTGAATTCTCGATTTTTTTCAATCAAAAGTTTCATTGTGAATTAGCTATGACAGCATGATCTGTCTTTTCTAAATCCATTTTGTTCTTCGTCCAAAATGTTCTCATAATATTGATATAATTTATTTTTGGATAAATTCTGCAGTGCCTGGGAAAAGTGACATAAGTCAGTTTCCACAAACCTTTTTTTAATAATTTACTGACAACTTATACTGGTTTATGTCGATTTGATATATTTCTGTATGAATTATTGTAATGGGAGAAATACTTATGTCTCTTTTTCCAAGCGAGCAGATGTTCCGTAAGTTGTCAATAAATTTACCAAAAAAGTTTTGTGGAAACTGATTAATGTCACTTTTTCCAAGCACTGCAGAATTTGCAAATATTTTATAATCATTATTTAATAAACTAATTCCCATATAATTTTCACAATCCTTTCTATTCCTTCTCTTGTAGATCGGTATCACAAGTGATTTTGACCAGCATTGAAGAAGTTCCTTTCGATTCCAAATCATTTTGAGGAAGTAATTTGTGCAAAAGTGATTCACTAGAGTTTTTCAATAATTCCATGTTTATGTTGTCTTTCCCTGGTGCTTTACTGGACTTGGAATTACTGAGTACTAATATAACTTCATGTAGTGTAATATGTTCTATGTGAGAATTTTCTGAATTTTGCATAGTCAAGGCAGACATGTCTTGACTCCATAAGTCTTGATAATATTGTAGCCATTTATCTTTAGATATTAGGTTAAGGGGGATATACTGTTTCTTGTCATTGTTAAAAAAATTAAGAAATTTATGTGTCTGTGGTTGAGAATGTGTTAGTTTATTTTCTAAATAAGATAAAAATTCATTCCAAGACTGTCTCTAATATTTACGTACCTCACGTTTAGCAATTGCTCTTTTGAAGTGATTGTGACATTTTAAATTGACTGTTTACAGTATGTTACTATCATATTTTTATAATACTGCTATTTATTTACATTATATTACATACATACATACATACATACATACATACATACATACATACATACATACATACATACATACATACATACATACATACATACATACATACATACATAGTGTTCTGCCAAATGGCAGGTCTTCCACTGCAAACCCATCATTCTCCATCTTTAATATTTGTCTTCGCATATTATCCATAATTAATAATATCGTCTGTCATCTCATATCATCTTCTGCCCCGAACTCTTCTCCCATTCACCATTCCTTCCAGTGCATTCTTTGGTAGGCAGTTTCTTCTCAGCCAATGACTCAACCAATTCCGTTTTCTCTTCCTGATCAGTTTCAGCATCATTATTTCTTCACCCAATCTTTCCAACACAACTTCATTTCTTATTCTGTATGTCCATTTCACACCCTCAATCCTTCTCCATATCCACATTTCAAAAGGTTCTATTTTCTTCTCTTCACTCCGTCGTAGTGTCCATGTTTCTGCTGCACACAATATCACATTTCATACAAAGCACTTCACTAGTCTCTTCCTTGGTTCTTTTTCCCGAGGTCCGCAGAAGATGCTCCTTTTTCTATTAAAAGCTTCGTTGGTCATTGCTATCCTCCTTTTGACTTCCTTGAAGCAATTCATGTTAGTGCTTATAATAAAGTTCAAGTATTTGAAGCTACCACTTACTCTACTCTCTCATTTAGGCTAATATTCATACATTTCCCTTCTTTATTTTTCTATCGATAACCATGGTCTTCGTCTTGTTTGAGTTTAAATTAATTCCATACTGCTCACAGATGTCATTTAGCTCTATTTACATTAATCCCTTTTAATTCAATTGTTCCCAATGGTGTCTCGGGAAAATTAATTTTGGGATAGGAGTACTTTATGTACTATTCAATGATCAACAGCTGCACATAACGTAGTAATTCCGATCATTAACTAATGAACCGAAGTAAGATGGGTCCTCGGTACATCCGTATCTTCATAATCTCAATATTTAACAGGATGAAAATAATTAATTTTGATGACAAGAACTTGATTTGTCGACATTTATTTAATTTCAGAAACTTTTTTCTTGATCCCTAATTTATTGTCCAAACACTAGTTTTTTGTGATATAAACGTTGTTTATTTGCCATTATATTACAGCTTTCATAATATTGGTTATTGTGTTTTAGGCATATTCTCTTCTCGTATTTGAGTGTATGAAAATTCAATAGTTTTTATCGAGTTTAAAATAGATTCTGTTTGATCGTGCATACTAATTATTTATTGTTATTTTAGAGTCGCCTCCACACGCTGCACTATAATCGATGTAGTATTTTAATTAAATATAAATTATTCATCGAGCAAATAAAATTAAAATAATAATGCTTGAAAGCTTACAAATTTACTCGTACTTTCATTACGGCTATTGGATATACGAGTAAATATCTGTTTTTAAAAACACTGCACTCTGGGGAATTTTGGGTTGTACATCGAGAATTTCTGGCACGGATCCATCTCTAAAACTAAATACATAATCTCTTCTTAATAATGTACAAATTATATATACATATATACACACACACATATCTCTACATACAGAGAGAGAGAGGGGGGGGGTCAAACCTAATGGATAGTCACTTCTGCCAGTTCCCATCCTTTTTCCCGAATCCACATTCCCGAATGGACGTTTTCCTAAAGCTACCTTTTCCCGAAGCCAAGTTCTCGAAGCCACGGATCTGAATTTCATTTACTATTCAGTTTCTCGAATATACAATATTATGCAAGAAATTCATGAAAAGACATGAAATTACAATCACTACATGTTGCCAGGAAACAAAAAAAAATTACAAAAACTACGGTACAAGACATGAACTGACAATCGCTACATGTTGCCGGGGGAAAAATTATAAGAACTACATTTAGACAAACAAATTTATTAAATCTATGTTATGAGAAACATGGCAGATGAAGCTACAATTGTAACTTCAGCGCAAGGAGGTAAAAAGCTTTTGCTGAAAGGTTACGTGTATTTAAAGAGCAAGAGTGCGGCTGGAGGAAAAATATACTGGGATTGTGCTAAAGTACGTTCCAAAGAATGTCCTGCGCAGGCGGTTACTTCTGGACCGTCTAGTAACCTGCAGGTACTAAAAGGGCCAGCAGCAGAGAGAGTGGCTACAACTTCAAACACAAATACGAATTATCACACATATGCAGCCGATAACAGACACCTCGATCACTTGAGGACATTTGGACATTATTTCACTTTGTAAAGAGAAAGTGTAATTAGTTTTACTCGTACCATAATTATATTAAATACATTTGTGTGGTAATATACAGTACTGTATTATCGGGAAAGTGGAAATAAAAGAAATCGGGAATGTGGATTCGGAAATTTGGTATTCGGGAAAATAGAAATCAAAGGACTCGAGAAAATGTCTGTCGGTAATGTGGAATCGGGAATTTTGTATTCGGAAAAAAATTCTATTCGGGAAAATGGAAGTTCGAGAATGCGGATTCGGGAAAATATCCGGGAATCGTCTTGACGAAGTACGGAATCTTAAAGGAAAGGATCGCGATAAATAGGGTTCGTATTCCAGCTACTTAAAGACTGAAGTTAAAGACACATTGGGTATATAGTACGCCGAACACAGGTAATGCAACGGATAAGGATGTAAACAAACAGGTCGTCGCTGCGTGTTCATGGAGTACAGTCAACCCCCAACATTCTGAAGCTATACTAATAAACACATGCTTGAGCCGTGATGTTCATTTTCGTCGTGATCTTTGCAGTGAATAATAACGTGCATTCTTAAATTACGAAACTTGAACATACGCAGATGTCACTTGAAATTATTTTATATCAAAAGAAATTGTTTCAATAGCACATGATGTCATTGGTGCATGATATTCTGTAGTACAAGTTATTTCTATTGTCTAATATTTTTTTCGTGTTTCATTAGTATATTGCATGTCGCTCATCACTGAAAACCCACTAATTTTCTATGCAATTTTCTATAAATTCCCTAAAATGCAGATTATGTAATTTATTAATTGGGATTTTGGCACTGAACATCAAGGTAGGCTACATAAATCCATGTTTGAGTTAATATCTTCATAATTTTCAGATTTTGAAGGTACTGTTCTTTTGGATTACGTTCAACATACTTTGTGTCCCTTTTGATATTGCAATGTCTGCCAATGCATTGTTTTTGTCACTTTTATTTTACACAATTTATATGTAATGCTGTCTATATTGACAGTGAAAATATTAGTTCAAATATCCTCAACTATGCCCTGCAATATTACACGCTTGAGCGTCTTACCTAAAGCATTTTACCTCTGCGATGAATGTTCAATCAGCCACAAAGATGTAGTTATTTAAATAATACGACTAATAAGAACAGTTATCGATAGGACTACTCACTATGACTGTATCCCGGTTTGGACTTTCTAGAGGAATAGGGCAGAGGATGCGTAACTATTTTGTATATGAACGTGCCTGTACCTACACTTTGACGCCACATACACTTCGAATCAGGCAACTTCATTCCAGTTTATAGGTAGCTGGAATACGGAGCCTAGTAATAAACATGAATACCAATTTTTGTGAAGATAGCATAAACGTCACAGGTGCTAGAAATTTAAAATAGAAAAAAAAAAAAGGAGAGAAGTATGGTTTTCACAGCGTTGTGTGTTAATACACATGGGTGAGCAACTCGTGCTCTGAAAGTGTCAACACAACCTTAGTACAAGTAGTACGGACTCTGTACTAGCTGTAGTGTCTGTATGCGGTTCCTTCAACAAGCAAGTTCGCTCGCGTCTGTAGTAAGTGGCGGCTCGTTTTAAGTGAAAAACAATTGAATCTCCAGGTCATTTCCCTCCAGGTCATTTCCCTTTCGAAGAGAAAGATGTTTTTTTTTGTATTAAGAAGCGAGGTAAAGCTTGCAGGCTATTATGTTCTATTACACTTTCTTACGCTGACATTTTATGTTACAAATAAACACAGTGAAGATTTTAGTAAACAAATACTGTCTAGATCTGCTTTAGAACAGCTAAAGGTAAAAATGGGATATCAACAAGGTGAGACTGATATCAAATATCGCTAGCACGTTGTGCATGCGAGTTACAGAATTGCATGACATATGATCGACTAGCTAAGAGCATTTATGGATAAATTTGAAATGTGGCAGTGTGATGTAGAACATAGACAACTTTACTTTCTTTGACTATAAACTATCTTGAAGAGTGATAAGAACATATTCTTATCAAATATAAGACCCTACTTCAAGACCTACAGCAGAATTCACTGGTAAGTTTGGAGAAACAGTGACAATTGACAAGGAATCGAAATTTTTCTGAAATCCTTTTCGTTTACAGCCGATAGAAAATCCTGAAAGTTTACAGCATGAATTGATGAATCTACAGAACAGCACGCCACTCAGATTCCAGTGAAATCAGAAATTTAACTGTTCGTAATGCTGCCCAAGTCAGAATTTCCAATTATACCCTTTGCTTCCATATATAGGCTATCGTATGTGCTTGATTCAGAGTTTAATAAAAGAAAAAAGTGTAAAAGCTCTCAATATACAGAAAGAGCTCAATATACAGAAAGAGCTCCGTGACATGTAAAAAATTACTTCCTTGAATTTGTGGTTGTTTGCCAATAAAGACTATTACCTTTCTGAGAACAGAGGAATACTTGCGTGTACGGTAGAGCTCTGCACGGAGTCGAGTCAAGCTCGCGGGCCTAGGCCCGACGGACCGGATTCGGGTTGAAATTCACTTAAGCTCGTCGGGTTCGGGCCGGGCTCGGGTCTTAAAGAAATACAAATCATTTTTTTTTATGAATTATACACTGATTAAAAAGTAATACGAAAATTTTAATACATGAGCAATTACATATCCACCCGACAACCATCCAGAACTGTAGACTACCGGTATAGTAAGTTGTTTTTAGTTCGACTTCGTATTTCGTAACGGCATTTTTTGTCATCTCTACTCCGTCATAGGCAGAGAGCATTGAATGTATGTTTTACCTGGGAGACTGAAGATTCTCATACTCCTACTGGAGTGATATCTCGCGCAGCTGTTCCTGACCCTGTGGCCTCTGGCCTCTGCTTTATCTGCTAGTCTTCGAGTTTCGGGTCGGGCTTGGGTGATAATTATAAGTTATTCTCGGGTTTCGAGTCAGGTTCGGGTCTGACTCACATCGGGCCTGGCCGAACTAAGATTTTCGGCCCGTACAGACCTAGTGTACGCAGTACTTATGACACAGCTAGAAGGACGTCACTCTTTTTGGAAAACTTAAAAACAAAGCATACACAAAAATTATATATTAATACAAATGGATTTTATTTAGTCAAGATTAGAAATAGCCTACTCCGTGACATTCCTGCTAGTGCTGTTGACGCTGATGATAATGGTGACGACGATGATTTTGGTTGGAAATGTATCTTGTAAATTGGCACTACTGCTCTGTTTGCTTTAAAATTTTACACGACAGGAAAGTTGGTTTGCAGAAATATTACGAGGAGCTTCTCAAGTCAGTAATAAAATCACAGCGTGACTGTTAGCAAGTAGCGATAGGGGTTATTAATGTGTTTTTCTCTTATAAATGCAATAGAAATAGAGTTGTAATGCGGCGTGCTTAACCTCCTGCAGAGATTTGTACTGTAATATCACGCATACACAGACATACAAATTGATACTTCATCCAAGAGTTTTCAAGTACATCAAAAGGACTCTGAGAAATCTATGTATATTCATATGGTAAGTTTATTCATGAGATTTGCTTAACATGGTTACAATTTTTATGACTTGTAATTTCATCTATTGTTTCATCTTGAACATAGAATTTCAAAGAAATCAACAAAGAGGTTGTACACCAAGTTGTGTGATCTCTGAATCTTACAACCGCTTCTGTTGACAGTCTATAACAGTATTAGTAGATATTTGATATATTCATATTCGGTAGGCCTATTTGAAACTTTATAATACATTGAAACCACAATAACTGCTCAAATAGGATTTGTATTTTGTGCATCGAAGGTTTAGACCTTATGATTCATTTCGTGACTAAGAATTTAAATACTTTTTTATTATCTTATTTTGGGTCTTGCATTATCTCTTTTCAATTGTGCTGTTAAGTAGTAGAATTTATCTCGTTTATCCTTAACAAATTCGCTTCATTCAGTTATGTAAGATTCTGTTCTTTTAACGATACAATTTTCATATCATTCGGTTCACCTCAGTTTATAATTTTATCTGTTAATCTGAATCTTATTAGTGGTTTAAGATAAGATAAGTCCATAGAATCCCTTTAGGGCAAGTGTCTCCTACCTCCTGATAGGACTAGCTCCAAAAACATCTCACCGGGTGAGCCAATCTCTTTATACCTTTACACTTACTCTTTTATTACTAACTTATATCTACCCTACATTAATACCCTTTTCTAGACATTTATATATCAATACACTTATCTTTATTTAAAATTCTTCACACTTGATTCTAACTCCTTAACACTTTTCAATTGAGTTCATTGTATCCTGATATTAATTCTTTTCATCTCACTCTGTTTCTTGCAGTTCTCATCTAGTTTGACCACCCCCCCTCACCGCCTTGAGTTCTTGCGACCATAGGTGTTTCGGGCGACCTCTGCTTCTGCTGCCCGTTCTCGGGTCCCAGGATGTCGTGGCGTAGGCCCATCGGTCTTGCTTCATTCAGGGCCCTTTGAGGATATGTGCTCTAGTGGCTGCGTCGTCTATGCCGTTTCTTTTCCTCAGCTACTCATTTCGAGTCCTGTCTGCTATTCTTACGTCCAGTATCTTCCTCTCCATCTTGCGCTGGTACACCTGGATCAAGCTGGTTTGGTGTCTCGAAAACGTCCATGTCTGGCATCCGTATAGCAGTGTTGGAATGACGCAGGCTTGCAGCATTTCAAATCTTGTCCTATGACTAATGGCTCTGTCCATGAATATAAACTTAACACTCCAGAACTTACTCCAGGCTAGTCCTATATGCCTTCTGGTCTCCTTGTCTCCTCTGTTTGACACGCCTACTGTTTGACCTAAGTGTATGTATTCCGAGCAGTATTGGATATTCCTGTTGTCAACCTGTATTGGCCTTTCTCTGTAATTGGTCATAATTTTTGCTTTTGATGGGTTAACTTGCAATCCTATTTCCTTACTTCTCGCGCTTAGTTCTATGTATTAGTATTCTTTCTAACTCTAACGGCGAGTTGGAAAATATCACTATGTCGTCTGCAAATCGGAGGTTAGGAAATTTAATTTCTTTAGTTTTTAGTTATTTTCTTTCTCTTTTCTGTAAGTATCACCTATATACGCGATGAAGGCACCTGGGGAGCATAGAGATAAAAACAATAGAATTACAGAACATATATCTTCATTCAAATCTCGTGAAACCAAAGCCATGCCTGTGCTATAGCTTATAGTAAGAAACTTATAGTGAGGATATGTGACCTAGCTAGCTGCAAATGGAAGCGAAGTGAAGGAGGGAAGCTTCTTTGTCCATTTTCAGCTTCTCCTCACGCGTAGGTAGGTTTCACGAGATAAATGGCTTATAGGTTACAAAAAATATATGGAACCATCCGAAAAATGAGACTAAACGATCAACTGAAATAAAATTCTATAAAAAAATTAGCTGTTCCATTACATATATGGTTGTCTTTAAATCTAACAGTCAAAAGGAAAGTAGACTCAATTGAAATGAAATTCCTCCAAAGTGTTATTGATCTCACTTTGCTGGACCATCACACAAATGAACATATTCGAGAACTAGATATTTTCTATTTTACAGAAAGAATTCAAAAACTAAAAATAACCGAAATCAACATACAATACGAATGGAAAACAATAGATTACGTAAAGAAATGTCAAATTGCACCTACTAGGGAAAAGGAATGGGGAGATTCGATTCCCGATGGAACCATGGAATTTTCCACTGGTCTAATCCATCCAGCCGCACTATGGCCCTGAAGTGTACTCAGCTCCAAAATAAATGGCTAGAAGAGGCGTTTCTTTGAGGAATGAAGATGGCGGACATGTAGGACTGACATCCTTCCTGCCATTAAATGGCGATAGTTGTTGTTTCCGATCTCTGATAACGAATTTGAATGACGTCATGTGCGTGAGAAATCACACGGACAGCTGAATTATGGTGAGAGGTGACAGACCAGTAGTGAGTGATTTCATAATCAGAGTGCACGGTGTATCACAGTAGCAATGCCCAAGAAAATCAAGCCTTTTTGGGACAGGTACGTAACTCTTTCCGATGTCAAGTACAGTTACGTGAAAATCATAGGAGCCTGCAAAACACGTGGTTTCGTTATTTCCAAGAAAGGCATCTTTGTGTACCTAATAAGACTGACAAAGCTCGGATGGGATTAATTCCAGAGTGGAAAAAGCAAGCAAATGCACCCACCCATCACAAGTCGCCGCACCCCACGACATGATACAAATTAATTCCATTCGAGCTTTACCAGTCTTATTAAATACACAGAAGATGCCTTCCTTGGAAATAACGAAACCTCAGTTATTTCAGGCTTCTTTTATTGTCACTTAACTTTACTTGGCATTGGAAAGGGTTGTAATGTACCCCTCCCAAAAAAGGCTCGAGTTTCTTTGAAATTTCTGCTTTTAGTCGCCGTGCACTCTCGCTATGAGATCACTCACTACTGGTCTGTCATCTCGCGCCATAGTTCAGCTGTCGTGTGACTCCTGACTGTGGGTGGGGTCGTTATTGAGTTCCCACGTTGGACGCCATTTGAGGGTGAGTGGTTATTGTGACCACACGTTGGGCGCCATTTGAGGGTGGGTGCGTCTCGATGTTGCGTGAGATTCACTCAGGGTAGCCGAGGTACTGTTGTGGTATAGGGTGATGTCGGGAATAATACCAAGCCGGCTACTTAAATAAAAGGCAGCGTAAACTTCAAAACTATAAGTTTATTGTCGTATCCACTTGGTAAACCCTAGAATATGTATTTCCGGCTGACATATAATTCAATCGTTGGTCGCCTTTTGTATCGACTCTATGGCGGCTCTGAATAAGCTCTATCCGATACTACAAATTCAATACTCTGTCCAGTACACTATGACACGAAGCGAAATAGTAGTCCTGTCGACACCAAACGAAGTAGTTATTCTGCCCTGTATGTCGGGCCGCCGACACGATGTAAAGTTGTTTTGATGATCTCCGCTCCGAAGCGGAATAGTAGACGTTATCTCCGCTCCCCGTCACCCTTATTTATAAAAACCTATCCTACGCTAAAACTAACTATCCTATTGGTTAAAAACTACGCACTAACTGGCCTAAAATCTATTCCCTATTGGTCCAAAGTGACCTCATAAGCTGGACCAAGATCTCTTCTTATTGGGCGCGAAATATGTCATCTCTAAATTTAGACTTTGGATTTCCCATAACATCTAATTAGTTTGTATATCTCACAAGAATACCCGTTCTTTGGAAAACCCAAGCTTGGCAGTATCTTTCCCACGGGTCTAGTCCGACTCCGGCTTTTATGCTTCATCGAGTCTATACGAAACCCCGCTCAAGGTGGCCCTAAATCTGTCCGATGCTGACAAGTGACGAAACACCTGTGTGAGGAAGCTAATTCCAACGAAGTCGCCAGAACATCCCCGCGAATACATGTAATAAAAATATGGAGATATCACTTCGCTAATAAATCGGTCTCTCCCTCTCCTAATTACTGCTTCATGACGGACATGATGTCATTCAAATTCGTTATCAGAGATCGGAAATAACCCTGTAAACGTGGGAACCTTAACATCTCACCCCCCTCTGATTCATGGGGCTGACTTGACTTTACCTTTAAGAAAAAGAAATGTCGGAAGAGCAAAGAAAAAGACAGTATAATAGTAATAAACTCTGAATACGAGAACAGGCCATTAGGAATAATCCTCTTAGTGTGAGAAGAAGAATGTGTGGTTCATTCAAAAAATTTCAAGGGAAACTGGTATTCATTTGAAACTGAAATTAACAAGAATAAATTTTTAATTATCGAATTCTTCACGCAATTATTGTGGTTACTAAACGGTTCTTAATTCAACATAGGCCTATCTGCTTTGGTTGAATGTAAGAAATTTGATAAGGAGACGAACATGAAAATCGTGAGCTGCCAAACACATTAATGCAGTCATAACACTTTGTTCAAAGTCACCCAGACCCATGTATTTACGAGATTATAATGCTGCTGACCTCATAAAGGATATTGCATGTGTTTATCAATAACGCTTCAGAAACTAGCAGCAACAAAACAGAAATGAAGTGGTCTACCTACAGCCACACTATCGAGAGTGACAAATTATTGCTACCATGCACGATAGGCATTTCTATTATTCCATTATGGTCGGGAAGGAAACAAAGACATACCATATCGCGTGGCTCAAACGAAAGAATGCATAGCTTGACAATAATTAAGGTATCGTAACTGACTGAATCGTTATGTAAGCAAGGACAGTTATTAATTATAAACAGCCTACAGTGAAGAGATAAAATACAGTTAAATTATTTAACATTTGGCCTCTACCTATATGTAGGGTGACCAGATTCACTTCGATAAAAAAAAGAGGACACAAAGTTTCAAAAAGGCGGACATTGTTCAAAAAAATGAAAACAGAAAATATTACGTACTTAGATTAATATTTTTTTTTACTCGGTTATTAAAAGACGTTATATCAACTATGTTATTTAGCGTCGAAGGGATTGGTGATAGCGGGATATTTGGCGAGATGAGGCCAAGGATTCGCCATAGATTATCTGACATTTGCCTTATGGTTGGAAAAAACCACGGAAAAAAATTCAACCAGGTAATCAACCCAAGCGCAGATCGAACTCACGCCCGAGTGCAGCTCCGAATCGGCAAGCAAGGACCTTAGCCGATTGAGCTACGCCGGTGGCTACTTAGATTTAGGCTTAGGTCTATATTATACTTTAAATTACGTCAATATCTATTTTATTACAAAATATTTACAATACAGATATAGGCTTATATCAAACTTAAAAGTATGTTAATATTACAAAATAATTATAATAAAACTTAGTAATAATAATGATTTACAGTTAGCTACATACGAAAGTCAAGGGAACTATCATTATTAAAGAGGACAGAAATAGTATATTCTGTCGATGCTGTTTAAAGGCAAATTACTTTAAAAAGACGTCAAATCAGATAACTTCAAAATATCACACATACAAGTTACGAAAAGGAGGACATTTCTTGATTTTGAAAAAATCCGCCCGGACAAAGGCTTAAAAAGGAGGACATATCAGGACAAAAGAGGACGTCTGGTCACCATATCTATATATGATGAAAGATGAGTGGAACGGAGAAAAATTCTCTCCGGCACCGGGATTTGAACCCGGGTTTTCAGCTCTACGTGTTAATGCTCTATCCACTAAGCCACACTGGATGCCCATCCCGATGTCGGATCGAATCCTCTCAGTTCAAGTTCCACCTCTTGGGTTCTCTCTAATGGCCTACCCTCATGCACTGCGTCATAGATGTATGACAGTGGGACCATGTCCAGACACATGTGCAGAGGTGCACTCGTTATGAGTGACTAAGTGGCCGAGATCCGACGGAATAAGCGCCGTCTTAAATCACAAGTGATTATTCGCATATCATATATTATTATGATGTACCGAAGTGCATGTGATATTTCCGTGCAGATATTCTGCGTCATCATGGCTTAATGGATAGAGCATCAGCACGTAAAGCTGAAAACCCGGGTTCAAATCCCGGTGCCGGAGAGAATTTTTCTCCGTTCCACTCATCTTTCATCATATGATGACGCAGAATATCTGCACGGAAATATCATATGTACTCCCTTACATCATAATACGAGTAATATACCCTATCTATATGTTAAAATAATAGAGATATTGACTGTGTAAAACGTTGTGTTTAGTGAATTCGATATGAGTGCCAACGAATGCATGAAAACAATTTGGAACTGCCGGATGTAAAATTCATATCTCGCATATAGATGGCAAAATAATTATAGGCTATACATTTTTAAATTCCATACAGAAATTTAGTGCATATGATATAATAAATGCATGGAGTTTCATAATTCGGATCTTTTATGGGTATACTACACAGAATCAGAAGAAAACTAGAATATCCTGTGATACTTTTCCTGATAATGTTTATTTTCTAAGTTCTGATACGTCTGAATCAAGACCAATAGGAACGTGAAAGCGACGTAAACAATAAGATACAATAGGATATAGTTTATATGAACCCAAAGTTTTATGCTTACTTGTCTGTGTGTGAATCTTGACTTCTGTGTAAGTTGGGAGTCTATAAGAAGCCCGTACAATCAAGTGCGATAGCCAAAGTTGCATTCCGAACAAACAGTAGACCTGCAAAACTAATCAATGAAAAAAAAAAATTGTTTGCTACTGAGATAAGCATAGGCCTAGCACACACCAACGAGATTTTTATGGAACCCAGAAGCACTAATTGTAATCACATGCTACTTAAGTGTATTGATCCATGAATTACGTAAAAGAAACATAAAGATAGAATTTATGCAAGCAAGATAAAATTTGCCACAAAACGTACTGTAGAGTATTAGAAACTAATACCTACTTCACCACAATTCTTCATTCTTGATTACACTCTTTTAACACTTACACATATAATCATTGATTAACTATTAAGTTATTTAAATTAAATAAATAAAAATTTCACTGTGTTAATATTTCAATTATACGCTATTTTACTGGATTGACTAACTTCGATGTCATATCCGTTATTCTCTGTATTCTAGTCAGTTCCCGCGCCGTTTTCTGGTTTCCTATTATGACGTCTTGACAGGAAATCAGAAAGCAACGCGGGAGCTCTTTAGAATTCAGAGGATGATTATAACATAGAAAATAGTAATCAGGTAAAATAACACCATAATTTAAATATAAACACAGTAGAGTTTTAATTAATTTAATTTAAATAATATAACTGTTCATTGAAATATCTTTAATTTACGTATTGTGGCGGCAGGTAGAACATTCTAGTCGTGTCTGGCCGCGTCGGGGAGTTACGCGCGCGTCGTGGACAGGAAGGCGCGGTGAAGCGAGGCTCGAGCTTCGCTGGGCGCTGGGCGCGGTGCGGCGAGGGTAAAGAAGACTGCGGTCCCGGCACGGAGCGAAGAGGACGGAAGAAGGAAACGTCTGGAGACCGATTGTTGTGGAGATCCAAATGCTTCGCGACGCAGAAAATTCGAGAACGTGTGATTTAATAAATAAAAGCGCGAGCAGCCTTCGGCGTGAGTGAGTTAGTTAGTAGCGAGAGAGAGAGAGCCAGCCTTGGGGAGCGATCGAGGTGGACCTGAGTTCGAGTTAGTCTTCGGAAGTCAGTCTACACGCGAGTCTTCGAGCGAGCAAGGAAGCCAGTCTTCGAGACCGGGGTTCGACGTGAGGAGGACCGCAACTGCGACAGCGACCAGGCGAGGATCTGAGTTCGACGTGCAGTGAACTTGAGTGGGTCCGTAACTATGGCAGCGTTCAGGCGAGGCTTGGGTTCGAAATGCAGTGAACTGTACCTGGGAGTCTTGGGTTCGAAGTGCAGTGAACTGTATCTGGAAGACTTGGGGTTCGACGTACCGTGAACCTGAGTGGGTGAGCTAGAAGAACTAGCCAAGAAGAACGAACTGTGAACTGAGAACTGACAGTTTTGTTTTGTACATAGTGTTTCGTGAACATTAGCTGAAATTGGGAGTACTTTGTTGTTCTTCTCAATAATAAACGCCAATTGTCATTGTCGTTCGGTGGAGTGCAATAAAGACTAATGTGTTGCCGTGTTGAGTGGAATACACATTGTTGACGGGTGTGTGATTAAAGTTAGAAATAAAAGTCGTACTATTATTGAATAAAAGTTACAGTATGGTAGTGCAACTAGGACCATTTATGTAAATGTAATAATAGAATCGCTACTAACGAATTGAAGTCTTTAAGAACTGCAGACTACATTCAATTAGAAGAGGAAAAATACTGATATTTCAGAATAACTAAAATAGATCCAAATTTAGAAAACATTTAAAATTATAAAACCAAATGGATAACTATTGTCCTTGTGAAAGAATAACTTGCCAAATGCTGAGTTACCATCAACGAGGAAAGAAAATATCTTAAGGCCATCCATTAAAATGGTGGAATGAAAGGAAGAATAAGAAGAGTACTTCAGACTTTAATGTTTGAATGAGATTTATAATATATTTCATTTGTGTTTTTACAAACGTTTTTCACAGTCGTTTTGTTTCATGAGTTCTGTATTAATTTCAAAAACTCATTTTATAATATGTGGACTATTTTTTATGAAATATTGTTTTGAACAGAAAATAAAATTAACTATAGCAATGATTTTCTATATTGCACGAGAGGATAAAACTTGCAATGGAGTAGAATATGTGAATATTAAGCAGGAGGTAATCAGGTTGGTACTAAAAATTAATTGAACTTTGAAATGCAGCAAATTACAATGTTTTTGATAAAAAATGTAATTCCCTTTGTGTTTCTTTTTAATCCTGTATGAACTGATTGTAATGAAATGCGCAAAAGGAACAAAGTAATACAGAACGAAATTAGTTCTTGTTATAAAATTGTATATAATTTCACACATAATACTGAACAAATTAAAGAGAAAATGGTCACTTATAAGTTAAATAAATGCAAAAATTATTAGAGCATGTGCATAACCTCTCTAAAAGCGACGGATAAAGGTTTTGATCTCGCAATATACAATATTGGCGTTGCGAGAGAAATGGAATATTTCAAATTGTAATATAAAATTCCTGGAAATACGATTAATTTCAAAACTACTTACAGTACATCTGCCTTTATGCATCTGAAAAGTATAAAATACATAAATGGGAGTGCTGTAAAATAATACTTTTGATAGAAAGCTTTCAATATTTTTGCTGTCATTTTAATCTCTTTGTTTTGTGAATTTATGATTTATATAGAATGAACACATAGTGAACTCTGGTAACATGATGTCAACATAAGGTCATATCTCAACATAGAACAATATTTTTGAAAACGAGAATACAGAGTTACTGAGGTTACTCGCTTTTATTCAGTTGACCAGCGACTATTATACTGTAATCTCATATTCCTGTCAAATTTTACTTCCTACAGTACCGTCATTTCCCATAACTATGGTCCTGGAACACAACTATGGTCCTGGAACACAACATACTTGATCCACGATACAACTATTCAAAAAAATTTAGAAATAACATAGACCGTTCGTAGATAGGTGCAGTGACTTGACTTCAAACTACAGTACAAAAAAAATGGATAAACGAGGTTCTACGTTATGGAGTACATAATTTGAATGGACCATAGTTGTGTTGCAGGACCATAGTAATGGGAAATTACGGTATTTTATCATAAAGTTTTCAATTTATTCTCAAATATGCATTCCTCGTGAATAATAAAACACTTTTCTATATTCATCGATGTCATCATCATCGTCGTCGTCGTCGTCGTCATCATCATCATCATCATGGGGTATCAACTATCGCTATCTTCACTCCCATAACATCGATAGTGTTCGTGTAAAGATGCTAAGTCATTTTTTGTGCAAATGGATTTTTGTTCCCTAGGTGAATACACAAATTATGGAAGAGGGTGTACAAAAAACCAAAGAGTACTAGTATTTGATGTGTTTTATTTGTGTAGCAAATTATTTGGAATAAAGGTTCTAAGTTAAATTTTCACCAATCTCAAAACTCATTTTTATGACTCATCCCCTTTTATCCAAACACCATCGAATTTTATTCCCATGGCAATAGGCCCTACTTATTTTCGTATTTCTCATGACCTCAACCACGTGAATAACCGTACTACCCTCATTAACAATCTCTTCTGTATCACATAATAATAATAATAATAATAATAATAATAATAATAATAATAATAATAATAATAATAATAATAATATCATCATCATCATCATCATCATGACCATAAATTTTCGCATAGTCAAAATCACTGCGTACTATTTTCTTAATTTTCTGTTTTCTATCCATTTTACCATAGTTTTCTTCCTCTTCGTCATCGTTATTAGTATTACCTCAATATTTCCTTCAGAACAACCTCTAGCTTGGCCCTTGTTAAGACTATTACCATCATTATTTAAAAACATAAACCTAATCTTAAAAATCGTAATAATTTTGTTCCCATTATTATTAACACTACAAATAAGTTACCCTCAAATCGTGCTCTTTCAAATCGTAAAATTATTATTGAATTCGTTGTAAATGCTACCAGTCACTACAATATATTAAGACAATCATAGTTACGGTATTCTTTTCACTGTGATTCACACCATCATATCATGTTCATCATTGTTTTTCTAATCATAGTCATCACAAGGTAATGCTTCCATAGTGAATTTCAACGGAATTACCTCCATCACTACTCCCTCGTTAATCACTAGAGCCCTGTGTTTGATTGTCTAAAGCAGTGGTCGTCAGCATTCGCTGAAATGGGTAACGGGTAAGCAGTGTATCTGAATATGCACCGTCGTGTAGAAAGAATAGAGAGAAAGCATACCCGCTAACAGCCAGGGATAGTGATGTCGGTAAGTTTTAAATAGGATCGGTTTTATTGGTTTTAAACCAGAGTGATGTTTAATATTGTTTTTTCTTCACGTTTCATTAGATTAATTGGTTTTATTATCAATTTAAAAAGAATCTTGACACAAATATTAATAACAAAAATGAGAATACAAGCAGATAATAACAGTAATAGTAATAATAATAAAAGTAATAATAATACGGTAATAATAGACTAATAATAATAATAATAATAATAATAATAATAATAATAATAATAATAATAACAACGTAACTCTTAGTTTTCGTCTACTCAAAATTAAATACTTTTGAGCTAGAAAAACTAAAAGTAAATTTTCTTCACACTACATGGTACAAATGTAACATAGCAACAGTAGTCTAATAGTAAGAGGAATGAAACTTAAAAATAATAAACATCTTTTCTCTTGTCATATTGAAAACCATCATAGTTAGTTATAAACTAGAAAACAAATATGTTCCTCATTTCTTGTTGCTATACTAATCTTCCTCAGTAGTTGCTTCATGAGATATTGTAGGCTCTCGATTCACTGGTTCAGAACTAGTGAACTTAAGATTCCATCTTATCATTACAAGTTTCTCCAACCTTTCAGATCATAGCCTATTTCTGAGTTTTGTATGAATGTTGCCATGAGCGGACCAGTTTCTTCCGCATGCAGCCGAAGAAGGTAGCACATTTAATATTTGCGAAATTGTACTCACGAGCTTACACAGTACAGTATGACGACACGACTGGCTACGGACTAGGCCTACAAGCGCCGCACTGAAATGATCCAAGCGCCTAGCACAGAGAAGTACAACGCCCTTATGTGTATGCAAAATGGTTGGGATATATGTTTGGATTGCATTCAATAAATCCAATTAATCCTAGTAAACAGGGTTTTAAACCCATAAAAACTTATCTATATGCATCTAAACGGAATAAAACAGTTTTCTTACATCACTAGCCACGGATGCACGATAGTGCACTCTCTTATCCGCGGGTAAGTGACGCTAGCCTGAGGGAGCACTGTGCTGATGATCGGTGATCTAGAGTCTTCAAGCAACTCACAACAGTATAGATATGTATGGAGTATAGCTCTGCTACACTGACCTTATTTACACAGTTTAGGACTGATGTTCAGTGAACATGCAGAAACAAAACAAAGGTAGGAGCTTGGAAATGAGTGCTCCAATAGAAGAATTTGGTAGCTAGCACTTCATTAGGAAATAAGAAAATATATTTTACTAGGAAGAATGAACAATTTTCCTTTTTGATACACTTAAAATGTTTACAGTCATTGTAATGTGGAGGTATTCGTAAAGTACGCACTCATAATTTGTTTCATTTTAAGTTTGTGCTAACACTTATGTCTAATTCCAACTTTAATTAGATCTGAAGTACGTAAATGCGTTTTACTTATTGTAAAAATCAGGGGTAGACAAATTTCTAGCGCCAGATAATCATGGTAACTAAAAAAGTGTTTGTGGTGCTTGAATTGTTCATTGAGCTCAATTTTTTTTTTATATTTCGATTTATTTATGTGACTACGACTAAAACATAGCCAATGTTAACAAAAGCGGTTGTAGGAAGCAATTTGAATGTGCTCTTTAAATTGATATTGTTACATTTGTTGCATGTCAAGATATTGTAACAACATGATTTCAGTGAAGAACACGGAGAGTGACAGCATAGATATTTAATATTGTTTAATATGTTTCAGTAAATGTATTTTTATCTTAATTCGAATATTTTTCCCATTGCACATGTGGAAAAAATGTGATGGCTCCTGAAAATGAAGAGGCTGTCTCCTGAAAATGTTTTAGTGTTGTCTATTCGTGGTAAAAATTCGTTCTATTGCATATAAACAGCATTTCAATAAATACTATGTTATAAATACTGTGCACTTTGTTGTTATTGTTTAGTCAACTGTCCGAAGAGAGGTTTGAGTCTCACAAATGATACCAAGAAGGCACCACTTATGAGTCAACTAACCCAAGAAATAATGGGCTGGGTTGGTCAGTTCCTTTCCCCTTCCAATGAATACATTGCCGATTAGTTACCTATTCCTTTAATCAGACTTGATATGCATACAAACAATTCTGCAGTGCTCGTGAAAAGTGACATGTCAGTTTCAAGAAACTGATAATTTATTGACAACTTACGGAACATCTGCTCGCTTGGAAAAAGAGACATAAGTATTTCTCCCATTACAATAATTCACACAGAAAAAAATCAAATCGACATAAACCAGTGTAAGTTGTCAATAAATTATCAAAAAAGGTCTGTAGAAACTGACTTATGTCACTTTTCCCAGGCACTGCAGAATTGTTCTTCCTCTGACACATAACCTCAAGTGAGATGTACTGCCTAGTAACAGGTATACATATCAGCCAGAACCTCAATCAGGTTGTCCACTACTGATCATCATCATCATCATCATCATCATAATCATAATCAACTAGTTTTGTTTTCATTTTGATGCTTACTAGCTTTACCTTGATCACTGTTTTCCTGTCCATTACAATCGTAATGATTAGGGTAGTTTTCCATTTTAATTCCCACCAGCATTACTTTAATCACTAATTTTCTGTTCATCATCATCATCATCATCAAGTTTTGTTTTCATTTTGATGTTTACTAGCATTGCCTTGATCACTATTTTCCTGTCCATTATCATAATCGTCATCATTAGGGTAGTTTTTCATTTTGATTCCCACCAGCATTACTTTAATCACTAATTTTCTATTCATCACCACCTTATCATCGTAATCATCGTCATCATCATCATCATCATCATCATTATCATTTCGGTATTGTTTTCATTGTGATTTTCACCAACATTACCTTCATCACTATAATCCTAGTCATAATCACCATTACGGTACTGATTTCATTGTGATTTCAGCCACAGCATTATCGTCATTAAATTCAATAATACTTAAAAAGGAGCACAATCTCCATTTCAAGTAGAATTTCTTTTCATTTTTATCATTTTAGTTTATGAAAATGTAAGTGGCGTACGATCTCCAGTGTTACATGATAGATACGGCTAGCCGGTTATGACTATCTTTACAGTGTTTATGATCAGGCACAGGAGTGCCGATTAGGATCGCTTCGAACGAGATTAGATCTCAGGTTCGTCTTTCGATCTGGTGCCTAATAGGGAGTAACCTGCGCATATCCTTCTGGCATTTTCGAAAACTCACTTGTTTAAAAAATTTTAAGCGACATTATTGGTCCGACAAGTTAAATATAATATATAATAATTTATAGACTCCTTCAATAACTGTCTTAGTTTATTAGCGTAATGAATTATACAAATAAAAAAACATAAGGTCATATTTACATTGCAATGTGACTAGCGCTTTCGCTATGTGTGGCACCATCAGCTCTAAAAGAGTAACATATATCATTATTATGAATATAAAACCATGAACAGTGTGCAAATATAGTATGATTTTTAAAAATACATGACAAAGATTATAAAATCATTGGTTAAAAACAATGTCATATAGCTGACTTCACAAACATAGAATTGCGAGCAAAACCAAATTATTGGATATGTAATTATATAAAAGTAGGTTTCAATATTTTTAATGTAAGTAATGAACATTCTTACAAAGTCAGTGTATTAAAATTGGCATATAGCATACAATGTTCGATGTAGATGCATAAAGTAACACAGTTGATTAGGGTAATGCTTTGCGGCAGTCATCACGACGCAAAATTATGAGTACGTATTGAAAGATAGAAAGAGGTCAGGTAGAGATATATGGTGCTTCATAGACGATTGCGTGATGTTGACTCATAATCGTCTATGAAGCACCATATATCTCTACCTAATCACTTTCTATTTTTTAATTCGTACCGCACTCATATTTTGCGTCGTGATGGCTGCCGCAAAGCATTACCCTAATCAACTGTGTTACTTTATGCCTCTACATCAAACATTGCAAATCTTTGAAGACTTCCATTTTATCGTATGTTACTGACTTTGTAAGACTGTTCATTACTTACATTCAAAATATTGAAATCAACGTACTTTTATTCAGGGTGTTTCCGAAGTGGTGTTACAAACTTTCAGGGATGATAGCGAAGGACACATGTATCAATTTGATATAAGTATTCCTGGTCCGGAAATTACTGAATCGAAAGTTATAAGCAAAAATAGTTGTGTGGAAATGGAATTGTAATTTGGCACCACGTGCCCTCCTTCCCTTAACCTTTGGAACAGTCGTAGAAAGATTGTATGGGTCCAATGTCTCCTACGTGGGTACATGCCCCGATACAATCAGTGAGCTTGTCTACTGTTCCCATTGGCTCATTCCTATTCGAAAATAAGGTCTGCTTATTCCGCTCTCGTGTACTCCTCCATTTCACTAGGACTGATCGACTGGACACTGCAACTTGTACACATACACTGCTGTCTACAGACGTGCATATCAGGACCGACCATGTCCGTTACACATTACGCTATGTGCATTGCTTTAGTGTAGTTTCCTGTCCCCATCGCTCAGACAGCTCACTGAATGGAATACTGTAAGTAGACAACGTAAACAACGTCAGATGAATACAGTATATGTAAGATGTACAGATAAATACACATAAATAAGGTGTACAGAGGAATAAAATTATTTCATTTCCACACAAATATTTTTGCTTGTAACTTTCGACTCGGTCATTTCCGGACCAGGATTCCTGATCTCAAATTGACACATGTGCCCTTCGCCATCATCCCTGAAAGTTTGCAACACCACCTCGGAAACACTCTGTATAATTGCACATTCAATAATTGATTTTTGCTCGCAATTCTGTGTTTGTGCAGTCAGCTATATGACATTATTTTTAACCAATGATTTTATAATCTTTGTCATGTATTTTGCAAGATCGTATTATATTTGCACACTGTTAATGTTTTTATATTCATAATATTGATATATGTTAATCTTTTAGACCTGATGATGCCACACACTGAGAAAGCGCTAGTCATATTACAATTGTAAATATGACCTAATGTTTTTTGTATAACTCATTAGGCTAATAAACTAAGGCAGTTATTGAAGAAATCAATCAATTATTCTATAAAATACTTCTTTGAGTCACCTAAATCCTTCGTTGTAGATGGTGTAGTACGAAAAATCCATTGCAACATTGCCTTTATTTTCTGAAATTAAAATATTTCAATAGGGGAATTCGGGGTAAGTTCGGCATTAGGGGCAACGTCGTCATAGCATTTATTTCGAAGGCCTGAACAAATAAGGGCTTGTTTAGAGGGTAGTGTATTGAGAAAACATGGCCGCTTTCTGTGAATAACGCTTGTGTGGTGTGGAGAGATATTTGCAGTTCTGACAGGTAAATATATTATTTTAACTCATGGCTTATTATAATTATGATATTGAATGTTTTAAGGAACCCGTAACGATAACATTGACGATATTAATGAGTGGCATCATTATTTAGAACGACTAAATCTGTATCAGACTATGAGCTTGGCAAGTCGGTTGCAAGCCCCTAGTAAGGGTACTGATTAATAACTTTTTTTCTTGCCAATTGGGGCAACTTCGGGAGTAAGCTGTCGATCTTTCGCCATGGAAAAAAGGAAGGAGATAGGGTTTCTGTATTGTTTGTTAACTATATAAGATAAGTGATCATAACATTTAAAGTGATTTAAAGCAATTATTCGAGGGTCACTCCAAAAGTAATACACAACATTTAAAAATTACATTTTTATCCTACAGCTAAACTATTTTCACAGAGCGTAGATACATCCTTTAGGAATAAAATGTCACTTTTCCACATAATCGCTGTCCCTTTCAACTGCCTTACTCCACCTTGGAACAAGGGCCTGTATATCTGTACGATAAAAGTCTGGACCAACGCAGTTTTTCGGAAAGTCTACAGTGGAATTTCGAAGATTAGTCTTCTAATTCGCAGAATCCAATCGTATAGAGCATCCTTTCAACACAAACAAGAAGATGGCTGGATCTGCCTGACTTGAGGCTTTCATGAAGTCAGAAAATTGTCTAAACAAAGATTAGCCACACATATGATAGGCATACGAACATGTACAGAAATGAAAAATGTATTTGGACACTTAATTTATGATATGTTCAGATGTTCAATTTAGTCCTATGCGAGTTTGTTATATTGTTAATCAAATCTGAACTTGGAAATGAGCTTTTTTGTTGACGATTCAAATACTGACGGAGTTGCCCAAAGTGTTGGGCAATTTCGGCAAATGTAGCATCTTTAATTTATTTTTGTGTTTAATTCAATGCTTCACTTTTTAAAGTTTAATCCATATATATAATATAAATATATCAAATGGATTTATCATTAACATTTTGAAACATAAACTGCATTTTTATTGTACTTATGTGAATGTAGAGCTTAACGTGCCGAACTTGCCCCGACCTCCCCTATAAATGAGGTACTAATATAAAACTATATGGGTATTATCTTTTATAAATGCATATTTACACATCTTAAGAAACCAAACTCTCTGTAGCTAATGATTTATCAAATAAACTTTACTGTCTCTCTCTTTATCCTTACACCTTAAAATTATTAATTTAGGACTCCACAGTTGACAAAAGATTAGGCAAGATATAATACTTTACCAAAGCGAAATAATTATTATAACTTATACTGCAATGCAAAGAAATAGGGCTCTACTGTATGTTATATCACGGTCAGCTACTTTGGTCACCACTGTATAACAAGCATGCAGTAAGCAGTATATCTTGGTGTGAAATATTTGCATGAACCTTGACGTTGCTGAGCTAACAAAGACGAGAGATATGACCACAAGGTTTTCCAGCTTTAAATATAAACACTTATCAACTTTAATAATATTCCATCCTAGATAATGAAAGTATGTATAAACCTTAATTCTGGTTATCAACTTAACAAGCCCCTACATCTAATCCGTCTGATACTGTACAATGCAATGGGGTCCGCATATTTATAATATAATAATATGCTCCAGTATTAAAAATAGAATATCCAAAAATTAAATTGGTAATAGCGTGCACCGTTAATGATTTTTTTTTTCATACAAACCCTCTCCATCAAATTTTTAACAAGTGGAAGTTTTCATCTAACCTATATCATGTTAACTTGGCCCAGAAAAAAGAGTTGTAACAATGTTCAGGCGGTGATTGGTAGTGATAAGGTTGATGATTGATGGCGTCGATGTATAAACCTTATTTTAACGGAATTTTACTAGTTATATGGATCGTGCACTTTACAGAAAATCTATATTAAAAGAACATCAAGTGGTATATTGCATTCGATGAAAATATAGAACTTCAGAGGCGGACTTTTAGATATTCCACCGCGTGATCGAACTTGACATTTCAATGTTTTGGAACTGTAAACAGGTTCCACCTACAGGGAAAATTAATACCATCTGCGGATGCAATCTGTATGTGTTTTCGAAACACTATAGGTGTTAATTGAAGGGTTCAGAGCCATAGTGCGCCAAGCGCCATTTATTAAAAACTGAGAAAGCAAGGGTTAAAGTTAAGTAAATACCATAATTTAATGAAGACAGACATAGCATTTAGTTTTAATGTGCATACTTTATATTACTTGCTATATGTTTCACTGAATAATGATAAGCACTTAATTGTAACCCTTGTTTTATCCGTTTTTAATAAATGGCGCTTAGCCCACTATGGCTCTGAACCCTTCAATTTTCAGCATGCGGAGATATTAAAAAAATTATGCTACTGAGCCCAATCACCGTAAAAGCCTAGGATATCATAAGCAAAATTCAATTAAGTAGCAATATTTTAACCAGTTATCTTTACTGGATTGCGGACATCAATATTAAATGAGTTGCAATATGTTATACTAATAATTAAGTATAAGAAAGCTTTAGTAAATGAGGTTGAAATCTTCTCCGGTTCGAGTAGTCATAAATGAATTAATGATTTCTTTTACACATATTCAATTCTTCGCACATTGTGATGTTCCATGTATAACTTCTCAAGGAATGACCTGCAATAATCGTTCTTAGGACACTTATTTCTATAGTGCCTATATTTCAGCTACTTATTTTAAAACCAGTTTTCGCCATCATATTTAAAAGTGGCAGTGACAATACTTCTAAAATGTAATGTTTTTAACCCTTCTTGTTTTATTTTTAAGATCTATGGTTAATTCCACATTTACGTTGCAATCAAGTTAATTTTAAATCCATAATGCTCTTCTGTTTGGAAGTCAAGATAGCTGAAGTGAGGAACTCGTCCAATATAAATTTATTGATAAGGATTTTGGATTAACATGGGAATTTACCTTCTTAGACATGACTTTTGACTTCTCTGGTAGAAATTGTTAAAATTGATGCGTTACCTCCTTGCATTCAAATGCTGTTCTCTGGAGCTCCATCTGATACTCATGAAAGGATAATCTAATCTTCAGCAAAATAAATTTTTTAAATTACATTTCCTACATGAAAATTTTTACTTCCATTTTACCATTTTTGGCTATTAATTGCCTCAATAGGTGCGTGGTACCGTCGCGGTTAAGGCATAGCACTGCAAGCCGGATGCTTGCGGGTTCGATTCCGGATGTGCTCATGGATTTTTCTATTGATCTAATTCTTTCAGCTGCACTATGGCCCTAGAGTCCACTAATCTTGTACCAAAAATGAGTAGCTATCAGGGACATTTTCTTGGTGGTAAAGGCAAAGTACACGTAAGACTGACATTCCTACTGCTATTAATTGTCGATTATATGTAAAGGTGGGAGCCTTAACCTCTCGCCACCCTCTGGTCCGATTTGACCTCTAATGGGGTTGACTTCAATAGCTGCGTCAATATAAAATCTTCAATGAAATAGGACATTCTGGATGTCCCTAGCGTTTAACTTGGATCAGTGATTACTTTCCCTTTCCATGTTACTAATATGTATACAGGGTGAAAGGGGTATAACTTAAGTGCCATTATTATAACTGATGATTATTCATGTTATAAGGAAGAAAATATGTCCTTGCAATTTCTTTCTAATTGAAATATTTAACTAATTATTAAAGTTTAAAATATTGGATGTTTTGTAACGTTGCTAGATGGGGAGGAGAGCCTTTACAAGTACACAGTACAGAGCAAGCGGGTACACATATACCGGTACAAAACAGATGCTCTGTTCTAATGCAGGAGCGGACCATGATAATACTGCTGTTTACATAAAACGAACAGCAAATACAAACTTTGAATCTAATTAACAGAACATTATGGTAAATTTACGTTTTATGTAACAATATTGCTCCATTTTTTATTGTATGTCTAAAAATAAACAATCATGGTTTTCTGCACAAAATCACACGAAGTATTTTTTATACAATTTTAATCTCTTCCGCTTCCGTAAAGCAGTATTATTTTTTAAATAAATTTCTTCTTGCGTGATTTTCGAAACGGGGTAAGAGACATCTAGTTTCTAAAAATCGTTGACAAACTGCTACAAAAGTTCGCCGATTAGGTAACCTTCTTTTGTGAAAACTTTGACGGTACATCCTTCGTGTCTCACTTGAATTACGACGACTTTCTCCATAAATTAATAACATATGATATTCCTAAAGAGCAAATGACATTGTAAGTTGTTTATTGAATACCCTGTACTGAAATGTCATCCTCTCAGTAGTACACCTATGGAGAGGGAGCTTGAACTCAACTGACTCGTACGTACGTCTGTGCAGATTACTGGCTGCTGAACACGTTGCCACGTCTCTGACGCTAGAATATTAACAAATTTAATCATGTATTGTTATTTCATTTCATGAAAATGTAATAGAACACACAAATATTTATTTAAATTAATATTAACTCTTTGCTAGATATACCTACTGATGTAATTGTTTTCGTAATTTTACTAACGATATAGGCAGTATAACGCTAATGAAATAAGAGAAGTATTTTTTCTTCTGGGAAAACTATCAAGATTTGACCCTATGTTGTATGGACATTTTTTGATCTTGTAGACCTGCGGTCGTCAGCACAGAGCACCTTGGGGCTAGCGTCTCTGATCCGCGGAGAACACAGTGCACCATGGTGCACTCGTAGCTGCTAGCGGATATGCTCTCTACCTCTTCCTGCTGCACGACGGGGCACACGGACGGCTCTGCTTACCCTTTGCACATTTCAGCGAGTGCTGACGACCACTGCTGTAGACCGTCCCCGACGATTGTGAAAAGGACGACACTTATACCCCTTATACCCTGTATATATACTGTATATATCGTATATTGAAATATCTTGATACGACGTGTCTATTATTATTTTCATTAAATATAATGGATATCATTTGTCTCTCGTCACTTTTCACAATTTATGTTTAAGAATCCTATCAAAAGCTTTAATGGAGAATGGGAGATGTGGTAATACAATATTAACGCAGAGAAATGAAGGAGAGGGAAGAAATAAATGAAAGGAAGAGGAAATAACGTTAACAATGGCAATGAAAAGAAAAAGGTGAGAACTAGATGATTCTGATGGATGGTGAGAGAGATTGGAAAAATGTACTTAGATGAAAAAGAAAAGAAGAAACGTAGGAGAAGGAAATGGGGAGAAGTAGAACAGAACGGAATAACAGCTACAATAATAGCATAAAGAATAACATAACATCATGATTAATAGGATGGCTAGTAACAAGGAAAAATATGGAATAAGAAGGGACAGGAAGGGTAAATGAAGGCTTAAGAAGAGAAAAGGGGCGACGTAGTTGATGAAAAGAAGTGCAAAGTGAAGAGGAGGTAACAAGGTGAAGAATCGCTGTCTGAAATTGTTTGTTTATTTTGAAAGTGTTGAGTTTCAATCACATATCGTCCTCTTTAGTAGGTTTAATATTACATGTGGCGAGTAAAATCCTATTTAAACAAGAGTTGAGAAGGCTTACATGGCATCATGGAATTAATTTTACATTCGCGCATCCGAATCTGCTTAAATATTGTATGAACTCATCGTTAGTACATTATCGTTATTCCTATTACAAAGAGTAAATTACATTATGAGAAAAATGAAACATGCGTGAAAAAAGTGTGATTCTTCTTTCCGATTTTTGCCCTTGTAACATAAATTTATTTATTCGAATTTCAACTTTTAAGTGGAGGACTAGAATGTCAGAATATAGTCCAAGAGTTACAGAATTTTATTAGGAGGTTTCAGAATAAAAACTCGTAAATATCAAATTTCCAGCTCCTTAATCTATAAATCTGTTGCGAATATTAATACGTTTAAATATTACTAATTTAAATCGAAATAAATAAATACATAAATAAATAATTAAATAAATACAAGAATGAAGGAAAACCTAACGAAGCAAAGAACAAAGGAAAGACGAAGAAAAGAACAAAGTAACAAACGAAGGAACGAACAAACGAGAGAATGAACGAACAAACGAGCTGTCAAACAAACGAGCAGACGTACAAACGAGCTGTCAAACAAACGAGCGGACGTACAAAGAAACGAACACATAAACCAAGGAACTAAGAAACAAAGGAATAAATGAACACGCGAACAAAAAAACGAATAGGCAGGTAGTCAAGAAAATAAATAATTAAATAAATAAACAAAAAATAAATACATAAGTAAATAATTAAATAAATAAATATAAGAATGAAGGAAAACCAAACAAAGTAAAGAACGAAAGGACAGACGAAGGAAATAACAAACTAACAAACGAAGGAACGAACAAACGAGAGAACGAAAAACGAAAGCACGAAAAACGAGAGAACGAACGAACAAACGAGCGGACGAACAAAGAAACGAACACACAAACCAAGGAACTAAGAAACAAAGGAATAAATGAACACACGAACAAACAAATGAACAGGCAGGCAGTGAAATAAATAAATAAATAAATAAATAAATAAATAAATAAATAAACATAGGGACAAAAATAATGCACTTCAATTGACCGAAAAAACAAGTCACATTTCATACACAACTAATGCTTTAAAAGAAGAAAATATTACAATTTTACGATTAGTGATGGAATAATTTTTCACACTTTCGGAAAAGTGAACAGGTACAATGTTCGGTTCGGTTTTGGGGGTCAGAAAAGCAGTATGTCGAGAAACATGGCATGTAATTGGGTATCGATTAGATATTCTTCGTGCAACACACGGAGCGTAGGCCTAAGTTGAAATATACATGAAAACTTTATAACTTTAGATAACCTGATAACCGCGACCCTTTCTCTAGTGTACTTTTTCAGCAGAGGGACATCATTTTATTTTTACTAACATTTTTAATATTAACTTGCATATACCTCTGGATCAACGCCGTTTGCTACCCCGTTCCACGACTGGAGTTCGATGATACTGGCGTAATATATAAATAAATTACTTTAAGGGAAGAAAAGTAGTTCATCCATTTACGTAAACTAGGAAATATTGCGTTTTGAGTTTGATCATTTTCATTAGTTTTTGTTTAATCAAAACACAGTACAGTATTAACAATGCGTGTTTTTACTCACGAACTGAGCTGTCCATGTGGACATATTCATTATGCAGTGTATATTATACTCTCTACAGCACATTAGCGTATAATATAGAGAATGAAGTTAAATTGAAAAATAATCATAATGCGGATATTTAAACATATTTTTGAAAATGATGGCCGTTCATTTCGATACAGGTTTCAGTTCTAATGTGCATATTATCGCACTATAGACTATTGTACCTAATTGTAATTACTAGTTTCGTTCTTCGTACTAGTAACTCATGTTGAAATAATTCCGTACCTACTCTATAAAAGGGTACCTTAGGTACTGTAAATTCAATCTTCACTTCTGCCCGATCCGAAAAGATAAAATTACTCAGACATACTATCTACTGACCGTCCAAGTAGTTATGTCGTAGGGTCGTAGAAAGGGAGGAAATCACGTGAGAGTTAATTACTTAACAAGGCCCTTTTATTTAAGTTATTTTAAACAGTTGTATAATATTACGTAGATGTCCAATTCCTAACAGAAATTAATGTTCTGAGAAAGGAGCTAAGAGAGCCCAGCCACTAGCTGGCGAATAAAAGCTGATGGGGGGGAACCGGGATACGACGTAGGCAAATGGACGACAGTACCTGTGCGAAAATGATTCAATATTGAAAGCTCTTTCGTCACTGGAAAACGCGACCATATTTTTGGAACGTACTGTTTACAATGACCGTAAGGCTACTATGACTGTATAGGCAGTCTTGGATCTATGTGGAGGACGGTTGAACTTCATTATTAGAAGGGGTGCGAGTGAAGTACATTCAGAAACTCAGGTACAATAAAATTTGAAGTAAAAGTAAAATGATGTCCCTATATGTTTCTAATCAGGAAAAGACTTCATATCCACTCTAATAAAAAAAATGGGTATTAAAGAATAGTAAGTAATAAAATAATGGTGAATCAAGAATTTCTGACGAATGAATTACGGACGTTGAAGTACAGTAAGGAAGAAGAAATAGCAGTAGTAATGAAAATTTCTAATGTTTAAATAAAACAGAGTATAAGACTACTCTAAACTTGACAACAATATAAACATTTTAAAGTGTTTCCTATCGTCGTACCTAAGGGAAATCAAAGCCATTATTTTATTCTAATAGATTTGCTTACGATGCTTCATCAACTGCTATAGTTATCTAGCGTCTAAGTGAAATGAAGATGATAATTTCAGTGAAATGAGTCCAGGATCCAGGGCCGAAAGCAGTGGCGTATTCTAGAATAATGACATGGACTATAACTGAGAAGAAAAAGTAGATAGACCTAATAAACTAACACGTAAATATATAATGGTTACAAATTTGATTAGAGAAGTTATCTATAAAACAACCAATACAATATTTAACTATGAACACATTTCAATTTATATGTTTCATCGATATATCCAGCCGTCTATCTTTGCGAGTGATTTTTGAGAGAACTCCTTATGAGAATACAACACTTTAAGTTAATTTTTCAAATATACAAGATCAAATATTAGCTTTAAGTTCAGAAAATGCATCAATAGGAAAGTCTGCATCATAACTGTCTAATTATTATAATTTATAAACGACACAAACTTCAAGTGTTTCTGAGATTCAATGTTAACTTAGTTTTTGAGCTGTAACGGTGTTCAAACTTCACAAAATATTCTTAAATATATGACACGGATATCTTCCTTATTATCATTAGGACAGTTTCTCCTTTTAGACCTTGACTCTTCTGCCACTATCAAGCCACAGTGATTGCATTAGAATACCTTTTATAGCGATCGTTATTTTTTTCCTTTTGTTCACTTTGCAGTTAATGATTCGGAGTAGGATTTCCGCTCTTTACGATTACAGGTTTGTCTTCGTACTCCAGCCGGAAAAAAGGGATTATCCAGTAACTATTTCACTTGTGTGATTCAGACATGAATATTTATATTATATTACTATGATGTAGGGCCTATCGAAAAACATATGGAATAATTCTGCGTTTTTATAGGGTGAAGAATCGGTAGAACGGAGAAAAATTCTCTTCGGCACCGGGACTTGAATCCGAGTTTCCATCTTTACGTGCTGGCGCTTTGTCCAGTAAATCAGATCGGATTCAAGTTCCGATGCCGGACCGAATCCCTCTCATTATCAAGTTCTACCTACAGTGTTGCCCTTTGTTGGCCTACCCTTGTGTATCGTGTTACATTATGTGTGACAGCAGACAATGTCCAACCACAAGTACAGAGGTGCTCTCATCGGAACTTGGATTGAGAGGAGTGGCCAATAGACTTGGAATTCGCATATTTTCTTTCTCACAGCTCCAAATTCCCTTGTAAGGATGCGAGATCGCGTATCTTTTAATTGTTCCTCCTCCCATTTTCTCCGTTTTACCGATTTTTCATCACTGAATATTTATGTAAGAAGAATCTATAACTCCATACACTATTAACCAAAATATTAGACATACATTGTCCAATTCCCACTATAATAAACATTAACTAGAAAGGAAACTGCATTCACTTCAACTCTTGCAACAGTAGGCTTTACTCCGTCTCATCACAGCAGTAACACGTGGCCCGTGACTTCTGTGTGGTTTGAGGATGGTTACAACATGTATGAATTAATGGATTATGTGAATGTTAGGTTTTTAGGCACATCCACTCAGTGTGTCAGATATCTTTATGACCGAATTATTAAAATAGGCTACATTATTGTTGATTCCTCTTTGCGCACTTTTACTGAAAACTTGAAAAATAGCTATATTTCATATAGGCTAATTATTTCAGATTTCTCTGTAATGTCACCTTCCACAATCATTCCATATGTTCGCAGCGCCTCAGAAGAGTTTGGGGGCAGTCGGATTGATATCGCGATTCGAGAAACCGAAGCCTTGACGTACTATTCTCTGCTCTCTCCATCCCTTACTCCAGTGATGTCAAAGCAAGCGCATTTTTCTGACCTTGACGTCGTGCGCGGGCAGCAAGCGCTAAGTATGGAAAGAGGAAGGGTTGTGTGTATGAATAAGTAACCTGTTGGATTAAGAAAACAGTGGTGCACAAACTTCAAACGGAACGTGAAATTTTAAGTCGTTATTTTTATATGGCTTCTTTCTGTTTAATATTATCTATATTGTCTGTAAAACAAAAGTACTAACACTGATATCTTAATATTGCACTTGTGTTTTAAAGCTTAATAACATAATAGAGAGTTAAGAAGGAATATTCACTTAAATTCCATAGTAGTATAATATAATACTGTATTAAGTGGAGGAAACACATCATTCATAAAGACAGTGATATTCCAAAGAAAGAGATTGAGTAGGCCTATGACACGATAAGTTGGAATTTATATTGATGGTATCTTTAGCCTTACAAAAGTAATCAATAAACTAATCAAAACAATATTACAGTACAAAGCAAAGTTACCTAGGTACTGCATCTGTTTTAAGTGTAACTAATATTACATAACAAAACTCTTATCGCATTATGCTTTTAAGGTGATATTTGTGAGCAACTTCCTATCATCAGAATATTAAATTATTTTCTCGAAATGTGCTGAAGCTATAGAGCTGACATTTTTACAACACATGGACACGTATCTTTTGCTTATGATGTACCAGTAGTTGCTTTGTTAATTCATTTCCTTGCAAACAATTTCGATGCGAATATTTTCAAAATTTTCAGTACACTATCTTCAGTAATACGTACATACGGTATATTAGATTTACGAAAACATTCTGTAATGCTACAAAATAAATAGGCCTATACATGAAATTTTCACTTTCCTATACGAAAAGTTGAGAAAATTATTTCTTTTGAATAAAAAAATCAAACTTTTGAAAAATGAGCATTAAAATTAAAACTTACATTCTTATAATGCACTTATACTAAATCTAAAAATTAACATGGATACAGTTTTAATGAGTTCTCTTCCCTTTATCTATTGAATTAGTGCTGGCCATCCCTGAATATAGCTCGACCAAGCGGCATATACCACCTCTTTCGTCTGTCTCTTTCCTTTCCGCTGTAAAGCGCTCAGGCTCTCCTGGGCTCTAAAGCGCGCGCTTGCTCCAGTGGGCATCAATTGACATGCCTGCCTTAGTCCATCCCTGTCTCATGAATCCTTCTTGTTAAGAGAGCCTCGCGCGAAATTTATAAATTATTTGCAAATGAAAAGTGTAGGGTATATAAAGTTATAAATTATAAATAATTTTAGCTTCCCCTTACTCTCCAATTGGACGTGGGTTTCGGTGATAGCCTTGATAGCCCACAATATACACCACTGATTGAAAGTTACCCAGCGTTTGTTCTTAGTGGGTTGAGGGAAAACTTCGGAAAAGATTCCAACAGTTAACTTGTCCCAAGCAGAATTGGAACCCGGGCTCGCTCGTTTCACGGTCACACATGCTAACCGTTACTCCACAGCACTTGGCAAGTGATTATTATGATGAAACAAATTTTTCGGCTTATAAGTTGAAAATATGGACAGCACATCATTATATAGCCCAAAGAGAAATATATTGTCCTGAAGATTATAAACGTAACTTCACTATTTGACAGTTGACAAATAAGCGAACACAGTTTTTATTAAGCGTGGAGTTACCTCCATGAATTACATAAAGATAACCATTATGAGATTTTTCTCAAAAAACAGACTCCACGGTATTATCTTCATGGTAACAGTCATTTATACCGACCACAACCACAAAATGTGTAGAGCATATTACACTCTATATCCAGTGCAAAGTCTAAATCAACAGGACACTATAAATATTCAGGGCCTTCTGCAATCAGCTTTAGAGAGAGAAAGGAGAATGGGTAGTTTTTTTATCTGCAATACAGACAATTGCGTTTTATACGAAAAACGACGTCAATATGTCCTATAATCCTATACAGTGAGTAGACTTACCCCTCTCACTCCCTTTACTCGTATACAAGTTTTTGTGGTGTACTAAATCACTGGTAAGCTGAAATAACGCCGCCACACGGCCTAATTCTGCTGCAGCCCGCTTACTGTATCCTGTTTGATACTGCCCCGCACTACGCCGTCACAAAATGTAACAGCTACAGCTCGGTATGTTCTTCGTTCAACATGGCCACACATTACTATATCTGACCCTTCTTTGTTGTTCCTTCCCTCTGTTTCAACATGTTAGAATTTAAAATATTCACTGAAATGATTACAGAGGAACAAAGACACGAAGTTAGTTTTAACCTTTCCTTTCAACATAGTAACAAATTCTACTTGTAGTCTATATAATGATGGATAAATTGATATGTGTGTGGAAAAGTAAATAAGAAAGAACGCATGCACGTGTATATCTAGGTAAATATGTAGCTCAGTGGTTCCCAAAGTGTGGGTCACGACACTCTAGTGAGTCGTGCAAAGAGAGCGAAATGTTTTACAAAATAAAACAAAAAACGCATTATCAACATATATTTATTTTGTATTTAGAAAAATAAACATAAAAATAAAGTCAGTAGTGATAAATTAAAAAGTTATGAGACAAATATGCCTCTTCTTCAGAAATTATTTTCTGAAACCGGACTCGTAATACACAAAAAACACACACAAAACATATACACGCAAAAACACACACAAAATATATACGCGCAAAAACACACACGAAACATATACAAACAAAAAACACACACAAAACATATACACGCAAGAAACACACACAAAACATATACACGCAAAAACACACACAAAACATATACACGCAAAAACACACACAAAACATATACGCGCAAAAACACACACAAAACATATACAAACAAAAAACACACACAAAACATATACACGCAAAAAACACATACAAAATATATACACGCAAGACGAATCCCGGTCGGGGCAAGTTACCTGGTTGAGGTTTTATCCGGGGTTTTCCCTCAACCCAATACGAGCAAATGCTGGGTAACTTTCGGTGCTGGACCCCGGACTCATTTCACCGGCGTTATCACCTTCATTTCATTCAGACGCTAAATAACCTAGATGTCGATAGAGCGTCGTAAAATAACCACAAAAAAATATACACGCAAGAAAAACATAAAAAACACATACACAAACAAAAAAATACAAACAAAATACTTACACACAAAAGAACACACACACAACGCCAACACACAACACTAACACACACAAAATACACACAACACACATAACACCAACACATACAAATATAAACACACAACACACCAACATACACAACATACCACAAACATAACACATCAGATACACACACAACATACCACACAACACAAACATCACACAACACAACACCAAACACACAACATACACAACACAACACAAACACACCACAGAACAAACACAACTCACAAGGCACATAACGCACACACAAAACACAACACAACACACACACATGCACACGCACAGTGATATCATTTTCAAGTTCAAGGAGATTTCTCACTTTTGTTCTGTTGGCATTAAAGAACGAAAAACTTATTTCGCATAAATACTAGGTTGCAAATATTGACAAAAATTTCGGAGCTTCTTTTGCAAGCCCGAGTAAATTTGTATTTTTTTTTTTATCAAACTGGTCTCTGCTTGCAAAAAAGAATGTCTAGTTGCAACATTCCATCAGTAGGCCCATCCAAATTGCAATAAGTATCCTTAATACTTTTTTGGAATTTCGGTTAGTTGAGCGCAACTGTCTAACGACGGATTAAGTATCTGTGTGCCTACCTGTCTGTCTATCTCCCTCCCTACCTACCTACCTATCTGTGACTGTTGTAATTGTTTTAACTACCTTCCGAAAAATACTCTAAAAGGTGTTTAAAATTATACAAACTTAATTGCATGTGCTCAAAAACAAACTGAGTACTTGTCGTATCGTACGTAGCTAAATTTTCTTTAATACAATGGAATGAATTAAATTTACTTTTGTAAAGTGATGTCGACGAGAAATTGAGTTTCTTTATAAATCAGTTTATTTTATTCTTGTATGTAGTTATGTTAACACCTTGGCTTTGCAAATTACTATTGAAAGTGTATAAGTGTTCGAAAATATCACAGAATAAGGCTAACCTAAGAAGCCAAAGAGAATTGAGAAATAGGTTTGCTTATTCAGAATTCTCGTCTTGCGGGTACCTCTAGATTAAAGTTCTGCGCTTAACTGGAAACCTATCACTCCAAGGCGGTAATAGGTTGAAATACTAAAATGTTTACGTAATATCTCGTGTCGTTTTTTGTACCATATAATCCTATTTTGGTCGTCCTTTGTGTGGTATGCAATGGCTTTGAATAAAATTATCATTGTTTTCGAATTTACAGGAATTTGTATTATTCGAATGAGGTTAAGTAGGCTACTGGTACGGTAGTGTGGGGTTGCAAAGAAAAGTCTCATTATCTAGTTCGCAAATAAATTCTTAAACGATTTGACAGATATTCTAAAATAATATAAACATAGTATAAAATAATAATTTCATCAAACAAAGTATAAAAGGCACCATAGCCAACAATGAGTTATACGAGAGTTGCTTGTACAGGGACATCATTTTATTTTTACTTGAATTTTTATTATACCTAAGTGTTTAATGTACTTCACTCCCACCCCTTCTACTCCCCTTTCAACATTAAATCAAGCTCTTTTCTGAAAACATTAATTTCTGTTAGGAATCAGACTTCTACGTAATATTATACAACTGTTTAAAATAACTTAAATAATAGGGCCTCGTTAAGTAATTAAATGTCACGTGATTTCTCCCCTTTCTACGTTCCTGTGACATAACCTCTTGAACGGACGGTAGATAGCATGTCTGAGTATTTTTATCTTTTCGGATCGGGCAGAAGTGAAGATTGAATTTACAGTACGAAAGGTATATTTTATAGAGTAGGTACAGAATTATTTCAACGTGAGTCACTAGTATGAAGGACGAAACTGGTAATTGGAATTAGATGCAATAGTCTATAGTCCGATAATATGCACAAAATAACTGAAGCCTGTATCGAAATGATCGGCCACCATTTTAAAAAATGTGTTTAAATATCCATATTATGATTATTTTTCAATTTAACTTCATTCTCTATACTGTACGCTAATGTGCTGTAGAAAGTATAATATACACTGCATAATGAATACGTTCGCACAGATAACTAAGTTCTTGAGTAAAACACTCATTGTTAATACTGTACTGTATTTTGATTAAACAAAAACCTCATGAAAATTATCAAACTCAAAATTTCGATATTTCCTAGTTTACGTACCGGTACGTAAATGGATGAACTACTTTTCTTCCCTCCTATACGCAGTAAAGTGATTTGTTTATATTTTACGCCAGTATCATCGAACTCCAGTCGTGGAAGGGGGTAGCAAACGGTGTTTCCAGTTCTTAACCGTTAATCCAAAGATAAGCCAGGTTAATATTAAAAATGTAAGTAAATAAAATTATGTCCCTGCACGTTGTACAGTGGCTGGTTGTAGGTTGTTGCGTGCTGTTGCAGAGAATTGATTGTCTGAAAGCTGCGTCTAGGGACAAACATTTAAGACCGTAGAATATAACTTTCACTGCATGTTGAAAATCAAACCATGGACAACTGGGTTGAGAAGCGCATACGCTATCCGCGAAGTCACAACGGCCCACTTGATTAATTTTGTTTTCCGTAGCACGACAGCCCATGAAGTATCATGGTCAACCAGCCAAGTACTATCGTGCTAGCCTCAAGTTCACATGCCTAGATGCTGGTAAGATAAAAATAAGAAAGATCTGACAACACACCTTATGACTTTAAGGGCCGATTGTATAAATAATTTAATCTCAGATCAGAGGTTAAATTGATCCTCTTGGAATTCTGTGTTGTATAAAGTCTTAAACTAAAGTCGACTTTGACTGAAGAAATTTCTCCGATTAAGTTAGATGATCCAAGTTCAGATTTCTTTTCTGTTTGAAGTATACGTGTGGCAGATTGTGCAAAACGAATAAACATTATTATTAATATATATGGTAGATACATATTATATATATATATATATATATATATATATATATACCGTATATATATATTTCAACAATTTCTTGCCTTAATATAAAAACGTTCTTATCTTTTATAAGGCTTTATCGTGCTCATAATCTATAATTATATTATGTTTATAACAACCATTAATTATTCATGGATATGATAGCTACATTCATAAATTTTCAATTAACTGTATTCCTAAACGAAAATTGTCCTTTTTATAAAGCTTTATTATGTTTAGCAGTATCAAACACCATAACATAACAATTTGGAGAACGGTCAATCTTCTTCTTATTGTCCGCCATTATTTACAACGCACAAAACAAACCAGTGTCTCCAACAGAGTGTGCGGAAAGTCGCCAAAAAGTAGTTGGAAAGTCGCTAGATTTCTTATTAGCAACAAAGAAAGATTAAATTTTGTCACTATGAGGTGCTAAAAAGGTCGCTAAATCCCTATGTAAGCATATAAAAGTTAAAAGAAATTGTCGTCGAAAAAGAGTTAAAGTCACTAAATTGGCTACACTGAACAAACCTGTACAACATGGCCCGCGCATCACATACATCACCTGTTTATGCGATGTTGCCAAGTCATTTTCACGTGAAATTAGATTGCATTTGAACCTAGGTAATTTGAACGCAGAAAAGTTTTATACAATAGAAGAAGTGTCTGAACTCGGTTCACTTTCCGATCTTCGATCAAAATTGATCTTTAGTCAGGGAGTTTTATACAATTGAGCCTAAGAGGTACAGGTATACGCTACCCGTTACCTACATTTTCGTTGAGCTAATGATAGCATGTATATAACAAACAATATAAGCTGGCAAGAACTTGTAAATAGCCTATAGCAATATAATAGTCATGTAAAGAAATATGCTCGACTCCCAGCCAAGATAGGGTTTAACAGCTGGGGAACACTGTGGAGCAAACAGCTGGTTGTAATACACAGCGACGGTGTTGATAGTGTACCCAGACCTTGTTAAGGCAGCAGGAGCTAGAGTATTACACGTTAATATGCGACCTAATTCAATGAACGCGCATGCGTATAGCGGAGCTTTGCTTTTGAACTCGTAAATAATTCGTTGTATTGGGGTTGTCACCCTCGCCTCATGCAAAGCAACAGAGTGACTGCAAGATTCCATAGAACTATAACCTTGGCAACGAAATGAGGAAATAAAGCGAAACACTATTCATTAATAATATCCCTTAATTACAAATGGCTTTTAAGGAACCCGGAGGTTCATTGCTGCCCTCACATAACCCGCCATCACTCCCTACCCCGTGCAAGATTAATCCAGTCTCTATCGTCATATCCCAACTCCCTCAAATCCATTTTAATATTATTCTCTCATCTAAGTCTCGGCCTTCCCAAAGGTTTCTTTCCCTCCGGTCTCCCAACTAACACCCTATATGCAATTCTGGGTTCGCCCACATGTGCTACATGCCCTGCCCATCTCAAACGTCTGGATTTAATGTTCCTAATTATCACAGGTGAAGAATACAATGCGTGCAGTTCTGCGTTGTGTAACTTTCTCCATTTTCCTGTAACTTCATCCCTCTTAGCCCCAAATATTTTCCTAAGAACTTTATTCTCAAACACCCTTAATCTCTGTTCCTCTGTCGAAGTGAGAGCCCAAGTTTCATAGCCATACAGAACAACCGGTAATATAACTGTTTTATAAATTCTAACTTCAAGATTTTTTGACAGCAGACTAGATGACAAAAACTTCTCAGCCGAATAATAACAGGCATTTTCCATATTTATTCTTAGTTTAATTTTCTCCCGAGTGTCATTTATATTTGTTACTGTTGCTCCAAGAATTTTTACACCTCTTCGAAAGATAAATCTGCAATTTTTATGTTTCCATTTCGGACAATATTCTGGTCACGAGACATAATCATATACTTTGTTTTTTCGGGATTTACTTCCAAACCTATCGCTTTACTTGCTTGAAGTAAAATTTCTGTGTTTTCCCTAACCGTTTGTGGATTTTCTACTAACATATTCGCATAGACAAGAAGCTGATGTAACCCATTCAATTATGTTATCCTGAACTTTCCTAATAACATATTCTAGAGCAAAGTTAAGAAGTAAAGGTGATAGTGCATCTCCTTGCTTTAGCCCGCAGAGAATTGGAAAAATATCAGATAAAAACTGGTCTATACGAAGTTTGCTGTAAGTTTCACTGAGATACATTTTAATTAATCTTGTTAAAATCTTATGATAATTTATCATCCAACTGTTTATTAAGAGAACATACATTTTTCATTAGGAATAATAAATAATAATAATAATAATAATAATAATAATAATAATAATAATAATAATAATAATAATGATGGCCGCCGGGAAATCTCAGACGGCAGGCGCGTTTGTTATAATTATTGTCATTCTTACCATCATTATTATTATTATTATTATTATTATTATTATTATTATTATTATTATTATTATCATTATTTCTTACTGTTATTATATCAACAAATACCTCCAACGAAATATAAAATTAAACCACAAAATTCCGTTGCAAACATTTTATTTAAGAGAAAAAAATATCGTAAAAGTTATTGTGTACGTATGGACCAAAAAACAAAGTGACGTCTTTCCTAGCGTTCGTAGATAACACAGATTTGTAGTTGTAATTTTTTTTCAACTTCATACTAGATTTTTTCCGCAGTTCATAAAAAGGCGCTACAATTGGTACACGTGACAAATTGCCTATGTCTGGACTGACATTCTATCGCCAACTTTGCTAAACGGTAGCGTCGAGGCAACCCTCATCAACACTTTGTCATGTGCAGTTGTTTATGCTGAACAAGGCTCTAAGCATCTGATAACTGTACAAGCATCATTTACCTTTCTTGTATGAGATAGCGACGATAAAACCTTGTAAATACTTGAAGCTAGCATGAACGTATCTGATTAATATAAATTACTAGGATGAAAGATTAGTGTAATTTTAAACAGTGATTAATTCTTGAACTTGATGTTATCTTATAAAAGAGCATTAATGAGGCTCTAAATAAAAATAGCAAAAATAACTTTTGTGTGTTACATTAAACTTCCAATCTCGACGGTCTGTTGTTACCACGTTTCCCATTGTATCCAGGATACAAGAGTTCAGATCTGGGTGAAGATGTTTTAAAAGCGGCAACAATTATAAAACTCTCGATATTCTGAAGCTGCTATAGCCTACTACTAAAAACATGCTTGAGCTGTGATGTTCATTTTCATCACTTTTTGTATGAAAATTAATGTGCCAATTGAATCGGTTATCTGAGAAATCACAAAAGTACATTTTTTCCTATTGTCTGACATTTGTTCGTGTTTCATTAGGATACTGCATGTCGCCCATCACTGAAAACCCACTTCCTATGTACTTTTCTATAAATTCCCTAAAATGTAGATTATTCAATTTATTAATTGGGATGTTTGCACTGAACATCATGATAGGCTACACAAATTCATGCTAAACGTAGAGTTAATATCTTCATAATTTTAAGATATTTATGCTACTGGTTCTTTTGGATTACGTTCAACACACTTTGTGCCTTTTGGTATTGCAGTGTCTTTCAGTGCACTGTTTTGCCACTTTTACGTTTATTTTAAACAATTTATATGTAATGATGTCTACAGGGTGTATCAAAAGGTCAGGTAAATTCTTAAGGAGGTGATTCAGGAACTTATTTGTAACAAAAAATCCTAAAACACTTTTTGAATATTCATCCCCGTTTCCGAATTATACGAATATCACGTACGTATCTATCCCCATTTGATTCCACACCTAATGGACCTGTCTGCTTGAGAGAAGGTAGGCTAATTATCAGTTGTCTAGAGCAGATGATCATTTTTCAGGTAGATGGATTGGAAGGGGTGGGCCCGTTGCCTGGCCAGCCCGGTCCCCAGATCTAACACCATTGAACTTCTTTCTCTGGGGCTGTATGAAGGAGAAAGTGTACCAAACGGAGATAGCAAGCTGGGAAAAGCTCGTTGCAAAGATTAACACGACTGCAATGGAGATACACCAGCACGGATTGGATAATGTGCAGCGAGAGGTGCTGAAGTGTGTGTTCGTGCGAGAGGGGGACATTTTGAGCATCTGCTCTAGACAACTGACAATTAGCCTACTTTCTCTCAAGCAGACAGGTCTATTAGGTGTGGAATCATATGGAGACAGATATGATACGTGATATTAGTGTAACTTGGAAAGGGGGATGAATATTGAAAAAGTGTGTTATGATTTTTTGTTGCAAATAAGGTCCTGAATCACCTCCTTAAGGATTGACCTGACCGTTTGATACACCCTGTATTTTGACAGTGAAAATATCCTCAACTATGCCCTGCAATATTACACGCGTGAGCATCTTACCTAAGGCATTTTACTTCTGCAATGAACCTTCAATCAACCACAAAGATGTAATTATTTAAATAATACGACTAGTAAGAGCAGTGATCGATAAGACTACCTGCGCTGTGTCGTCACATGTACCTCGAATCAGGCAACTTCATTCCAGTTTATAGATACGTGGAATACGGAACCTAGTTACAAAAAAACTTTTCATTAATAACTGTAGTGTCATCGTCTGAAGAAATGCATACTGGCATATTTTCTATAGTTCACGGTCATTTCTGTCTACTATAACTGTATAATTTTATTACGAATCATAATTTTGAAACAGCTTTATTACTTGTTCGTAGAAGTTTACTGTATATTGATTTAGCTTGTGTTGCAGGTTGCATCTTCTCTCATAATATTATAGCGGATCTTGGATATTAACGACTTTATTGACTGAACATAAAATATGTACACGATTTCAGGAGATGTTCACTAATGATTTTTATGTTCTTCAAAATGCATGTCTGCTGTCCTACTACATGGGAAACATGAATTTTACCACTAAACTACCAGAGAATCTATTCATATTTTATGGTTCTTTATTGTTTAATAGTTCAATTTAACGGACGTTTATTGGATTTGTGAAACTTATAACCTAGACTGAAATATTACAGTGGTACGAATATAAAATTTGTCTGAAGTTATAAATTAAAAGTTGAGGAAATATATTACACATGTACAAAGAAGAGCTTAAAATCTCTTATTATCACAGAATGGTTAGACTGTAACTTAATGTCTTGGACATTCAGCATGGAGGAATAATTTTCTCACAAAAATTGCAATAAAGAACTATATTTTAGATCAATTTAATTACATAAGGAAATCGCTCCCATATTTCATTATTTGTAGCATATATCAGTTCACCAATGGAATGTCAGAATCAGTTCAATTTCAACCAATCATTGACATGTCTCACTGCAATACAATCGCTTTTGCAAGCCTGTGGTCCAGAAAAAACAGGGTATTCTTCGGGTAGTCCGGTTTCTTTGTGATATCTCAACAATTCTGTATCATCATTATCATCATCCATTACGATTGAAATGCAAATCCACTCCTGTGGAGCACTTTGGAATGTCTCTGACGAACTAAGTGATCTGCGATTCTCGGCACATCTGTAAGCCTGCTTTTGAATAGAGGCGAATAACGTCAATTTTAGGGCCATTGGACAAAAAATCTTCGTACTCGTACCCATACATAAGTTAAATTGCTACTTTTGTCTTTTCGCTGTTCATTCGGATTTGTTCCCTGCTTGGTAGGCTATGTAAGCAAGAATACGCATGTCCCGAATTTCGTCTGTATAGGTTTCAATCTTGGAACGAAAAGTGCAATGAATAAAGTAAATTAAATACAGACTTTTGAATTTGAGTCTTTGTATCATGTAGTTCTGTCTTCTTCGCTAGCAGACCGCTGATAATGGCATTATTTTTAGAAATGTGGACTCCATACCAGGTTTTATTGTTCTCGAACTGATAAGTGAACTATCCAAGATGGCTATCAATTGTGTCAGAGCATTGGATAGTTTGAGGATTCGAATTCAGCATTGACTGCACGTTGTGCTTATTTAGTTTTAAGAAGATATTAGTCGTTACAATATGAAATATACTTCTCTCACTTATTCGAATATTATTATTATTTACTTTATCAACCTAATAATAATAATAATAATAATAATAATAATAATAATAATAATAATAATAGTTACTATTATTACATTATAATTATTATATACCGGTATCATTATTGTTCTTTGTAATAATTATTGGCATCACAATTTTTATTTGTATTATTTTTCGTCACTATTATTCTAATATTTTTATTATTATCTAAGTGTTATTGATTTGTGTACAAAATTTTTGTGAAGTCCTAACTTTTGCTCATGCTCATTTCGGGCAATTTTAGTTCTGCATCATGCCAAGTAAACGAAAATGTAGAATAAATTTGAATTTGAATTAAAATGAATTTCAATTTATTACAAGAATAAAAAAATAACAATTGTCGAATCTAGCTAACCCCTAACAGTTATAATAGGCGCGAAATCTGTCAGTAAAATTGATGTTACGGGAATTGTGAAGATATAATTATTTCTTCTATTGTTTTTAACAGTCTCATACGAATGGGAGGGAGGGATCAGTAGGATATTTTTAATAATTTATATTTTATTATTTTCATTCTAAGTTACACGTTTCACGCAATCCTTGTGGTTACTTTAATTTCCTCCAAAAACTCTTAGCTAGAGATTACAGCTCTTCTAATTTCAGAAGTCTACGATAGAGAACTCCACGACTTTCATTTCTCCCGTAGGAGGACATATTATGGATGTCTGTCTCTACTTAAAAATCTGCGATCAACTAGATTTAAATATGCAAATTTCGAAGTTATAGGCAAGAATAGTAACTACTGTACCATCGAAACCTATCACCATTAGTAATAGCATCTCTTTCATTTATGTGTTGTCTAATGTACTGATTAATATTCACACAATTACCGAATGTACCTAAACGATAATGATACAATAAGAAAACTTACAAAGTGGGGTAGCCACAGCTATGGCACCGATTTACTTGGGAATGTTTTTGATTATATTTCTTGAAAATAAGACAACATTTGTCCCAGATTTTTCTTCATATACCTTTATTCCTTCAAAATTAAATGAAATATAATTTTTTTTAATTCTTAAAATCCTCAAAGCTAAATTTCTATTAATTTAAACTTGGTGTTATTGAGTAGGCCTAATAATAATAATAATAATAATAATAATAATAATAATAATAATAATAACAATAACAATAATAATAATAATCATAATAATTATGGTAATAATAATAATAATAATAATAATAATAATAATAATAATAATAATAATAATAATAATAATAATATAATGAATTGAAGGGGCACGTGACTCGACGATTTCACCAATAAAATTCACATCAGGGAAAATAATTCTTAAAAATCAAAACATTACATAAACTCTATTGTTTTGCACACACATCGCGGGGCATCGTTTATTGACTTGTCACTGTATGGTAGTTTTGAGAGGATGTTTCTGTGTTGTTTGGGTAAAGGGAGGTAAGTCATAAAAATGAGTTTCGAGATAAATGAAAATTATACTTCGGATCCTTATTGAAAATAATATTCTACGCAAATAAAACACATCAACTGTTAATATTCTTTTGATTTTTGCACGCTCACTTGTATAATTTAACTTGTGTATTCACCTGGGGAACAAAATTCCATCTGCACAAAAAATGACTTATCCCCCTTTACCTGAACACCACAGATTTATTCAATACATAATATTGTATTGTTTAGTCAACTGTCCGAATGGTGGTGTAGTTGTTAGTTTAATTTATATACGTCAGACAGATTTGTAGCAGCAGCAGCAGTAGCAGTAGCAGTAGCAGTAGCAGTAGTAGTAGTAGTAGTAGTAGTAGTAGTAGTAGTAGTAGTAGTAGTAGTAGTAGTAGTAGTAGACCTTCTCAATAACGCGAAGTTTAAGAATGCTAAAAAATTTGTCTATTTAATTTAATTTTGAAGGAATAAAGGTTTATGAAGAGAAATCTCGGACAAATGTTTTCTTATTTTCACGTAATTTCATCAAAAACATTCCCAAGTAAATCGGTGCCATAGCTGTGGCTACCCCACTTTTTAAGTTTTATTATTATCGTTTAGGTACATTTTGGTAATTGTATGAATATTAATCAGTACATTAGACAACACATAAATGAAAGAGATGCTATTACTATTGGTGACAGTTTTCCCTGGTACAGTAGTTACTATTCTTGCATATAACTTCGAAATTTGCATATTTAAATCTAGTCGATCAGAGATTTTTAAGAAGAGAAGAAATCCATACTATGTCTTCCTATGGGAGAAATGAAAGTCATTGAGTTCTCTATCGTAGACTTCTGAAATTAGAGGAGCTGTATCTCTAGCTAAGAGTTTTCGGAGGAAATTAATAGAAGCTTTAAAGTAACCATAAGGATTGCGTGAAACGTGTAATTTAGAATGAAAATAATAAAATATAGTTTGTAAGTTACTTTATTCAATACTGTAGTATTTTCCATGTTTGATATTCAGGTCAAACATGACACATATATCCAATAAACCTGAAGGAATATTAAACAGAAAATGGAGCGAGAAGGATCGGAAGGGAAATCACGAGCCATAAAGTTCCATGAAAACCCGTGTGACGTCAGAGTAAACTTTTCATGTGAAAACGCTACAATTTTTCTTATTCCTTCCTCGAAAATTAACGTTTAACATAAAAATATCTCCCTACTAGGCATTTCTCGAAACATTAAGTCCCTGCTTAATGGGCTGTTTCTGCGTATCAAGGTTTCGTAAAACAACAGTGTAAGGAACAAATGATTATAAAAGCGTATAAGTTGCAATCTGTGGGACTGTAAAGTAAATATATCTGAAATAAGTAAACAATAATTAAATAATTAAGAAATGTGTACAAGTTTCAGCCAATTTTTATTTGTCTGGAGCCCTGCTTTGGACCTCGCAGAATGAGTGTGATTGTGTAGTATGGCAGAATGATGACCAAAATGGTGTGAAGAAACGGGAGAACCCCGAGAAAAGTCCCTCGGGTCCTCTTTGTCCATTACAAATTGCTTTGTGACTCAGATGGGGATGGAACCCGGGTCGCAGAGGAGATAACTACTCCGCCACAGGCGAGGACATAATTAAATAAGTAATCAAATAAACAAGTAAATAGGTAATAAACAAATAAATAAATAAATAAATAAATAAATAAATAAATAAATAAATAAATAAATAAATAAATAAATAAATAAATAAATCCTCACCTTCCCGTGGTTCACTCTGTTTCTACCAACGAGGATATGGCGACAGAGTCACAGCGGTATAACTGTATCATCAAATGCAGAGGAAATGCTATGCTGCATTACAAGCCTGTTCAGAGGCTAAAAGTGGCAGCCCCACTACTGGACTACCTAACGATAAGGCTAGTAACCTATCTTAGGGAAAACTACATTACTTTCGAGCCTCAGAAAAGCAGTATGGACATCGATGGTTAGGAAGACCCTTTAGAAGACTGCTAGATGGGGCCGAAACAGGTCTACACAGGTCTAATTAGTGACGGATGATGATAAATGAAGTAAAATAATGATGACAGACAGAATATTTTGAAATGTCTGAACTAACAACCGAATTACTATAATTAAATTCATTAATCAATTAATCAGTAATAGTAACATTTAATTATTATTATTGTTATCCAAATATTGAAACCCTATTTTACCCTTTGGTATATTAGGGTTGTAGTTTGTTACATGTTAAATACATTATGTAGAGATAATACACAATTTTAAAGAAGTAGTAGTAGGCATGAGTCATAGTTACAATATAAATACATTAATTAATAGACAGTAAACAATACTACATACGTTATGCAATAATTACACTAAGTTAAAACAAAATTAAATAAAATTAGAAATTATAATCGAAGGTGTAGAGAGATTGCAAGAATATGACATAAATTTGTGATTTTATACATAATTTTAAGCAATAGTAAAGAGATAATGCACAAAATTGACTTAGTTACAAATTAAACACTTAATATATAGGTGGTTTGCGATAGTAAAGAAATAGAAACAAAATTACTTACGGTTACAAACTATATACCTGTCATCAAATACTGAACAATAGTAAAATCCATAATACGAACATAGTTATTGTTGTTATTACTATTATTATGTCCCAAAGAGAGACAACTTGTTTTAGATAGTGCATTAGGATTTTATATCATCATTAATTTACATACACTTAATAGCTACACTCTTGCATAGATGTGGTGGATAAACTCTCTGAATTGTTTATAACAACATTTTTCCTAAGTAATTTAAATTGCACCCCTTTATCATTTACTTAAATTAGAGTATTTTCTTCAGTCAGTGAATTGGATAGACAAAATCTAAGTATACAGAAAGAATCTATCTCAGAATCCGTCTTGCCATAGTAAGTATAAAAAAAAGTAATTCAAAGTCGAAATCCTGAACAGTAGAAGCAAAATATATGCTGCAATACAATATGTGTGAAATATACAGAACTTTAAAGGAATCCCTGGTTTTATATTTCTTGTGAGTAGCTGAAAAACTGAAATAGGGAAAAAGTTGATAATTTTTGTCATTCTGAATGGTTTCCTCTATCTAGGATCCAAGGTTTAAATTTCGAGTTTGAAGCAACGTAAGCAGAGGCGATGCCTCTCTGTGGGGATGCCTCTCAGACTGGCACTGAAGTATGGACGGGGCTTCAAGTACCCTCACATTTCCCCGAGGTAAAAAAGTTTGAGAAAACCATTCCAACTTTCCAAAAACAAATTTCACATGTCATGGAAAGTAGGGCGCCTTTCACACAAAGTGCGACAGGAATTAGAGTCGCCGCTTGTTTTCCCAGCAATCAAATCGATGTAGATATGTAACGTTTAATACCGGGTGTTGCTGTGTTTGGTGTACATATTGCAAAACGTATATTAATTATATTGATTTGATTCCTTTCTCAGAAAATTGTTTCAATCATTTTTGTTGCACTCTATTCAAGGAATAATAAACTGTTAAAATCTGCAAAATTGTATTACTTATTATTATTATTGTTATTATTATTATTATTATTATTATTATTATTATTATTATTATTATTATTATCTTTATTATTTTTTTACTAGTGATGTTATATTTTGTAATTCTAATATTAATATATGTAACTGCTAATAATATCATAGCTACTTAATTTTTAAAACTCTACGAAGTATCGCGTTGTGAATAGTGCCTCATACTGCTTGCTGATGACAATTAAGCGGAGAAACGCAAGAAATTGGCTGGCAGCTACACGAAAGTTACTGTACATACCGTGAGATGTTACAAGATAAGGAAAGCAATTATACTTTTGTATCTCTCTGTCTTCCTTTTTCTTCCCAGCAACCCACTGTCACAAGCAGGTAGTTAACTAACATCTCGACATTACCCGCGAGGTCAGGTTCATCTTGAGTCACAACATTAGGGTTATATAAACATGAAGTAACTAAATATAAGGGAAAGAACAATAATCGATTTATCCGTACACACAATAAATCTTTCCTTCAAATATTAAAAGGAAAGAAATGCTTACACCACATCCATGGACGCTACGCCCCTGCGTTCTCCGTATGTTAGATCTCGAAATGTTGAACGTTTTACCATTAAATGACGTGTAACACGTTACTTTCCTCAATTAACTTTTAGTTAATAATATGTAATCATATAACATATGCAGACAGTGTATGCGGGATGACTTAAGGAAAAGTGAAGTTGTTTCGTATCAGAGTTTATGGCACGTGCCACGTCGTCCGTCTTTTGTGTACCTGGCGAGTACAGCAGCGTACAGAACGAAGGAACCCCGGTCCGTTAATAGTAACATTGCAACGTAATGTGTGCAGTTGTGTTATCCTGCTCAAGTACTTAGTACGCGTTGAATAGTGTTGTGCTGATCCATTCACAATGTCGATGGCAAAACGTTCAATTCGCTCAGAGATACGAAGTGCAATTAAGAAGTATGAGAGTGACATTTTATGTATTAACGAAGACAATATCGTCTGTAATGTATGTGAAATTGAAATAAAAACCAGAAAAACTCAGGCTATAGAGAAACATTGCAACAATACATCGCACAGGAAATGCGTTGAAATGAAATCTGAGGAACCATCATCATCATCATCATCATCATCATCATCATCATCATCGTCATCGTCATCATCTAGTTGTGCGGGAAGCGTTTTGCAAAGTCATGTGCAACATGATGCCCAGTGCAAATATTCCTCTAAGGGAATTGAGTGATCCCCATTTTAGAGGTTTTCTTCAGAAATTCTCTCGATACAAAAACTGTTTAAGCCATAGGCGAAAACGATTCAGCTTCGACAACTCACGAGAATATATCGTCATTTACTGCAACGCTAGTAATTGCATCAATGATGACGAGGTATGTGCTACAATACTTCAATTTTCCTTTTCCTTCTGACTGTACGGCGATACAGTAGCATGTTGACGTCGTCTGTTTACGTTTAAAACCTGCTGAGTCAATAGTCTGAATGAAAACTAAACGTAAGTGCAAGTTTGAACCAATAAATTACTGAGATTTGCGATAAATTAATTAGTTTAGGAAATTGTATATTTATTATGTATAACTACTTTTGTATATAGATCATTTTTTTTATTAAGTTTGTACTTTTGTGAACTAATATCAATAAATCTAACTATCTATCATTGGTCTCAATGAAAAAAAAAATTTAACATATAGTAAATGTTCACCTACATTCAACGATAAGTCATCCCGCATCCACTGTCTAATGATATGATATGATATGTTATGATATATATGATATGATATTCAGTGTTCTGCACAAGGGTAGGTCTTTCACTGCCAACCAAGTTTTCTCCAATGTTTCCTATTTTCTGCCTTCCTCTTTGTCTCCTCATATCTTCTTCTTTCTTCTTTCTTTCTCTCAGTTTGACCTCTCCATTCTATAGGTACATTTACACGACCCACGCCACCCGGGCCTTATAGGGCCGCGACCTGTCGGGAGAGGAATTAAGCTATGGATCACTTACATACTTTTTTGATCACACAAGGACATGGAGGGCCTCCCCGGATGAGGGATCAGCTCTATGCCAGGGCCGCCTCCGATACAACACAAACATTTAAGACATTACACATCATTCACTCAGACACATATGAAAGGATTAAGGGAAGGATCGCCGTCCATGGCCGGACTTTCAAGAGGTACAATCCCGGCATTTGCCTGGAAATAACTGAGGAAACCATGAAACCCTCAGTTAGGATTGCCCGCCCCTGGGATCGAACCCCGGACCTCCCGAATGCGAGGCAAGCCCTCTACCACGCCGCTAGCGTCTCCTCATATGATCCATATAAGTCGTCTATCATCTAATATCTTCTCGTACCCCGAACTTTTCTCTCGTTCACCATGTCTTCCAGTGCATCCTTGAGTAGGCAGTTTCTTCTCAGCCAGTAACCCAGCCAATTCATTTTCCTCTTTCTGATCATGCAGTTTTTCTAGGGAAAGAAAAATGCGGTAGCTTCCCGTTGCTTTCCGCACACCACTCTCTCTTTTGCATCTTAAAAGATCTCAGGAGACCCCAGCGTGGAGGCGAGGAGAGTGGATTTGACTAATTAGGCCCTCCGGACGTTACCGAAATTCACTATAAGGGTTAAATCCCAATTAGCATTTTCACCCGTAATATAATATAATATAGGGGAGAGTCAGGTAGTATCGGACATCGGGTAATATCGGACAGTGAGTTTCTTTCATCTACCACACGATGATAGTACCTGGTTGACAGGTTACGTTTCTGTGATGTTGCATAGAAAAAGGTAACCATGTCATTCAGGTACTACCATATGGTGGTAGATGAAAGAAACGCACTGTCCGATACTATCCGATGCCCGATACTACCCGACTCTCCCCTAATATATGTATTTTGATGATGTGTTTTGGTTTTTTATCCTCCTTCCCAGTTTCAACTTAACACCGATAAACTTGTATGTAGACGCTATACAAGTATTATTTTATGCCTTGCTATAGTGTCCAGTTTCAAATAAAGGAAGAGACAATTTCACGTACGTTTAAATAATAGCCCAGTGCGTCCGGGGGAAGTGAAACAATTGGTCACACTGCTCTAAGCCCCCTGAACGCGCAACCCCCATTATTAACTAAGCAGACCATTTCCATACAACGACTCCCGTACTGGAGGAGTTCTTGATGACCCATTAATTATAATGATAAAGCTGTGGACGTATGACGATACCATAACTTGACGAACGTACTAAGTACTTTTCGGTGTAAAATGCCTTCGAGGGTGGGAGTTTATACAACTTCAGTGGAGTCATATATCTTGCTGCTGTCTCGCTCTCACCTTAAGAGCCCAGACATTGCTAATTCAACCCAGTGTGTTCGTGCTTCCATATCGCATATGTCACCATTCATCGTGTAATTACTGATAGCCGTTGACTCGGCCACCGCACACTAACGACAAGCGTAACATTTAAATGCTATACTGCAACTGGTGGGTTCTGCGTACTGATGTAAGACGGAATATGCTTGTGTACAGGGTGTTTCAATATTTAAATCATACTTAAGGGGACCGGGTAATATGAGCATATGGCTGTTGTATATGAATAAAATAAGTGAAGAAATGTTTTTTTTTTCTTCTTAGGAGGGAGGGAGGGAACATCCCATACACTTACAACCTGAAGTCTATTGTACACACCCCGATATGGGATGAGTTGCGTGTCCACGCATCCTCTACGCGCACCAATCTAACAATTTGACCCCTTTAACGACTGCTCCCTACAGCCAACAAAGTCCATGTACCATTCCTGCTTCGGCAACCCCCCCCCCCCAAGGCTCCCTTAACGGTCCGAGGCGGAAGTTCTCCCCCGAGAAGGTCTGTCCTGGGTTCCGTTGCAGAAGCTATCCATCATCACTTGAATACAATCCGCGGAGGCCAGTCGAGAGAGCCAGCAGCTTCGGAGGGCCGCCTGTAGAGCGATCTGAAAACCAGAAGAAGTAACCGGATAATGAATGAAAGGATGATAGGGGAGGAAAGGAAGTTGGCTAAGATGAGTGGGGTTCCAATCGCCTGATAAAGTTACCTGATATTCATCCATAAGTGAGGGAGAAACCCCGGAAAAACCTCATCCAGGCAACTCGTCCCGACCGGGGATCGAACCCGGGCCCTCTGGGTTTGGAGTTAGAATCGCTAACCTCTCAGCCACAACGGTGGACAATTTTGCTATTACTCTTCAACTTTTGAATCTATGACTTTACAATTTTTACAACATATTTGCAGGTATATTTTTATTTTTTATACTACCGATCTACCTCATGTACGTGATTTTATAAACATTTTTAAATCTGAAAAATATTATTTAAATTTAAATTAAAAACATGGATAATTCAGGAACATTTTCTCAGAAACCCTTTGTACTCAAGTTCATAGAAGTTCAAGCATACTTCCAATGCAGCTGTCTATATTTTCCTCCATTTTAATCTGATTATGAATAGTCATTCAATAGAAAAACAAATTATTTTCCATCCTGAAAAAATTATTTAAAATTTTCATATTTTTTCATACTTTTCTGGCTGTAAAGTCTATAATAATTTTGATAACTGTATAAAAGTGGCCACGTTTCTTCATTTTAATATGAAATAGGAATATTCGATATTTTAGCCTACTAGGCTCGGTAATTTCTGAGAAAAATGTTCCAAAATACCCATGTTCTTAAATTAAATTTTATTACAGGAATATTTTTTATGTTTAAAAATGATAATAAAATCAAATATTCGTATATGTGGTAGATAAACAATCCAAAAAGGAAAATGTACCCGCAAATATTGTATGTATGCCGTAAAAATGGTAAATTTATAGATTCAAAAGTTGAAGATTAATAGCAAAATTTTTTCATTTATACACAACGGCCAAATTCTCAGACTACCCAGTCTCCTTAAACCGAGATATATTTCTAATTGAAGTTGTTCGTTTCGAAGAGAAGTGTACGAGAAAATAACTTATTTATAGTTCATCCTTCATTTTTAACAGCTCATATATTATGACCAAAGCGTAAAAACTGGTAATAGTATACAGATGAGTGCGTACTTGAATGAATGAATGAATGAATTAATTAATTAATGGATGAATGAATTAATTAATCAATCAATGAAAATGGGAAATGAGACGAGAAACATTAGAAGTACGAGAAAACGCGTCCTTACAGGGGAGTTCAGGGCTGAAACTGATTACGTGAGTTCCAAGCCTGTTGGCCATTTGTCTCACTCCGAGTTTCGCTGTTTCACTGAAGGAGCTGCAGAAAAGTCTGAGGGGGGAAATCCGAAAATGGACGTAACCTAGCGATGATTTACTTAATTATATGAAGAGAGTACAGCGTTTTGAATCTTTAAAACGAAGCGAATGAGCTACTATACAAAGCCTGGTTATTTAAACAATTTTTACTTATGGACACTTGATAGAGTTTTCCAGGCGTTCCATGTGCTTTACCTAACCTCAAAAGAAATGGAATATTCTCCACAACTATAGCACAGAGACAAACTAAATTTTCACCAAACATAAAATATGTACATATGTTATCAGGCAGTACTGTACTTGACGATATGTGTCAGAGAAAGAACATTGTTTGTATTCATCTGAAGTTTGACTAGTGTAATGTATAGCTAGTCGGCGATGTATGTAATGCAGGGAGAAAGGAACTGGCCACCCTACCTCATTATCTCCTGACCTAGTTGCTTCATAAGTGGATATATATATATATATATATATTATATATACAGTATATATTTTTATACATATATAGAATATATTTTTATACAATTTATTACCAAAGTGTCCCTACGTTTTTATGACTCTTATACAATTAGTTCTAATTTATAACGATCTCGTTACTCAAAAACAAACAATTTCATAGATAACAACTATTTAAGTACTCTATAAAATCTGCCAAATACCCGAAGTATTTTAAACATTTTAACGTTAAAATATTTAGAGTAGAAAACTATAAATACTGCAGATGGTTAATCCTCTTCAGTCTATGACGAGTATTTAGTGAGTGCAACACATTTTACAAACTTTGGTTGAAAAAGGGAGGATACATTTTCCTATAGTTGTGTGCCATGAGCAATTTTGTTTCTAATTAATATATATTTTATTTTAGTAGTTATTTTACGACGCTTTGTGAACATCTTAGGTTATTTAGCGTCTGAATGAGATGAAAGTGATAATGCCGGTGAAATGAGTCCGGGGTCCAGCACCGAAAGTTACCCAGCATTTGCTCATATTGGGTTGAGGGAAAACCTGGGAAAAACCTCAACTAAGTGACTTGCCCCGACCGGGAATCTTGTTTCTAATTAACAATGATGCTATGTGATTTTTTTTTTTAAACAATGTGGTGTCTGACAGGTCTGTTAATGCGGAACGTAGTAAAACTAGATCTGTAAATAAGGCGAAATACACAGCTAAGCTTACTTAATTTTCTCACTTAGTAGTTTCTTCTGGCCATACAACAACGACGGCGGAAATGAAAAATTGCTATGATATCTTAAAATACTAAAATACACAGCCTTTGCCTCAAATATACAGTAAAATTACATAAACATGTAATTTTTAGATACGGATAATTTCTTTCAGAGATAGATAGAGATTCCTATGCGGCGAACGAAAATGTTGCAGTTCGTATGTATGCAGTTGCATTTACTTTGAAACTAAAGTTTAAACATGTCAAAACGAATAACCAAAAATTACTATTTCAACAAATCATAAGTGAACATTGAAATTTTAAATGACGGAAGATTTTAATTTACTAGCGTTAAGAGGACACGCTACTGAGATTTCTAATCTCCACAATTTTGATTGTAAGTTTTTGAAATTTTAAAATCGAATAGATGTTAATGAGTTACATGTGCACAATTATGTTCAAAATTTTATGTTGAAAAATGTACTCGGAAAAAATAAAATATAAAAAGGTGTTTATAATTTTAGTAAACAAATATCTGGGTCTCATATAAATATAATTTGTTTCTTAAACTTTTAAAATGATGCTAAGACTACCTACTACAATGGTGCATGGGTTTGTTCCTAGTCAATACAGTTCATCAGTAAAAAAAAAAATTAAATTTTAACATTGACCAAAATTGACGAAAACTCAGAAGCGTGTCCCCTTAATAAGTATTACAATGTAAAAAGAATTTCCATTAATTTTTTATGAAATATAAAATGATTATCCATATTCTATGAATACTTTATACATATGTCTTACAGTCTGTAATAAGTTCAAAAGCGACAATTACGGAATATTAAATAATATATTCTACTGCGATATCATATCCCTGGACAACCCGACTCTACAACAATCACTTCCTCTTATGTAGGACTAAAAATTAAAAAGAACATTATTAGACTTGATTTTGACTGAATCGTTGTTATGTATTTTTAGTTTGAAGTAAATATTCATTAATATTTGCGCAAAATCGTTATATTTAATGTGTATCAATCCGGATTCAACTCACTCCTAGAAACTTCACGTAAATAAAGAATGTCTAATACAAGAAATCGCTGTAGGCAGACAGACAGCAAGACGAAAACTAATTTTTGGATATAAGAAAATAAAAGTGAAAGAAAATCAATTGTTTGGTAAATTAAGTATTGCTCTTCATACGTCTTGAAAACCTTTTTATACAGCAGTTTCAATAAAGCCAAGAAATAATCTATAGATTGCGGTTTGGGCAACAGATATGTAATTTAAGTTTGACTGGAAACCAAGGTTTTGGATACATGTTATAAATTTTATATTCTGTGTTATCGTAGACAGAGACTCGACTTCGGTTTCATGAAAGTCTATCCAAGACCGGCACTGACATAATATTATAGTGTTATAACACGAGAAGAGAAAGAGTAAAAGATTAAACATAAACTGAAGAAGGAAAAGAATATTAGGAGAAGAATATTAGAAACAGGAAAAGAAAAAGAAAAATCGGAAGAAAATCAACACCGATAATAAAGTGGCATCAAGTAAAATGTTGACTAAAAAGAAAATAAGAAAGATGAAAGTATTTTCTACATAAAATTAAGGAGGAAGATAAGCTGGAAGAATATAAAATTACTGAATGAAGTGAGTAGAAAAAGGGGCTGGAGATGTAAAAGCAAATATATCCAGGGACTGGCGAAGATAACGGAGCAGACAAAGGCGTAGGAACAAGAAAAGATGTAGGAGAAAATGAAGAATCAGAAGGAGAAGAAATGCAGAAAATGAAGATATACAAGATGATCAGGACAAAATAGAAGATAAAACACGGAAACGATAGGATGAAGGAAATGGATAATGCGATTGAGGCAAAGGGGAAGAAGAATGAAAATAAAATTATGATTAAAGTGAATGAGAGAATGAGGCGGAAGGAAGAAACAGAAGAATGAGTCTGTCATGGAGGAAAATAATTTAAGTGGGTAGATAAAATAAAGATAAAATAATGAACTTGGAAAAGAAGAACTAAGAGGAGAAAGAGTGGGAAAAAAATATGAATGGAAATGAAATTACGTAGAAGAATAACAAAAATGAATTGAAGTGAAAGTGCAAAGAAAGTACAATCAAGAGGAGAAATATTCGGGAAAGAATGAGGGAATTAAGGTGATGATAATGGGGAGAAATTATTAAGGATGAAATATAAAATAAATAAGGTGATGAGTAGAAAATATAACACATAGCGTAATACAACACAGCATAGCAGAACATAGCATAAAATAAAATATAACATAACATGAGGAAGCATAACACGGCATGACATGACATGAAACATAGCATAAAACATACAACAAAACATCACACAACACGACATAACATAACATGACATGACATGAAACATAGCATAAAACATACAACACAACACGACATAACATAACATGGCATGACATGAAACATAGCATAAAGCATACAACAAAACACAACACGACATGACATGACATAACATAACATAACATAACATAACATAACATAACATAACATAACATAACATAACATAACATAACATAACATAACATAACATAACGGCTCATTCACAATGAAAATTAAACATAACGTAAGCGTTAACTTAAAAATGTAAACGTTACGGTAAAATCAAGAGCATTCACGATGGGAACATAAACATAACAGTAAACGTACTTGGTAACCATGGAAACATAACAACGACGCCATTTTCATATATTCTGTCGTATACTTCAGCGCTCCACGATTGTGTACTGTTTGAAAATCACGTAAGCATAAGCATGAAAGTTTGGAGTTTGCGAACTTTCATGTTAACGTCTTACGGTAATGTTTATGTCAATGCTTATGTGAATCATTGTGAATGATCCCATTTGGTAGCCTGGGCGCAAACGTCTGTGTTTAAGTTACGGTTATGTTTAATTTTCATTGTGAATGGGCATAACATAACATAACATAACATAACATAACATAACATAACGTAACATAACATAACATAACATAACATAACATAACATAACATAACATAACATAACAAACATATTTTTATTCTACTCCATAGACCTCACATCAGCATTGTAGCTTTGAGGTGGAACAGAAATATCTATATAGGCCTAATATGTAATTGCTAATACAAAGTAAGAACATTAACTTACTTTAGATAGAAGAATAAACAATTCATCAGTTCAGTAGAAAATATGAATATTGAGAAATTTTGTCAATTCTATTATAAACATTTTCTCTAGTTGCTTCATACAGATAAATTTAAACATAACTAGGCAGTGCATTGAAGATAGTAACAGTGTATGCATGAATAGTGAAGTAGGGAAAAAGATACGAGAGACGAGAAATAGTCCAAATGTGTAAATGTATGCCATTTTAAGAGTACTTTTAGAATTGCATCTATTCCGTGCGCAGTTAACTGTTTTATTATACAAGGAAAACTTTTGAAATGTGCACGAATCAAGTGACATTCAACTCTTGATCGTTACTCGAGACAATACGCATCAGAAACGTTTAGGTAATTCAATGCAGTTCCTCCTGTCTCAACCAAAATGCTCATTAGCGTTCTGGAAATTTCTCCCCAGCATGATACAGTTTAAGTTTTGATTGACTTCACGTAACAAGCGACTGAGAACTGATCGCGTCAAACTGCTTGCTGTCTCATATATTTAACTTCAGACAGAACCGCACATATGCACAGTACAGCCATCACCACCCCACCCCTCCCTCTTCCTGACGTGTACGTCGAAGTTGGTAATGCAGTATTGCTGTAACTACTCCAGCCTCGCTTCTACTGCATATTAGCTCCTTCTCCCTCTCTCTTATTGAATTCGCATCCTCTCCTCTCTCTCCATCTCTCTTTAGTTTCTCGTCCTTCCACAACCCTCCTTTTACATCTAAATAGGCAACAAGGCTTCATCCACCCTTACGTCGCTGCTCGGAGCATTTCTTGCAGCTTGAAACATGAAGTAATTACTAACCAAAACTTGTAGCTCCAGTTGATTTGTGAGGGGTAGGAAAGAGATGGAGAATACGTATGTATAACTCTGTTACCACGTTCGATAGTTGAAATAACATTATTTCACACAACCAACTTTAACTTATAATTTCTTTACCCCTCCTCTTCTCTCTCTCCTATTACTCACACAGCGAGAATCCTAACCTAACCGTTTACAAAACACAGAATATATAATTAACTTCATTTACGTCATCAACTGATGCTTTATTACTCTAATCCCTCTTTCACCTTTAACTTCTATTTCCTCTTCCTGCTCCTCCGCGTATAATTCTTCCTGTAATGTGCTCGTGTGTTTCACTTTATATATCATTTTCTTAGTCGTCTCTAGAATTTAAATTGGAAGTAATATAGAATAATTTTCGCCTTGTAAAGAGATGATTTCAAAGACGAGACCACCGATGGAACCCGAGCTCAATTTTCGAGACATACTGTCATTTACATTAGGAAAAGGACCTCAAAATCCATTCTCATGTTCTCCAACCGTAGATTAACCTTGAAAAGAATGTGCTTACTATTGCGTCATCTATTGGAGCGAAGTAGATAATATTACCGTTATAACGTCAGTTTAAAAAACATGCGCTCTCCTGCATATGTTATTTCCTGTATTGAGGGATTAAAAGACCAGGAAATTAACCGTCATCTAATTTTGTAACTAGGGTAGTATAAATATGTGTGTATCAGTGTTTGTGCTTTGAGAGCCAATGGAGATGCGTGTACCCACGTGTGTGAACTTATGACACCTTATCACATCAACATTTATTTATAGCATTACCCCGCTGCGTCTCATTCCCCTGAGACTTTCTCCTGGTTGGAGTACAGTACATCTCTCCTAAACAATTCACTATTGTTTTTTCCATCATGTAGACCTGTAGATCAATAAAAATTATCTGTATAGGAATAATTTAAAATAATTGAAGTAGACGTAAAGTTAATAGAAGATAGGTATTATTATTATTTTTTTTTTTTGAATTCACAAAGATTAGTTGTTTTTAACTTCTAAAATTTTAAGTGGGCACCAATTCGGGAAAAATTACAGTTACCATTTCTGTGATACACTACGCACAATATGTTCTGGGCCCAAACTTTCTGCTGGAAAATACAGTATTTATAAGACTATTCATTGTAAAAAAAAAACCTCAATAACAATGGTCATGACAATAAAAGAGGAGAAAATGGAAGAGAAACAATTGGAAACGTACAGAATCGTTCGTCTTTGCAAGAAAATTTGGGACTGAGGGGAAGTGCCTATGTGAGACTGAAACCTATTTGCCTCATGTCTGATCCTGTTTTCGCCCTTCCGTTTGGAAGAAAATAAGATAATTTTCAAAAAAAAAAAAAAAAAAAAACTCGAAAATGGACGAAAATAGCTACTATCTGCCCAAGTCAAGAGCCATACTAATGTATCATTATGCACGTGGTAAACAGAAATGCTCAAGTACACATTAATCCATAGGTACATTAAGTTTCTTCTAATCGGGCATAATTGTTAATTACATTGCACTGATTTGAATGGACATAATATGTTTAAAAACATTAGTTTTAATGAAATATTTACTGAACTATATTTTATAGCACATATTTGGCCTTCAAACAATCTTAAATCAATCAGTGACGTCATATTGTTTTGGTCTAGCAGGGTTCTTGGCTTGAATAGATAATACATGAGAGTAAGGAATGTCACAATCATGATTGAAAATAAGTGTAAAATCACCGAAGTTACCTGAGCAGAGTGAATGTTGAGAGGAAGGTCGTCGCTGTTATCGCTAGACAAGGGATCCGAGCTCTTCCACTGGGAGAGTGACGCTCGAGTAAGCTCGTCCTGAAGTATCCAGGATCATAGATGAAAAACAGGGTTCTGATTTGTGAAGGCTTATTTTGGAAAACGTCGAAATTTATGTCGGAGAGTGTGTAACTCCATGACCCAAATCTGATAGGACTCATCACATTTGTCTTAGGAAAACGACGAAAAACCATAGTAAAGTTGACCATTGTTATTGAGGTTACATAGAGACTGGAGCGAGACAGACTGGGTGGAAAACCACGAGGCACGAAGTTTATTTCACACTTCCATTTTTAGTAGGTTATTTTACGACGCTGTATCAACATCTCAGGTTATTTAGCGTCTGAATGATATGAAGGTGATATTGACAGTGAAATACGTCCTGGATCCAGCACCGAAAGTTACCCAGCATTTGCTCATATTGGGTTGAGGGAAAACCCCGGAAAAACCTCAACCAGGTAACTTACCACGGCCGGAATCGAACCCGGGCCACATGGTTTCGCGGCCAGACGCGCTAGCCGTTACTCCACAGGTCACACTTCTATTTTAATGATACCACAAGCGACATCGTAATATATTTCGATATTTTGGAAGAGTGCAACTATTATTAGGAATAAACTAGAATATAAAACGCATATTAAACAATGAATAGTGCTACTGGAAGATATAATTTTATTGACGAGTATTAAAAGTGTATCCAAAAATATCACTTCATTAGTTCCACTTTAGCTACCAAACGTACGATAGGCCTATTTAACCCTAGAACATTATCCATGAGTAAATTTTACACATTTCGCACGATTTCACTTTACTGGAAAGCCCTGATTACTTTGAATGTCCATTGTAATATTCTTCTTTCGAAATTAAAGCTTTCAGAACCATAGTGGTCCAAGAACCATAGTGGTCCAAGCACCATTTACTAAAACCATAGAAAACAAGAGTTAAAATGAAGTTATTGCCATAATTCAATGGAAACATATTGCAAGAAATATAAAGTATACACATTAAAACTAAATGATGTTAATCTTCATTAAACTATGGTACTCACTTAACTTTAACCCTTGCTTTCTCCGTTTTTAATAAATGGCACTTGGCCCACTATGGCTCTGAACCCTTCAATTTCATGTTCGAATTTACAGAGATAATGTGCTTCAGCAATACAGTAAATACTGCATAAATTGATCTTTGAATTTTAATTCACACAATATATCATGCCCAAATTTCTTATCCACGTAAAAGAAACAACGGTAATCATAAAATAATACTCTCTTAAGATTTTAGTGGAGATTGAAAAATATCTGAGTGCATTTTACTCATGATTAGTATGCACGGGTGTAGAATATCGTTAGTATTCTATGGTTAAACTCATATAAGTAAAACAAACTGCAATAGTTAGCTAAGCATCCCCATGTTATAGCGTGAAAATTAAAATATCCATTCTTTGATTAATATTACAAAACAAAGTATGTCTGAAAATCAACTTATCACGTGAAGCACAGCATCAATTTGGAGAGTCATTACGCTAATAGTGCATACGATTTTATTATTTCATTAATTATTAGAGATTTAAGAAATAAGTAAAACATTAAAATACAAGGAAACTAAAAAAAACTGTGAAAATTTATTGTACGTATAATAGAAGAGTTTCCATAATGTCTTTCCTTTTATTTGATATTGTCTAGTAGGAAAATAACAGGATCTACAACAGAAGGTAAGAAACATATCGATTGTGTAGAATAGCATTATTGTATGTCAAAATATCCAATTTTACAGGAGCGTGAAAACATTTTATAATATTGATAAACAACAAATATCTGACATAAGAGATATTTAAACATCATCTTGTAAAATTTATATCCATGCTTTGACATAAAATGTGTTTGCAGAAGATTCAGAAATACGTTTTTGATATAAACTTACTTTGTTCATTTTTTGACATATGAGGTTGCTATTCAACACCATCGATAAGCTGAGGAGATGAAAGATTCGAAGGGTTCAGAACCATAGTGGGCCAAACGCCATTTACTAAAACCATAGAAAACAAAGGTTAAAATGAAGTTATTACCATAATTCAATGGAAACATGTAGGAAGTAATATAAAGTATACACATTAAAACTAGATGATATGTCAATATTCATTAAAATATGGTATTCACTTAACTTTAACCCTTGCTTTCTCCTCTTTTAATAAATGTCGCTTGGCCCACTATGGCTCTGAACCCTTCTTTTATTGATAACAGGAAGAAAAAGTTATTTACGAAACGCATTTTATTCGTCTCATCTTTTCCGTGAAGTGTGTTGATGATAGTTAAAGAAAATAAAACTGAAATCCTTAAAATAAGAGGAGAATCCCGTGCTGAAAATTGAAATGTAGCGGAAAAAGTAATGGGTAATTATATAAAAATTCCTGAAATCGAAATATCAATCTGATGTCTAAATGTGGTGCTAATCGCTAAATCAACCGAACAATATGCTGGTAGACAATATTGAATGGAAAGTGAAAGCAATGGCATAAATAAATTGATTTTATTTCATTTACTTAAATTTCAGATCTTTCTTTCTATCTTTTGTTCTATTATACTGTTTAAATTTTGTATTATATCTGAACACTTAAACTAGTATAAGTTTTCATGGTTTAATGTTATGAGAGACAAGAATTCCACAATTGGGGATGCGATACATTGTGGGCTTGTGCAAGATCTGGTAGGCCGCGGAGTTAGCTTGGTCATCCAATTTCTTAACGAGCATTTGTCGCTTCTGCAATTAAATGATTGCAATCAACATTTATTTCTGCCCCTGTAGAATGTGCTGAGTTGAGGGAAACTCAGTGAGTCGTAAAGACCTGAGCAAAAACGGTTCGTTAATGCTTTGAATAGCGACTGCGAGACCTTTACACGTCACAGATTAAACCTGGACCCGCTGAAGAAGCTATTAGCAAGCCTTCCACAAAGGTAGCGAGTATTTCTTCACTACTGAATGCTTGCAACTCTTTCAATAGTTATGTGCATGTTCGAAAGTGCATTTAAAATTCTTCTTGAAAGCCGAATACTGAATAGAATTTCTGGCATTGCAGTTTCACATTTTTATTCATTCGCACATTACTAGGAATAAGAAATGTATGATAAGTTAAGAGTTATTAACATTTAGTAATATCAGATATTACGAATATAAATGAAATATATATTATACACGCGTATAGGCCTATAGGCCTCTATCTAAAGTATATTTATATCTCAAAAATATTTCCGAATTTTATTTATTAATAAAATATTATTTGATAGTATAGAAATTATTTATATACGAAGTGGAATACGAGCAGATTTATCTATAGAAAATCAAAACTCGAGTGGGATTTAAATTATTATTAGTATATAAAGATTAGAAGAAATGAAGTACTCTAATACAATAAGATATTAATTGACTTACTAAATTGTATTGGAAATGTGTTACTGTACCATCCCATCATTACAAATATTTCGCTAGATGGCAGTAGTATGTCATGATAATCTGTTCTCTTGTTACAAGTTGTGCCAACTATACAATCTTCACTGACTCTGTGGACGATGTTGATTCAGTTTCATTCTTATTAAAATAGTTCCATTCCACTTAAATTATCAATACATATTAAACAATATCTGATACGTATCCATAATCTCATACAGCAGAAGCTATAACGTTACAACGTAAATAATAATATAAACAAGATAAATGATAGAAAGGTTTTAATTAAGGGTGATGAAATAAACATAAATCATTTTAAAAGATACGATTATTAAAAGTACAATGTTGGCAAACAAAGAAACAAATGCTAGGGAAGTGATAAAAACATTACGTGACCACTGCCAGCACACGACATAGGCCTACATACACCATACACACTACTGCAAAATGTAATACAAATCCAACTTCTTGCTACTCGAATAATATTTTGTCAACGAAATACATCGCAACTACCTACACAAAAGATGCAAGGCAGTCAACCCACATTACTACACAACTACAAATGAGCCGTTCCGTAAGAGAAAGGCGAGCCCGCCAAGGGTCGATTTTTTTCTCCTCCGAATATTTAAGACACATATCTACAACTTAAGCCTGGCAGACGTTGGCGGGCTCTCTCTTGCTACATCGAAATTATCATTGTTTGTAAGATTGGAGAAACTGCGTAGTAGAGATGGGTAAAAAATAACACAACAGTTATTTTGGAACTGTTCCGGTCTCGGAACTGTTGTAAAAATGAACAGTAGGTCGGAACCTCCTGTTCCGAAATAACAGTGTTCCGACTCCGAGCTGCTCACTTGCCAACTGTTGCGGGCTCGCAGTACCGCGTGGCACAAGGTATGTTCCGACTCCCTCGGAACTGTTGCAAAAATGAACAGTAGGTCGGAACCTCCTGTTCCGAAATAACAGTGTTCCGACTCCGAGCTGCTCACTTGCCCAGCTGTTGCGGGCTCGCAGTACCGCGTTGCATAAGGTATGTTCCGACTCCGAGATAACAGTCGGAACGTCGGAGCTTGTTCCGATGAACCAACGACAGCTGCAGTTACACTGTACTTGAAACTCTCACGTGGTTGGAGGGGGGCGCATGGACATTGAAATCCTTGCGGTGGCGCGAACTTTAATATCAACATTTGTAAGACTGGCCAATCATCTGTAATGTTATAGTAAGTATTCAATAATCTGTAATATTGATTCCCGCTTTATGGTTTATTTCACTATTAGTTGACTAATTCTGTTTTATAAACATTCTACAAAGTCATAAAGTACGCATACTATTATTAATTTATTGATCAGCTGATTCTATACAAAGGTTAAAGTCGTAAATGGTAATGAGTGGTTTAGTTACAATGTCTGTATGTCGTTTGTTGAGGTTAAGTCTGACAAGCACAAGTTTTTGTGCTATCTTCTCTGTTATCAAAGAACGACAAAAATGTTGTAGCATTATTTATTGGAAACAACCCATATAAGTACTGATTTGGAGAGCGAGGTTTAATGCGAAGTTTAAATTACACTTTGGTAAAGATGCGATTCCAACATTTTACTAACCCACTGCGGGGTTTCCAGGTTTCAGTACTGCCAATATATATCTTTTTTATTTATGAAATTGTAATATTTATTATTATTATTATTATTATTATTATTATTATTATTATTATTATTATAACTGTGCATTAAGAAAAATAAAAATAAAAATTAATGATTTGTTTTTTTTTATTATTTAATAGAGAGAACAGAAATTACATACCATATGTTTTAAATGTTATGTTATTTTTTTTTAGTTGGCTACCATGTCTTTATAACTTTATGTACGAAAACAAAGTGTTGTATTCTATCCTTGTAGTCAACAGCTGTGTAATTACTAACATTAAGCTTTTGAGTTCTGTCCGCATGCACAGCAATTTTCCAAAATCGATTCGAATGTGCATTGCAGTGCCATCTATAGATAAGAATGTGTACTATGTCATGCCTATGAGTGCTCCAGTGTGAGCTGCATGGTGTTATTTGTCTATGGTGAAGAGGGAGGGTACTGTACCGTTCGTTTGAACGACTCAACGACTCCGACTCATCACCACTGGTGACTGTTATTTCGGAACTGTTATTTGGAACATAGTATTTTTTCGGAACCGGAACCGTCGGAACTGTTCCGGGAAAAGAACAACTTCGCCCATCACTACTGCGTAGTCTGTGACAGGTTCATAATATTCATATTACTCCGTACGAGAAGGGCGAATACGCCACTCCGCCTGAAGGCCGCGCCATTTATTGTCTCAGTATTGTTGTAACAACACAGACGAGTACAACCATAGTGAGAAATTAAGTGTATTTATGGACATTGTAATATCTTAGTATGAGTAATAGTGACTGAAAATCAACCAGGCATATCTGGTTGTTGTAGGAAACGTCAGAGGCATGTCGAAAATTGGATAAACGTACAAGCAAGGATTAAAAGGAACAAAGGTGAATCGTACATTAGTACGAAAACATCTCAACATGTGCAGGCTCGCGGTATAGACCCGCCATATACTTGTGGGTGCTTCAAAGCATTAGGTATGGAGAAAATACAACTTGTATTTCGTAATTTCTGGGAGTTGAGTGATTATGACCTCCAGAATGCCTATATTTCTAAGCTTGTAACCAGTGTTGATATGAATAGATGTCGCATTAAGAACAGGCCGACCTCTCTCAGCTGGTTTTGACAAAGAGGTAGGCTACTATGTCACGCCAATAAAGTTCACTTTTGATAAAATAAAGGATCTGAAAGCTCTCCTTATCTATGTACCACAGAACGTTTCTGGATGACGTGATCAGCAACCAAAACGTGTAACTAGCAGTTACCGACTCAGAGGAACATCTTCATGAAGATGAATGTAATGGATTGTTAGCACCTTGTTCCCAGAACAAGTGAGACCACTTTTGATAGCAAGGGTAATAAACATGACAAGCATCTACTTATTTTTGTTTATTAGTAATTTCAAACACTTTGTAAATGCCTCATCATAGTGCGATTAAGTGTTCTTATTATTATTATTATTATTATTATTATTATTATTATTATTATTATTATTATTATTATTATTACTATTATTATTATTATCATTATTATATTGTTATTAATATTTGCCACTATTGAGTTCATTCTACGCCCTTTGCTTTTTCTAATATACTGTTTTCAAATTATTTCCATAATATTGATGAATTCATAATGTCATCAATGATCACTATTAAGTTGGAATATTAAATTGAACATTTAATTGCAATTTTCAATAAAAGTATTCGTTTTTCAGTGTAAAAAGTAATTATCATTATTTACAGACGCGTCCTTGGAGGCTTCGCCCTTATCTCGTTTACAGGTAAAATACTTTGAACATCGATTGTCTCTACAGGTACATTTGACGGGTTCGCCCTTCTCTTACGGAAAGCCTCAAATAATCTTCAACGTTTATCCACATCGTTCGACTTCTTACATTCATACGGTTTATAATTGTGTTTGCTATCCACACATTCTTTTCTGTATAACTTTGTGAAACAAACATGTGAACCATATACGTCTTTACACATGTGTGAAATAGATAGTTGAATCACATACATCGTAAATACATAAGTGCAGTAGTTAAAACCATACGTCTTATAACATCTATATATGTACATTGATTACAATTATCAAGACACAGTATATTTTATTTTCTAATTTTTAAAAATCAATGCCGGTATACTCAATGTTACAAATTAAAGATATGACATTGCAATGTACAACAAACTCAGTAAAATTATTCACATCAACATAAAACGCAAGGCGTAAAATTGAAATTATTTACAAAATAATATTGCCTTTAGCCTAAATACACCATATTTTTAACCCTTTTATATGTATTTTAATCTATGTAATTTTAACAGTGATATTTTGTTACTATGTATATCAAGATGTATATTCACTCATGTAACCATTTGTACACACTGTATGTATGTCAATGTCAATTAGTATACAGTCAACTCTGGATATAGTGAACTCGGTTATAATTAACATTCAGCTATAGTGAACCTGGATCATTGGTCCCGACCCGCATACATTAAAAAGTACATTAATATTTCCGTTTATAGTGAACACTCGCTCCGGTTATAGTGAACCTTGTATCCTGACAATTTTTTATTTTAAGTCAGACCTTCTTGTATAAAATTGAAAGAATGTGTTGAGAACAACATTCTAAATTTCTTACTTCTTTAGTCAAAGGACAAAAGTAGGATTAGTGATTCCTAGACAATGAGCTGTACTGTAAATCCAGGCAACGAGTGATGACTTTGGCTCACTCCATCGTCGAAGAGTTGACATTCTGTTCTAAGGCACACTACTCTACTGTTATTTCTAATCCTCCACTGTCAAAGGGTTGTGTTTTGTTCTCAGAAACATTTCCATTATGACTGATAGCATCCAAACAACGGAAAATGAAATTGCCTTCTTTTATTAAAAGGGGACGGACATTATGTCCAGAGCATAAATGAAGGTAAGATTTCGATGGCTTTCAAACTCCATCAATCCTCTCCCAGTTTCCATTAAGTGACCTGGGAAATTCCAAGACCTAGTACGCAGTCACACCATACCAGCGTTTGTCATTTCTACCTGATCTAGTGTTCCAACAATGAACGCACTGTATAAAATGTAGAAGCGTAAAGTGTTTTCTTTGGAAGATAAGGCGAATTTTATAAGTGACATTGAACATGGTCTTTCGCAAGCGGACTTGGGTCGAACCATAGTTTAAGTAAATCAAGTGTGAGTAACAGTATACAGTGTAATCCATTCCACAAAAAGGAAATATTTTATTTTCGTGTTCACAATTTCATTCATTTGTCATTTAAGGTTAGGGGAGAGACACTACGGATATAGTGAACGAAATATGCAAGTCCGCAGAGGTTCACTATATCCGGAGTTGACTGTATTTATGTAATGGCAATTTGTTCATATGATATCCAAATTAAGTTTATTTTTGAAGATGCCGGACTTAAGGCGAAAACTTTCACAACAAATGTATGTAATGTGAACTATATTATAAATTACATTAAATTAATAATTCACATGACTGAATCACAACATTTTTGGGTAATAACATTTTTTGGGTCCCGCACGTATTCTCCTTCCTAACCGCAATTCTTCGACCTAGCACTCGGTATCGGCCTGTCTGTTCTTTGACCAAGTTCTTTCTGCAGTTACATCAGTGCAACATAAAAGTTCGGGTGATGTTTTCCTACGAGAATTTGAGGACGTTATGCCACCCATCACTTACATTATTTGGGCTGTGATTATTTTCCAATGTCGCATTGTATTAATTCCAGAGAGTAATAGGGAAACGTGGAGTTTGGCAACTCTCTGACCTCTCGTCCGCTCCCAGTAACATACGGTAGTTCAGGTCGAAGTAGTCTAAAATGGTTAACACATTGGCTGGTGATACCTCTCGAAGCTCCTAAACGTCCATAACATTCTCGCTAGGAAAAAATTCCAATGCCAACACCATGTGGATGTAAACATTTGTATCTTGGCCCCTTTGTCATTGTATACGTCCTGAAGGCCCTCTCTCGTACACGTCTATACACGCTTTGGCAGAAGTGAAAGAAAAAAAAAGCATATTATACTGTTGCGAAACGTTTCTATGGCACTATTAATGATCACCATTTCAAAGTCGTTCATATCTCATTTCGGATATCCTCATTCTTCTAGCAGCGTCTAAAATTTTGTGTAAGACAATTGGTTAAAGAGCTTGACTTTTGCTTGGAAAAAATGCATACACGAGTGGTACGGGGACAAGCTTATCCTCCATGTTCGAATTTTGTCTTCGTGCTATACCAATCATAGTGAAGAGTTGTGCGAATAAAGAGGGAACAAACCTTAAATGTACCACCGAGGTACAAAGTGTGATTTTTCATTACTTACTTACTGGCTTTTAAGGAACCCGGAGGTTCATTGCCGCCCTCACATAAGCCCGCCATTGCTCCCTATCCTGAGCAAGATCAATCCAGTCTCCACCATCATATCCCACCTCCCTCAAATCCATTTTAATATTATCCTCCCTTCTATGTCTTGGCCCCCCCAAAGGTCTTTTTCCCTCCGGCCTCCCAACTAACACCCTATATGCATTTCTGGATTCGCTACATGCCCTGCCCATTTCAAACGTCTGGATTTAATGTTCCTAATTATGTCAGGTGAAGAATACAATGCGTGCAGTTCTGTGTTGTGTAACTTTCTCCATTCTCCTGTAACTTCATCCCTCTTAGCCCCAAATATTTTTCTAAGCACCTTAATCTCAAACACTCTTAACCTATGTTCCTCTCTCAAAGTAAGAGTCAAAGTTTCACAACCATAAAGAACAACCGGTAATATAGCTGTTTTATAAATTGTAACTTTCAGATTTTTTGACAGCAGACTGGATGATAAAAGCTTCTCGTCCGAATAATAACAGGCATTTCCCATATTTATTCTGCGCTTAATTTCCTCCAGAGTGTCATTTATATTTGTTGCTGTTGCTCCCAAGTATTTCATTAGCAATAATATAAATTTTGGCTCTTGGCAAACAGGATCACACGAAATTATGTCTCCATATTTTCACTGTAGTTATCACACAACAAAAAGCTTTTCCTTCTTCTGGGCTTTGTAGCCGTCGGAATTTTGGATTCGGGGAAAATTCTTCGGGGCTTTGTAGCTGGATTCGGGGAAAATTATTCGGGTATTTTGATTCGGGTGATTGGATTCGGAGGATTATCCGTTAGGGTACGTATGCATTAGGAGTATTTGATTCGAGGAATTGTATTCGGTAGAATGGGTGGGAACGTTTGTAATTGATACTATTCCTGCTTTTGTCTGGAGAGACTTGGGAGAACTCAGGTAAGGTTAACCGGTCCTTGCGATCATATCTTGGACCTTCGAAAAAATGTAGGCGCCCTAACCACTGCAGCACCGTGTTCGGCAATTCCCTTTTTAATCGGTCATTTAACGACGCTACATCAACTGTGTGGTTATCTAGCATCGGTGAGCTGATGATAGCAAAATTACCAGTAATATTTTATTTAAAGACGTTTTCTATTGTACAAGTAATTCAGTTCCGAGATCCAATACGGGCGACAAATGGTCGTCGAATTTTACGTGGAGCCTCCATCAGGAACAGAGTTATTTTAAGTGACGTAAACATATAAAACGGGACACACAAATTTACCTTTCTCCCGGAGGAAGCCATGACAAGCATTTCATCGACCTTGGAAATCCATAGTTCTCGGCATGATTTTAATAAGTAAACCACAGATTCATGTCTGAAGAGTCATATAATGTTGCAGAATTTTGGAGAGCAAGACTGTTAATGGCATAAACGTTCAACGCAGCAAATTGAACATCATCTCAACTAAGTAAATTGTAATTTGTTAAACGTTACCTTTATCAGTCTGATTTTAGAGCTTATTTTCTTTCCTAAAATATAAGTAGTAGGACTATGGCTCCAAATTAACAACACTGTGAGTAAGCACTCGCATATCTTGGTAGGTACCTCATTTCTTGACTTTGATTATTAACATTAAAATGAAGCTTGTGGTCTGTTGTAAAGCCATCTGTTTTATTCAAGTTATAGTTCGCATTATATATTGTATTTTCCGACATATAGGTCTAAGACGAACCCCTTTTTCGTACACATTTTTTAGAAAAAATTATCTGAATATTTTAATGAATTTACAGTACGGTATTTCAAATGTAAAGTATACGTAGGCTTATTTCATCAAATACCTAATATAACTAGACAAGAATACCTTTTAATCATGTTTCTCAAAACCTACAAATTCATTTCGAGAGTTAAATGAAGAGTCACTTGACATTTTCTTTAAATCAAAATCTAAGACAACTTATTGTCCTCTGTACTATTCAATGCGTTACTAATGCCACACTTTTAGAACGATTTAACCACTATCTAGATTTTCACAGCATCCCATGGAGCTTTAAACTATTCACAAACTCAGTAGTGACGTATGAGACGCACTCTGGTTTTCAGACATATTCTTGAAGGAAAAAATGTGCGTCTTATATGTTGACAAATATGGTATTTATATATTGTCGAAGATAAAATTACTGTTATATATATTATGTTATTTGTATATAAGGCTCAATCAACATGGTTTTATACTACCATTCCTATGTGTATGACATATAAATTAAACAACAGGGGGCTGTGCACTGAGCTTGGAGATACTTCTTGGTAAGTTCTGTAAGTCTGAAAAATACGAGTATCTAATCCAGTGGTCGTCAGCACTCGCTGAAATGAGTAACGGGTAAGAAATATATCGCAATATGCACCATCGTGCAGAAGGGAGAGGGAGGTAGCATACCCGCCAGGAGCCACGGATGCACGCCAGTGCAATGTCTTATCAGTGGGTAAGAGACGCTAGCTCGAGGGTGCACTGTATTGATGACCACCGATCTAATCGATCCTAAATCGTTTGTTTTTTTTTTTAATATTTGCAGTCCATGCTAATAATTTTCATGAGGTTCATACCCATGATTTAGATTTAATTATTTTTCCTGTGAACTTTCAATATGTTAATAATAATTATTATTATAATAATACTAATAATAATAATAATAATAATAATAATAATAATAATAATAATAATAATCCGAGGCACGACAATCCATGAAGAACTATGACCGACCAGTCAGCTGCTGGCCTCACGTCCACATGCCGAAGCAGAGATGGATTATCTTCCAACCAGAATGGAGATATCGTGTGGTTAACACGATGATACCCCAGCCGTTATAGCTAGCTTTCATAACCGGATTTCGCTACCTATCGTAGCTCCCCAAGTGCACCACGATGCTGGGTGGGCACCGGTCCCATACATTGGCCAAAATATCATAAGAAAAAATCTTCCCCCATGAGGAATCGAACCAACGCGCATTCCACAAACGGGAGTCCTAGACAGGATGCCTTAGACCACGACGCCACGAAGCGGGACTTCCAATAGATTGTGATAGAATAATTTAACACGAATGAGATTTCTTTCTCTTCTGAATTGACATTATATGAAGAAAATCTAAACGCTAAATTTTCAGATGTACATAAAAAGCTTAAAATACTTTTAACATTCTCCTCAATTTTTAGGACAAAACATAGAATGATAGAAAAATCTCAAACTGAACACTTAAGAAAAAGTTGAAGGGTTCAGCTTCATCACCAAATAATAAATAATCAATACCATCCTGCTCAGGTAGATAGAGTAAATACTTAGTCCCGATTAAGTTAATTACTTTTGTTAGGAAAAATAACCATTGTAACTTAGAAAGCAATTAACCTACATATACAAAACATGCCAACCCTCATCTACTTAGGAATCTATCAGAAGAAATGATGGATAAAATACACTCCGACACAATACAAATTTAGACGGATGGAAGAAAATTACAAAATGGCTGATCAGGAAGTGGTTTCTTAAAAGAATCATTAGGAAAGAAAATGAAATCACAAACCTGAAACTTTAGAACAGTTATTATTATAGAGGCTTTACAAGAATTACAATCAGAAGGAGATAAGAAAATTAACAAGATAAAATATGGAAATTAATAGATATTAGTTTTAATACATCATCGGTATAACCAGCAGAAAGTAAATTACACAGTATTTCGGAATAAGAAGAAACTTTCAACATATATTCAGAAATTACACCCAGCATATATTTGATGTTAGAATTTTTGGAAACAAAATGGCAGACATTTTACAAAGTAACATTCTGAGTTAAATAAACGGAATTACAAAACTCTAGTATATTTTGAATTATATTTTTTATTTTAACGAAAAATAAAGTAGTGCGTGGAACGCTTTTCATATGAATCATAGAAGGACAAATACTGGGAATAAATCCTGCGTTTGTGTAAATGGGAAACATTGAAAAGCTTTATCGAGACTGAAATGTGTCTACCCGAGGGAAATTAAAATAACAGGTTTAAAGAAAAGCTTTCCGCCCTGCATCAAATGTAAAACAAGAAACTTCACTGGAACACACTAAATCCTGCACTGATAAAACATAAAACGATGTGCACAGTCATCCATACATAGTAATGAAAGTCACAAACAAATTAAAACCTTATGTTTTAGTCTTAGACTATTGGGATAAGAAGAACCTTTGTTGCTCACATTATTATTTACTGAAAAAGTTATTATAATAAACTTTTTCCTTAGCAGTGCCTTGAACCTCAGAAAGATTATGTAAAATTATTGAGACACTAAAGAAAATTAAACCTTCCACAATCCGGTATATTAATGCATTTCTCATAAACATATATCTTAAACACAGAATGTCCATTATTGATGTATACACTCTTTGAAATACTATTTCACAGCAAAGAAATGAGATAGATATACTATTTTTGCGGTTTATGATTCAGAAGGCAGTGGAAAGCATGGAAACATGTTCGTCTGTTTATAAACAAACATGGCGGTGCAATTATCATTCGATGAACATAAGTGGATACTGAAATGTTATTGGAAAGTGGAGAATGTTGTTGGGGTTCAACGACGTTGGAAGGTTGAATTTGGAACACAACCACCAACAAGGTTAACTATCACAAGAATCCGAGACAAGTTTGAATCGACGGAACGGTGCAAGAAGTGTTGAAGGGCGGTGTAGAAGAACGAGAATTTCCACCGATAACGAGAGTATTGATGCAGTTATGCAGGCTTTTGCTCAATACCGAAACAAGTCAATGAGGCAATGTTCTCGTGAGATTGGTATCAGAAAATCCAGTGTTCATCGAAAGTTGCGAGCTCAAAAATGGAAGTATTACATTCCGAGACTTGTCCACGCACTAAATGAGGACGACCCAGAGATGCATAGGACGAAGAAGTACTGTGGAGTTCCCGCCTCGATCTCCCGATTTAACCCCTCCAGACGTCTACTGATGGGGAGCTCTAAAGGACACAGCGTACGCCACAAAACCACAAACACTGGGGGAACTGAGAATTCAGATTGAACATGCTTGTAATGATATTCCATTAGCAACAATCCAGTTAGTATGTCGCTCTGTTGTACGTCGTTGTTGGGAGTGTACTGTGGCGAAAAGGGGCCATTTTGAACATGTACGGGCTTAAGGAATACAAAACCGCAAAAATCCTATTTCTGTCTCATCTCGTTGCTGAGAAATAGTTTCAAAATGTGTACACATCAATTTGGGATACTCTGTATATTTTTGTATGTTATTCAAATTACAACGCTACTAATATTACGGTGAATTTCATTATGAAATATGGCGCAGTTTGATTCACATGTGTTTATTAAAATAAAGCTAGAATTTTGTAGAAAAGTAATCATTTTAAAAATATTTTCCTAATTTTATAAGAACCTTGCGAACTAATAGAAGTCATATTCATTCTATACAACTTGTTTTATTATGGACTCTAAAATACAATTCTTGTTAACTCACTCATTTGACACTCCGGGAGATGCCCCCTTGGGCTCAGCAAAGGTGTGAAACGAAACCTGAAACAACAGAATCAAAATATATGAACATATTGAAAGAGCTATTGCCAAAGTTTAATCTATTTTGATAATACACATTCATATTGCACGAAATCGTAACAATAACAATTAATAATTCCTCAATGTTCCTATACTACAGGAGCTAATCTTAGGGACAGAAAAAGGGGACGAAGAATAGGAGGATAATTATTAGAAGGAAGATGAAATTTATGAAGAGGAGAATAAGGAGAACGAGGAGAACGAAAGAAAAAGATAAATGAAAGAAGATAAGGATAATAATTAGGAGGAGGAAGTTGCAATGAAGAAACGAAAAAGGGGCTGAAGAAAATGTAAAAAAGAAGAATAAATAATTTATGAAATAACAATAGAATAAAATTGAGATAAAGGAGCTTAATGAAGAGGGCAATGAAAGAAGGAAGGAAATAGCTAGCAAAATAAAGAAAAGAATAAGAAAATATTGAGGCGAAAAGGAGATATAAATGAAGACGACCAAAATTAAAAGCAAGAACAAAAACGAAACGAACATTTCCAAAGAATGTCAAAAAGGCGATCTTCTTCGTTCTAGGATTAGGTGATAACACCTGTTCGGGTACCTATTATCTTGTGCTGTTTTTATTCTTATAAACAAAAATATTATTAAATTTAATAATATCGATAAAAATAAATGTATAAATAGACAACGTTCAACATAACTTGTCTTGTAAAAACATACCCTAACTCACAATGTCAATAACACTGATCAACAAATTTTCATTGAAAGTGTGTAAATAGCATTAAATTTGGTTTTTCAGATTCATTTGAGTATAAGATGATAAAATATCAGCATCCACAAAAATACTTAGCTCTAGTTTTTTTAAGTAAGTCATCCGTATCTTAGTATCAAAATACTCAGTAAATAAATATAGTCATATTCCAGAAACTAGCCAAACTAATAATTTTAAGTAAATAATTATTTGAATGGTGTGATATGATAGGTATTGATAAATTTCAGACCCATTCACAAATAAAAACACAAAATATTGAGAGCAATATTAAAATAATACAACATAACATATATGAAGACACTATTGTCTTTGTCGAGATGAGCATGGAAGAAGTGAAATATTCAGTGGAATATGAGATTAACACAGTCTAGTATATACAGTCACGAAGCTCAATACGTAGTAAATATGAATCCATAGATAGTTGCTCACCACTAGGATCGCTAATATCGCCTCATTACAGAAAATGCAAAGTAGTACCAGCACAGTCTATTGTTCCTAGCACCCTCACAACTCAAGCTTCGTGACTGTATATACTAGACTGTGAGATTACTGTAGATAAAACTGTCCCTCAGACGTAACTAAAATGTTATACGAAATATGGGTAGCTAATATCTAATTTCCCCCACTTTCTTAAACATAAGTTTACTAGTACCTCATTTTTATAATAATTAAGTTTACTGATAATATTATAATTTTTTCTGTAGGAATGGCTCATGGCGTACAAGGTGAGGTGTCGTGTTGAGGAGGCTGCGTAACCAATTCTACAAATGAAGTGCTTATGTCACTTTTTTCGTTTGTCCATTCTTCATATTTTCAAAGACATGCCAAATCATCTTGGATATCTGGAGAAATTTCGACGGACTCGCTCCTGCAGGATGACCCTCGACGCTATTGTGTACCAGTCACCGTAGAGCAGTGGAACGGTATAATACTCATGTACAATGTTTAATATTGCCTCAAAACTTTGTTGAATATATTGGAAAATTGTTGCAATGCTTTCGAAGAATTTCCCCATCGATAATAATAGACCTACAATAGATTCAATTCTCTATAGTAAACAGGTCAGGAAACGTAATCTACACAACTTATCCATTTGTTAGGATATTGGCCCATTGTAAAGTGTTTTACTGTTCTGCTAAAATGAAACAACACGTGTGATATCTCTCATTAATTTGCAATATCTTCCAAAAGCACATCAAAACATGGACTTGCAAAACTGGCATAGTTATTGTCCTATTATTCTCCACCGAGGAAAACTGGTTAATAGATCTCAATTATTCCTGTCTACACATTAACGCTGAGTAACAATAACTGATGCCTTAATGCATTGCTTATGAACAGTTGAATTGAATTAGTTATACTAATGCCAGTTTATCGCAGTTTGACACAAATTTTACTACGATATAGAAAAAAACGCAGGAAGTAATTTATTTTGTTGTTTTTTTAAGTGCTGAGCCCATCCCTTAACCGAGTCCTATTATTATGTTATACTCTGAACATATTTGACATAAAACTTGTTTAAATAGATGACATGCAGAAAGGGCGCCATGAAATGTGGACATCAAACACTGAACTGGTCTTTCTTTATTAAACTTTCTTTTTCTTTGTACGTATACCATTATGAACTTCTATCATAAACATCAAAAAGTAATTCATACCTTTCGATCATGCCCACAATACAAGAAGATACAATATTTCGCTTCTCCACTTTGAACAAAAATGTAAGACTGAAACAGGTCTAATAGGCCTAAATGTTCTAATTTCGGCCTAAGGTTGTATAATAATTTTGTTTAAAAATTCTACATTTAAATTATTGAAGAAAAGATTATTAAAAAAGAAGTGTTATAACTGTTTCTAAAATCATAATAATTACCTTACTGAATGATTATTATTTATTTACTGTCATTTTAACGATATCAAATTCTCAACTTCATATGTAAGCTTAGTATTCCTGCTACCAAAAGACTCAAGTTGCGGGTAAATAGTCTATATAGTAGGTGGAACCCAGGTGATGCAGCAGAGAAAGAGACAGACAAACATGTTCTTACTGCATGTTCGTAGAGTACATCCAACCTGAAATAAAAGTAGAGCAACTACTGACTTTATAATCCAAAGGCGCGACAGCCCGAAGTTGGCCAGGGCCTACCTGCGTGACAAACATTTTTTCTTCACAGAGTGTGGATACAAAGTACAGACGGAGTTGGGGCTCACTTGGAATATGTTCCTTCGTGTACTTTTCTAGAAATTTTCTAAAGTGTTTATTATTCAAATCATTAAGCGGTATATTGTCATTGACCATCATGGCACATAGATCCCTGCAAAACATGGATTTCTTATCGTACTCTCTCTGAGTTTGATGGTACTGCTTGTTTCGAGTTACGTTCAACCATATTTCTATGATTTTTTTGTATTGCAGTGTCTTTCAATGCACTGTTTTCTTGTAACTTTTATATCTACTTTGCACAACTTACATGTAATGTAAATTATTATTGGCTCCGAACTCCTGAGTTAAGTCCTCCAGTCTCTCATACTTCGAACTTTTTGTCTTCTGCATTTTACCTCTTCACAAATACAAATGTTACGTTAAGTAAATAATACAACTTTTATATTTCAGTGGTTTAAAGCACTCACTATGACCATGTTCCGGCTTCAATGCTGTTCTATATTGTATCAGACGGGACGTATCCCTAGGCTGTGACGTCAGGTACAGTATGAGAGTATGCAACTGTATTCCAGCTTGGACGTAGCTGAAATACTAAGCTTATTTATATGTTTACATGTACTATGTTTATATGAAATTAGAGTAAACAGTTCAATATGTATTAGTAATACTCAGTTATTTGTGATAGTTTTTATTGCAGAAGGCCAAAGTCATGCGTGTGAATGAATTGTTTTGAGTCAGTAAATTAGACAAATTCACATTCAAAAGATGACTTTTTTAAGATTTTCAGTTAATGTTTTGTTAGCAGAATGGCGAGGATTATACCTGTGAATAATAGAAATACAATATTACAGTAGCAGTATTTACTTATCTTCTTTTATAAAAGTCAAATATACATCTTATTCATTATTATGTCTTTGTTTTCGCAAAATAGTTTTGTATCACGCAAGCGTTTCATTTTCTTTTCATAACTACGCGCTCGTGAATCTACCAACATGGTGCAACAACTATTGTGATATCATCTATAAAAATTCCTATTTGTCTTATCTTCAAAAGTACGAAAGTGCTGTCGTGAATATTCTTTTTCCTCAATGAATTTTATAATGCCATGAAAATCGTGTATTTTTATGCTCCAACAAGGGACTGGGTTTACATTAAAATCGCAGAATAATCTCCCTATTTCCAATATGGAATTATATGTTTGTTTTATCCGCTTTCGACTATTGAATTTACACTTCCAGAGCGATTACATTCCAAATGTTTATTTTCATCAAATATGAGGGAGAATCGTTTGGTTCATTCGAAAGCTTATTATTATTATATTTTAAAACCAATATAACTACATGTCTCTGAACTTAAGTATGTCTTAATATAACCTGACAAAGAAATGACTTATAGATTTAGATATAGATATCTAAATTACGTAATTTTACGGGATAGATCTATGCGTTTCCCTTGAAATATAAGATATAAGGTAGCCAGAAGATCCCTATTGGACAATGGCCTCCTACTCAAGACAGGATGACTCCGTTGATCTCTCTTGTAAATGAATACAGTGGAACCTCTCTAATCTGCACACGTATGGTTCAATAAAATAATTATTGTCCAACCTAATGGGGTCTCCAAGGTAGAGGGAAGTAGAAAGTTTTCAGCATGTAATGGAAAGAAAATTACCTACTGTACATACAGAATTGCAATATTCAAACACTTTGTCATTTAGTTTATTATTAACAGTTTTGCTAACTCTTTTCCTTTCCCCACTGCAATTTTGTTCCCATACATTTAATATTGAGATTCTACAGGATGAATCAAAAGTCTGGAACCATATAAATATCTTCTATATGCTTGATTTTCGATTGCTATAAGTGTTACCAGTATTTGTAAGACCAAATGATCGACCAGAGACAAATTTGATTCTAGCCCTCAGCTATCTGAAAAGCCGCCATTTTGAATACAACTTCGAAATTTTAAATGGAAAGGAGGTCATGAAGTCATGTAGGTACTCTAAATCATGTGAAGTGTTCTGAGAAAAACAATGGTGCAATCCGTTTTGAGATATCTCTAACCGTTTTCAAGTTATTTAAAGATAACTGTTATAATGACACAAACATTAGTTACTGCATCTACAGACATTTTGTAACATGGTACGGTACTAAGGAGGCTTAGGAAAAGGTGTTTTTATGGAATTCTGGTAATTAACTTTTCCTACTTTACTGTTTGGTTAACTTGTGACAGTTCAATGCATCATTGTGATTATTTGAAGCTTTCCTGAAAAAAAAAAAAACTTGATTTTCGTGATGGCATTATCGAAACAGGAAAGAATTGATATCATTCTTCATTCCGGTAGGTTAAGCCACAGAAATATTGCAGCAGACTGGACGAACAGTTCTCTGGACATTGTACTGGTCGGCGTGGACCAGCAGAATGGCCGGCCAGGTCTCCAGATTTAACACCCCTTGATTTTTTTCTTATGGGTTTACATAAAGTGTTTGATATATGAAGAGAAAACTGAGAATGGGGATAGAACATTTTGTAGCATTTCCGGGGTGACTTTAGCACAGATTTCAATGATAAGGTTCTTTAAATGTTCCACATTCTCAATTTTTGTCTTCGTTCTACCAAATCTGGAGACCTGGCCGGCCATTCTACTTATCCACGTCGACCAATCCAATGTCCAGGAAACTATTCGTCCAGTCCGCTACCAGAATGAAGTAGGATATTAATTCTTTCCTCTTTCAATAATGTCATCACGAAAATCAAGAAATTTGTTATAGAAAAAAAGCAAGAAAAGTTAATTAACAGAATTGCTTAAAACATCTTTTCCAAAGCCTCTTTAGTACCGTACCGTGTTACAAAATATCTGTAGATGCAGTAACTAATATTTGCGTCATTATGACAGTTATCTTTAAATTACTTGAAAACGATTAGAGATAACTCAAATCGGATTGCACCATCGTTTTTCGCAGAAAATTTCACATGATTTTGAATAACTACGACCCCCTTTCCAGTTAAAATTTCAAACTTGCTTTCAATATTAGGGCTTTTGAGATAGCTGAGGGCTAGAATCGAATGTGTCACTGGTAGATCATTTGGTCTTACAAATACTGATAACACCTATAGTAATCGAAAATCAAGCATATGGAAGATATTTATATGGTTCCAGGCTTTTGATTCATCCTGTATTGTTGCTAATGTTTGAAACTGTTGATTTGAAAATTCCAAACTCTTTTGCAGTTTTCCCACAATTAACACCATAAGACAAACGAACAATAACTTTTTATTATCCACCGGTGTGGGGTAACAGCATACCTGCCCGTGAAACGACCAGGTCCGGGTTCAAATCCTGGTTGGGACATTTTACCTGGTTGATGTTTTTCCGGGGTTTTCTCTCAACCCATTAAGAGCAAATGCTGGGTAACTTTCGGCGCTGGACTCTGGACTCATTTCGCTGGCATTACCACCTTCATCTCATTGAGACTCTAAATAACTCCGGACTCACATTTAGCGACAGTACAGTTACAAAAAAGGACAAAGTAGATAATTTCACGAATGTAGAAAGAAGTACACAGTTGCTGTACTGTGTAAGGAAAATCCCTTCTCATCCCACTGTGCCAATGGTCCTCGTAAAACACAAGAGTTTAATGAAACTCAACTCTAAACAGGTAGCAGAAATATGCAATAAAACAAGAGAACCGTCCAAGACAGAACTACAACGGCTGTCCAGCTTCCTGAATTGAGGGGTGTCCAACATAGAGGACATATTGGACATGTAAAAGCACAGAAATTTGTCTGGTTCCAAGAAAATATGCCTAATATAATGAGATGTCTAACACATAGAGGTGACCAAATATAAAAGTTTCACTATACTTTGGAACACCTTGCTTTAATATTCTACTTTCTCATTTGTATATTCCGAGTGAATATGGCTGTTATGTTTTGCTTGCAGGTCATAATGCCCATTACAGAATGTCCATTACATGCATGTCCAGTCGATATTACGTCCAATGACAAAAATGTCCACACTAAATATTGGTGCAAAGATAAAAATGTCCACACTAAAAATATGTTCAGTTTTCTAATGCAAAAATGTCCAGGGAATAATGTCCATCAATGTCTATCCGTTGAACCAATTAGATATTAACATAAAATTATTAGAAAATTAAATTATTTTAATAGCAGTTTCGGTAGAAATTTATGAATGAAAATGCTTACTAAATAGTGCAAGTAAGTGAGGAGTAACAGAATTTAGATGATTTTATACCGTTAGGAAAATTATATCATTCAGTAAGTGGAGTGTTACAGAATTTACACGATTTCATCAAGTTAAGAAAATTACATCATTCCCGCTCAAGAGGTACCGTAATGTTTAATTTTAGGTGGTGTGACATTGCTCTTAAGTAAAGCTTCACATTCCCCTGGTTCTTATATTGCTGATAAGCAGGGAACGGATTTATATGGACTAAAAATATATGAAATATGTAAATATATATGTAGTTATTTTTACCAAAATATGGAATTAAATATGGATTTTTACCAAAATATGGAATTAAATATGGACTTAAAATTATAAAAAAATGACTATGTACGTTAAATATTGGTACATTTTAATCAAACTAAACAAAAAATATAATGGACGTACCTTATCTTCCAATGTAGTTTCAACAAAACACAATTTTTATTGTCTGTTACCATAACAATAGGTTACAAACATTTCTTTCAAGTGCTGAAAAGTGAATCTTCTTCTATTGTCTCTGAGGATAGATTTATACTGACTAAAAGAGCGTTCGACGTCACAAGAAGTAACTGGTACATAATTCAATTTCACAATGTCTGCTGGGGATAAGTCCAAGTTAATCTTCACTGTTGATTCACCACTCATCACAGCAACAACCTTTTGTAGTTCTTCATATCCAGGGTTTTTTGAAAGTACAGTGTCCACCTTAGCTCTTACTGCATCTGCAACTTTACCTCTACCACGATTCAGTTGTTCCACAGTACTATTTATAATTTCAAAACTTTCAGATAGTGAAAGGTGCCTATTTTGGAGACTTTTGAGCGTTTTTATGATGCATGAAAATGTATGCTGAATGTGAGCTAAGTCATTCTTCACACTTATGTCACAGGTAACTGTTTTCGCAGTATCAATTGAGACTGCATCTTCAGAGTCCAATGCAAGGAGAACATTGTTAATAGAGTCTATATGTTCGGCATAATATTCAACTGCTTCTAGCATGTACCCCATCTAGTTAAAATTGGCTTTGGTGGCAATGAAATTTCAGGGTACATTTCTTTCAACACGTTAACTCTACTGGGAGCTTTGAGAAATACTTTTTTCACTGATGAAATCAACAAATCTACTTTAGGGAAATTGTCTCTGACCACTTCTGCCACACGATGAAATGCATGCGCCACACAAGTAAAATGAGTCAATTTAGGATATACAACAGATAATGCTTGTCCAGCTTTGACCATATAAGGGGCAGCATCGCTAATAAAGAATAACACATTATCGTACATAATACCCTTTGGCCACAGGATACCCATAGCTTCGTTGAACAGTTTAACTATAGTTTTGTTATTGCACTTTTCTAGAACATCACAATGTAAAAGAATTCGTTCAGAATATTGTTCACTTAACAAACCGATAACTACATTACCAACAAGTCTACCTTCTTTGTCGGGAGTCTCATCAATGGAAACCCAAATTGAACTATCTTTAATTTAATCTCTTATCTTCTGTATTGTCTCATCGTAGATGGATGGAGCATACGTCTTCCTAAGTGTTGACTCATCCGGGATTGTATGTTGAGTATATTTTTCAAGGAATTCCCTGAAGACCTTATTCTTTAGTTTGTAGAGAGGAATATCAGCAGAGATGAGAGAACGGCACAGGTCGATGTTAAACTCAGATCTTACATTCGATGTTGTTGGTTGTGTTAAAAACAATTGTCTCTGCTTGGAATTTAGTTGTTTGTTGGCCTGATGTTTACTAGTTGTAATGTGTTGTTGCACCAGGAACTTTTGTGTAGATGATACTGCACACTGACACAAATTACAAAATAATATTTTATTGTCAGTTGATAAACCATCTTCTTTAAATTCTGAAATGTAACTTGTTAGTTTTGATTTTAAATTGACTGAATGACGTACTTTTGGCATATTTACCGTCTTTATAGTATGATTTACAAAACTGAACCTATGTGTACTCTGACTGGCATTTAACTGTTGAGCTGCACAACTGAAGTCTGTTAAAAATTTTAAATTAAATTAATACAGTTTTGTAACTTACTTTCCCATTGTTGATAGGACTGCTAATTTTCAAATAACTCTGATGTTAAAGGGATTACTGAACATGTGTTTAAATCTCTATTGTTGAAATGTATTTTTAAAAGTTAATGGAATTTTGTTTTGTTTTATTGTTAAACCTAATATAATATGGACTGTTTTATATGAAATATGGAAAATATATGGAAATTAACGAAAATATGTACTAAACTCTAAAATATGGAAAAATATGGAAAATAAAAGTAGGATTTTTCAACCCTACACATTGTGAAACATAAAGATAATGCAAAATATAAATTATATTAGCTTTATAAGTAAATATGTATTTACATATAAATCCTTTCCCTGCTGATAAGATAGTACTATTTGTAGCATCCTTCGTTGATTTGTTTCGTATTTCTTGTTTATTGGGCGTCCGACATTCACATGACCAGCCTGTATTTGCAATGTCTGATGTTCTGTATCATTTTATTCTTGACTCACGTGGTTGAGAAATCGCCAAACACGAAAATGGTGGGCAGATACTATCCTCTGGAATCTCGAATAAAAGACTTCAACTATGTTGTTCGTCCGATGGTGGCCATGAAGAGTTGATTCATAAACATTCCATTCCTTTGGTGGAAATCTAGTATCAACAGCTGTTCGTCTCCCTTGCGCATGTCTACCCCTTACATAAATATGTTTCCTTAGAGTATCATACTGGGATTGCTTTACTACTTGGACATTTTGACTATGTGGACATTTTGGTATGGACTAATTGCCTTGTGGACGTTTCCTACGATGAACCTATTGCATTGGACGAAATAGTGTAGAACAATATGGTGTGAACATTTTTGTGCAATGGACATTCTACGATGGACATTGTGTCTGCTCACCTTTTATATTTGTATGTCAAAAACTAATTTCACAAAATACAACAGAAATATTTTATACTACACTGCAGACAACCATGCGTTATATCTGTATAAGTTGTAACAAAAGTTAACTACAAATTTAGGCAAACATTTCTCGCATGTAGAGGATGAAATTATGTTACAAGAACATGGGTCCAGAAACGCTTTATTTCCTTGTTAGAACTCTTCTTACATTTTATGATGCTCGAGCTACTTAGCATGGAATGCCACCATATTTGTCGTGTAACAACACGTATGGTTACATGTAAACTCTCTTGCTTATATGTAGGATGGTTGGTTATAATGTAATTACAAAAGGAGGTGAGAGGAGTGAGTTTGAGATGATGTACCTGCTTTGTCCTGCAATGTTCGAACATGAGAGAGGCAACCAAGATACTACAAAATTCGTCTTATTTCATATGAAAAACTAATAACAAAATATGTGCTAAAATCCTTAAACAGTTAAAATATGAAGGCATGGGAGTGGGGGAAAACGAATATTTTCATAACAAGGTCGAACAAACATGACGGACCGCTTTCTGCAGAGCGAACATCAGCGAATATCGAACCTCGACAAACTTCAACCGAACACAGCGCCTGTAATGCACGACGCTACTACCGACATTCTGTTTCTGTGTTTTCCCCCATAGTTCTGGTGCTCAATTTTCTCGTATGTGTATAATGTACACTGTTGAGCTTGTTACGTGAGGTTAATCCGGACGACTAACAGTATAACCAAAGCTTAATTATGAGAAGAGGAAGTTCCTCTAAACTTCAGAGCAGTGATCATTTACATAAGAGGAAAGATTGGTATTTGTTCGTCATATTTTCTGTTATTAATGGCATAAAATCGTTCACAATAATCCATTTGAATTGCTTTTTATCATATATGTCTAAGGGATTATAGATATCCCTATTATTTGCTCAGTACACGTTCAGCATAAAATTCAACATATTGTGCGAAATAATAGAAATAATAATATTAATAACAATAATAATTTTACGCGTAATAGATCGACTATTGATCATTCTTTTTGTATTCAACAGATATTGGAGAACAAATGAGACTATAAGGTCACAGTACATAAGTTATTCATAGAATTCAAAAAGGCATATGACTCTGTTAAGTGAGAACTTTTATATAATATTCTTATTGAACTTGGTATTCCCAAGAAACTAGTTCGATTAATTAAAATATGTCTCAGTAAAACCTACAGCAGAGTACGTAGGACTATAGGCCAGTATCTGTCTCACCCTTTCACAATTCACTGCGGGCTAAACAAATAGATGCATTTTCACCTTTACTTTTTAACTTCGCTCTAGATTCTAGAGTATGCCATTAGTAAAATCCAGGATAAGAGAGAGGGTTTGGAATTCAATGAGTTACATCAGCTGCTTGTCTGTGCGGATGACGTGAATATATTGGGAGAAAATCTACAAACGATTAAGGAAAACACGAGAATTTCACTTGAAGCAAGTAAGGAGATAGACTTGGAAGTAAACCCTGAAATGCAAAGTTTATAATTATGATGATTAGGTTTCGAGACAGAAAATAGTTTGAAATGGAAATATAAAAATTAGAAATTTATCCTTTGAAAATATGAAAAAATGCAAGTACCTTGGAGCAATAATAATATATAAATTGCACTAGGGAGGAAATTAAGCGAAGAAGAAATATGGAAAATATCTGTTAATATTCGGTTGAGAAGCTTTTATCATCCAGTTTGCTCTCAAAAAAGCTGAAAGTTAGAATTTATAAAACAGTTATATTACCGGTTGTTCTGTATGCTGTGAAACTTGGACTTCCAATTTGAGAGAGAAACAGAGTTTAAAGATGTTCGAGAATAAGATTCTTAGGAAAAAATTTGGGGTTGAGAGGGATGAATTTCCTCTGACTGAGGCTCTGGCTGATATGTACAGCTGTCAAAAGAAAAAGTACCCTTCGGGTATCTTCGCTATAATTCGGAGACAGGCGATGTTACATGTTGTTGGACCACGTTGCCTGATATCTACAGTTATAATTGAAGTATTCTCTCTGTGATTCGATAGCGTAATGGTAGCGTTCAGGCCTCTTATTCATGAGGTCCTGCGTTCGACTACAACCTCGTGCTTTTTATATTCTATTTTGTTATGTCTTTGAGAGAGACAAACTAAACATAATGGCTTCTTTCTCTTTTACGATTATTTTAGTAATTAACATCAGGTTCATTAATATATTATGCCATGACTTTATCATTATGATATTGTGGCTGCAAATGGAAAGAAAAAAGATTTTATTCTCAATAAAAATATCTTTCGTGGCATAAACAAAACAAATTTACTGGCGTCGGCCTTAAAACATTCAAACAATTAAGCGTTCAAAAAACAAAACAAAAAGCCACAATTCAATATTTAGTCTATCTTCCTCTTATCTCGATCATCTTGCAGTCGAGTGGGCATGGAATCAACTAGTCTTTGCAAATAGCGACTGTTCTTAGACACGATATTCCAGGCATTCTGAACATACCCACATACATAAGTGTTCTGTCCATGGGCAGGTCTTTCATTGCAAACCCAGCAATCTCCAATCTTTCCTATTTTCTGCCTTCCTCTTAGCCTCCGCATGTGATCCACATATCCTAATGTCGTCTATTATTCTTTTCAACCAGAGACCCAACCAATTACTTTTTCTCTTTCTAATCAGTTTCAGCATCATTCTTTCTTCACTCACTTTTTCAAACACAATTTTATTTCTTATTCTGTCTGTCCACTTTACACGCACCGTTCTTCTCCACATCCACATTTCAAATGCTTCAATTCGTTTCTCTTCATTTCGTCGTAATGTCCACGTTCCTTCCCCATACAATGCCACACTCCACACAAAGCACTTCACTAGTCTCTTCCTTAGTTCTTTTTCCAGAGGTCCGCAGAATATCCTTCTTCTTCTATTAAAAGCTTCCTTTGTTCATGTTTGCAGTTTTCTTGGGAAGGATAGGCCTAAATGCGGTAACATCCCGTTGCTTTCCGCATACCACTATCTCTTTCGCATCTTATTAAATTCCAGGGGACCCAAGCGTGGAGATGAGGAGAGTGGATTTGACTAATTGGGCCCTCCGGACTTCACCGAAAGTCACGGCAAGGGTTAAATATTAATTCTATCAGGATGTTTGACCCGATCAGAGATCGGGAAATCTCAATTAGCCTTTGCTCCCCGCATCCTGGACTAGCTTCTACGAATCATCAGAAAATCTTAGAGTGTGATTGGGCCAATTTTTCCGAAAATGTTTCCACACTTTTGCCCTCGTAGCTCAGCGGACGAACGTCGAAATTTAGATGTCAACGTCTCAGGTTCAATTCCTCGTTACTCCTTTTCATTTTATTGTGGTTCAAGATAGTATAATGTAATAATACAAAAAGAAAAACTAATACCAGTATTATGCAACTGGATTTTTCCAAACCTAATATTAAATTTATGTTATTTATATCGCTAAAGAACGATTACAATATAAATAACTTGAATATTATTTATACAGTATCACTAAAGAACGATAACAGAATATAAATGATAAATATCGGTTTGTTTAATTAATATAAGATATTATATAATATGTATTTAATTATCTAAATAAAATAACCTATTATACAAAGAAAGATGGTTATTTTTGTTATAATAATTACTTACATAAAATACAGATTATTTATATTGCGAAAGAACAATAACAATATAAGTAACTTGAATATTATTTTATAATGCTAATGAAGGAAAACAGAATATAAATGATAACTTGAATATTATCTATATCGCTAAAGAACGATAACAATATAAAAAACGTGAATATTATTCATATCGGAATTTCACAGATTTATTACAGATGTATTTAAATAATTGTAAAAGAATAGTAATTAGTAACAGTGTCCTATTTATTCTTCTTGGAGCCAAATTTGTAACTTTTAAAAGTGTGGTTACTATGTTGAAGTGTATGTGTTGTAACGGATGCTTGATTTGTTATGTATGTGAGTCAGTTATGTGATGCTTGATGTCGTCGCAATATTATAATTATAGTTTGATTGTGTTTGTGTGACTATTGTGTATTAATTTATGATGTATGGTACGGAAAGCTGCGTATTTGTGTTATAGAAGTGTTACGTATGTGTGTTGTTAATGTTTTTGTATGTTTCAAATTGATACCTGATATTTATTTTGCAATCTCAATGCCTAATTTACGGTTTGTTTATGTTTTGTTTACATCGCGTAAGCTAATTTAATTTTCTTTCTATTTCTCTTAATGCCTATCTTTTTTTATGTATGAAACTATAGCCCTAACATACATATGTAAAATAGGGCTAACCACCATTGGAGATACAATAATAATAATTGTTATTCATATCGTTATAAAACAATAACAGAATACAAATGATGACTTGAATTTTATTCATATCTCTAAAGAACGATAACAAAATATAAATAACGTGATATCCATAAAGAAAGATAACTGAATGTAAATGATAATTTGAATAGCATTTACATCGCTAAAGAACGATTAAAAATAAAATGAAAACTTGAAGAAGGCCCGAACCCACAACCTTTGAATCATTAAACAAGGACTCTACCGCTGGCCTAAGAGGCGCAGACATGGAACACTTTCATAGTTCGGGAACTGCTTGTACAAGCACATGCATCGTGTAACATCGCCGCGACCCGAAGTGGACTTTGAAAATATTCGCTGTTCACGAGTGCGGCCACTTTTTTTTTGACAGCTGTACATCTATTATTAGGCAGTACAGTCCTAGAAAAAACTTTTATCACACAGAAAACAAGCAGTGCGCAGAGGACGAGCGACCTGATTCGCAAGAGAAGGACTAGTTGAGGTATGATCATGCTCACTGCTTCCTCTCTGGGACTTATAAAGTATCTGTGCGACAAAACTTTTTCTGAGACTGTACATCTCACTTGACGATATGTGTCAGAGGAAGAACAATATTGTTTGTATACATCTGATGTACGACTAGTGTAATACATAGCTTGTCGGCGATGTATGCAAAGGAGGGTGAAAGGAATTGTCCATCTTACCACATTATCTTCTGGCCTAGTTTCCTCATAAGTGTTGTCTTCTCGGTATCACTTTGAGGATCACACCTGTCTTCGAACAGTTGACTGAAGAAACGAGGAGGGATGAAGTTACAGGACAATGGAGAAAATTACGACGCATTGTATTCATCACCTGACATAATTAGGAACATTAGATCCAGAAGTTTGAGAAGGGCAGGGCATGTAGCACGTATGGGTGAATTCAGAAATGCGTAGAGTGTTAATTGGAAGACCTAAGGGAAAAAGACCTTTGGGGAGACCGAGACGTAGATGGGAAGATAATATTAAAGAGGATTTGAGGAAGATGGAATATGATGGTAGGGACTGGATTAATCTTACTCAGAATAGGGACCGATGGCGGACATATTTGAGGGTGACAATAAATCTCCGGGTTCCTTAAAATCCTTTTGTAAGTTATTATTATTATTATTATTATTATTATTATTATTATTATTATTATTATTTCTGAAGAAATACTAGTCTGCTCAGAAATCAATGTGAGTTACACTTAAGTGATCATCCTAGCTCACTCATTGGAATTAGTGCTCATTTATGGGATTGTTCATTTATGAATGAGAGGCAACTATAAATTGAGGAGGTTGCTGGAAAAACGAACTCGGATCACTAGTGCCGTTTTTCCATGAATCATTTAAACGATTCTACATCTTCATGCTTAACCAACATTTTGTTAACATAGGTATAAAACTGGAGGAAGTTGTAGGGATTTTTGTAACACCATGTTGGCTAAGCCGAAAGAATATAAACAGCTGATTAGAACAGATTCAAGTGTGTTTGTAGATATATTTACAATCATTTACAATCAATTCCTCTGCAAAATTGAAGATAATGAAGTTCATTCTATAAATTCTTGTCAAGTGAACAAATAGAGTGGTTGAGTTGTAGCTTCATGAAGAAGAATCTTCAGATGCTGTTTGTGACATTTCTAATAATGAACTTATCTTTCCTGAGGCTGAAGAGACAAGTCAATGATTCGAAAATAATATAAATTAATTCAATTTCTGTTAAAGAAAATGTTTCTTAAAATCATCAAAATGGAAATGAAATGTTTTTATCATTTTTGCAGTAAATATATCAATTGTAATAAAGAAATGCAGTTCACATTTATCATCACTAAACAGATTGATGGAAAAACAACTTCAGCTGTGTCTCAAAAATGTTTTTATTGTGGAAAAAACTTAATTTCTTACAGAAATTTAAATATTAAACTAGAATGGGAGAATATAAATTATTTTAAAAATGGTTACATTACTTTAAAAAATGATATGTACTAACAAACTGTATCAACAGTAATCTCACTCGAGGTCTTGATTTATCTAGAGAAAATCAAAGCTCGAGTGGGATTGAATTGACTGTTACACGATCAGAAGAAAGTATATAAAGATTAGAAGAAATAGGCCTAAAGTATTCTAATACAATAAAACATTAACTGACTTACTAAAATTTTATTTCACTAATGTTAGCTTCACCAAAACGTTTGAACCGAGTCGCCATTTTCAGTTGACTGTCTATGCGGTAAATAAATGACGATCTCGAAGTATGTTTTGTAGTACCGTAAAGAATTTGCAGTTTTAAATGTTGGCAAACAAAGAAACAAATGGTAGGGAGGTGATAAAAACAGAAGAAAGAGTATAGACATTAGAAAAAATAAAGTAGCCTACTCTAATAAAATAAAACAGAACTTAATTGACTTATTATAAATCTTTTTCACTAATGTTCGCTTCACCAGAATGTTTGAACAGAGCCGCCATTTTCAGTTTACTGTCTATGCGATAAACAAATGACGATCTCAAAACATGTTTTTTAGTACCGTAAAGAATTTGCAGTTTGAAATTTTAGCAAAGAAACAAACAAATGGTAGGAAGGTGACAGAAACAGAAGAAAGCATATAAAAATTAGAAAAAGAAGTGCTCTAAAACAATATAATAGATACTGACTTACTAAAATTATATTTCACTAATGTCAGCTTCGCCAAAGCGTTTGAACGGAGCCGCCATTTTCAGTCGACTATCTATGCGGGAAACAAAAGACGATCACAAAGCATGTGTTATAATACCGGAAAGAATTTTCAGTATGAAATGTTGACGAATAAAGAAATAAATGGTAGGGAGGGGTAAAAACAGAGAAAAGTGTATAAAGATTAGAAAAAATAAAGTATTTTGATGCAATAAAACAGAACATAATTGACTTACTAAAATTCTCAATTACTTACTTACTTACTGGCTTTTAAGGAACCCGGAGGTTCATTGCCTCCCTCACATAAGCCCGCCATTGGTCCCTATCCTGAGCAAGATTAATCCAGTCTCTACCATCATATCCCACCTCCCTCAAATCCATTTTAATATTATCTTCCCATCTACGTCTCGGCCTCCCCAGAGATCTTTTTCCCTCCGGCCTCCGAACTAACACTCTATATGCATTTCTGGATTCGCCCATATGTGCTACAGGTCCTGCCCATCTCAAACGTCTGGATTTTATGTTCCTAATTATGTCAGGTGAAGTATACAATGCGTGCAGCTCTGCGTTGTGTAACTTTCTCCATTCTCCTGTAACTTCATCCTGCTTAGCCCCAAATATTTTCCTAAGAACTTTATTCTCAAACACCCCTTAATCTCTGTTCCTCTCTCAAAGTGAGAATCCAAGTTTCACAACCATACACAACAACCGGTAATATAACTGTTTTATAAATTCTAACTTTCAGACTTTTTGACAACAGACTAGAAGACAACAGCTTCTCAACCGAATAATAACAGGCATTTCCCATATTTATTCTGCGTTTAATTTCCTCCTGACTGTCATTTATATTTGTTACTGTTGCTCCAAGATATTTGAATTTTTCCACTTCTTCGAAGGACAAATCTCCTATTTTTATAGTTCCATTTCGTACAATATTCTGGTCACGAGACATAATCATATACATAGTCTTTTCGGGATTAACTTCCAAACCTATCACTTTACTTGCTTCAACTAGAATTTCCGCGTTTTCCCTAATCGTTTGTGGATTTCCTCCTAACATATTCACGTCATCCGCATAGACAAGAAGCTGATGTATCCCGTTCAATTCCAAACCCTCCGTGTTATCCTGAACTTTCATAATGGCATATTCTAGAGCGAAGTTAAAAAGTAAAGGTGACAGTGCATTTCCCTGCTTTAGTCCGCAGTGAATTGGAAAAGCATCAGATAGAAACTGGCCTATACGGACTCTGCTGTAAGTTTCACTAAGACACATTTTAATTAATCGAACTAGTTTCTTGGGAATACTAAATTCAATTATAATATTATATAAAACTTCTCTCTTAACCGAGTCATACGCCTTTTTGAAATCTATGAATAACTGATGTACTGTACCCTTATGCTCCCATTTTTCCTACAATATCTGTCGAATACAAAATATCTGATCAATAGTCGATCTATTACGCCTAAAACCACACTGATGATCCCCAATAATTTCATCTACATATGGAGTTAATCTTCTCAAAAGAATATTCGACAAAATTTTGCACGACGTCAACAAAAGTGATATTCCTCGAAAGTTACTACAGTTAGTCTTGTCCCCCTTCTTAAATATAGGTGCGATGATGGACTCCTTCCATTGTTCTGGTACAATTTCCTTTTCCCAAATTGCAAGTACAAGTTTATAAATTTCGCTAGATAATGCCGTTCCCACCTCTTGTATTAATTCTGCTGGAATTTGATCAATACCTGGAGACTTGTACTTTTTCAGATTTTCTATCGTAATTTCGACTTCAGAAAGTGTGGGTTCCGGTATAAATGGCTCAGCAGTTTGTATTTGAATTTCGTCCCGAACATTTCTATTTGACCTACGTAAATTTAGTAGTTGGCCAAAAATGTTTTTCCATCTGTTCAGGATTGAATGAGAGTCTGCAAGCAAGTCATCATTCTCATCCTTGATCACGTTTACCCTTGCCTGATATCCGTTTTTAAATTCCTTTATACCCTTATATAAATCTCTAATGATTTTATTCTTACTATTTGTTTCTACCTCATTCAGTTTTTCCTTCAAGTAATCTCCCTTTTTATTCCTAAGTGTACGACCTGCTTCCCGCCTTTCATTGAAATAATTATCTCTATTCTCCTCAACTGGATCCTGTAAGAATTTCAATTTTGCCTGTTTCCTTCTATCTGCTACAATGGAACAATCTTCATCAAACCATGGTTTCTTTTTCTTAGTTTCATGATAACCTTAATTAATTTTAGCTTCACCAAAACGTTTGAACGGAGTCGCAATTTCAGCCGTCTATCTATGCGGGAAACAAATGACGATCACAAAGCATGTGTTATAATACCATAATAATTTGCAGTTTGAAATGTTGGAAAAGAAAAAGAAACAAATGCTAGGGAAGAGATAAACCTGAACAACCGCTAGGGAAGTGTTAAAATTCTGCGATAAGCAGTCATGATTGGTTGAAGACGTCCTTTCGTACAATTTTATTGGTCAATAGTAGTATGATAGTAAAAGTTAAATAATAGCCAACAAAAAATTATCTCCATTTCTTTGATTGGTTATTTTCCTAAAACCAGGTGTTATAACTGAAGTCGTTTATCCAGCACACTTCTCAAATGGAAATGAGTTTGAGTACTGTACATAAGTATCTCTCGTTTATAAGTGTTCACTGTGATTACGGCTCTCAGTCATCAGTCCAAGAAAACGTCTAATTGATCATCGTTTTAATAGGTGGGATTATGTGTGTCGAAGGATCCACTAGTCCCATAACACAGTTCAATGTACGGTATAGTAAATCTGACAATGTGCTCCGACTTAAATTTCAGGAACCGTGTAAATAGAACTAAGGAAACTAGTTTATCAAGACTGTCACTTTCATCGGCCTACGCTAGTACCTATCACATGAAAGAGGGCAGATAATTAATTTTCCGCGGTGAAATCTGAACAGGCAACATAAAGGTTAGAATTTAAATTCCCCAGTACGCACTATCGGAGCCCTACATGGCGCTGTCGTCCAAATGAATGCCGCTAATAAGGGCTTCTGCACATAGCACATCGGGCTTCACCCGCTGATAATGAAGGCATTCCACCCATAAAGAGAAGAGCAGCCCATGCCTCGTATCACATAGACCTGATTCAAAGAGAGCGAACTTTAATGATTTCATTTCCTTCGGAAGTTCAATTCCACTCCCTCTTCACCGCCGAAAAAAGAGTTAATTAAAACGTTTTTGATTATGAGTGACTTACATAAGGACTTCTCTTGGGGGAACGAAATGATGATGGACTGGCGTCTTTATTCTAATATTACATGCAAAATATATTACTTCCGTTATACCTTTGTGCGGAATGAAAAAAAAGTGTTCAGACGTTTCAGCTCTTAATAATAACGAATGCTGCAGGTACAAGCTAATACCTTTCTTCCATTGTGAGGCTAATGGACATTTTACACATAACAAAAGACGAAACATTTTGCATACACATTCCAGCATATTATTTCTCCAACGATGTTAGAACAGGGAAGTCACCAGTCTTCATGAACTGAGTTTTAGTATCATTTTTCTACGAAAACAGACTTTTACCGCAATGTGTTTTAAGGAGTTCTTCGAAGCGGAATGAATAGCTTCTTCGTTTGCGAAATTACGAATATTGAAAATTATTATGCTTTATGCAGTATGATGGTTGCGTATCATTATCATCATGTCTGTCCAACAATGATTTGATGTGATTATGGACAGTAATGTCTTTCCATTGAATTATGTTTCATTATTTCTTTAATTTATTATAAGTTAATCTGTAAGTCTATCTCCATTGAATACCCTTTTCTGTTCACCAAGCCCGAAGAAAATTATAATTTTATTTTGAAAATTCTGATTATTCTGCGATCCACTTACATGATATACATTGAATCTATCTTATTTGATTTTTAGTATAAGTAAGCTTTTGTACCTCCCAGCTATCGTAAACAACACACAGCCAATGTTTTATTAATAATTGTTCTACGAATCTGGCTTTTATTCCTCTACATTCATTCAATTTGTGTTGTAAATGCTACAACGTTGTTATTATCATGCCTACTTAAAATGATGAAGCAAATTACGCCTTTCTATTTATTTTAGGAAAAACAGGGTGTTAAAAAGTATCCAATATTTTAGGAGATGATAGTATGGATCAAAACAAGAAAATGTCTAATAAACATGGGTCCTACAACATATATCTACTTTCTGAGATCTGAACACTTGTTCACAGGAGGTGTTCAATGTGACGTCCATTCATGGCAATGCATTCCTCTGCCCTTCGGCACAAGGAATCACGCACTCTCTAAAATTTGTTTTAATACGTTAATAACAAAGTCCTGATAACGACCCCCCAGTTAATCTGTGTGGTAGCACGTACGGCCCTATTAATCTATCACCCCTATTACTCTATCACCAAGAACGTCTGTCCATAAATTGATTGAGAATCGGTGCTGATGCCTTGTTTCTTCAACTGCAGGGGGATTTTCATCAGCCTACACATGCTGATTCCTTGCGACGTATCATTATTCCATGCCAGGCGTGTCAACTACGGTATGATTATCTGGTAGTCTGCTGTATTATAGAGCAGAGAAATGCATTGCCATGAATGCACGTCACATTGAGCACCTTCTATGAACATCTGTTCAGATCTCAGAAAGAATGTGTTGTAGGACCCATGTTTATTAGACATTTTCTTGTTTTGATGCATACTATCATCTCCTAAAATATTGGATACATTTTTAACACTATGTATGTATGTATGTATGTATGTATGTATGCATGCATCCAATGTCTATTCACTTCACTTACGTGATTCGGGTTCCGCTATATGCAGTCTGAATGAGATGAACGTAATAATGCTACGAGATGAGTCCAGGGTCCAACACCGAAAGTTACCCAGCATTTTATCTTAATGGGTTGAGAGAAAACCCCGGAAAAATCTTCAACCAGGTAACTTGTCCCAACCAGGATTTGAACCCGGCCCGCTAGAGTCACGTGCTAACCGCTACTTCACAGCGGTGGACCATGAAATCATATTCTACGAGGTAGTTTATTATTAATTATTCTCATTATGTGACCATACTAATGTTTCGATTGGTCTAATGGTAGTGAAACACTCAATACTTAATTCTTGACGGTCTCTTGTTTCTTTTGTGGTCTAGTAGTCCAAAATTCGCTAGAGACCTCAATTCTTCTTAGCTGACTTTTGGTCACAGCCCATATCACAGCAGACGAAAGTCAGAATAACTAGTGTTTTGTAAAATTTAATAATTATAGAATGTGTATTGACTTTCCTTATTAGTGTACTGCAATAGTGCCTATAAGACTTACGATTTGATTGAGCATATTTTTGACATCTTCAGAGTCACATAAAAGAGATCGTAGTCTATGTAAGTGAAATAATTTACTTAATGATTTTACTCCCTATTATTATTCGGTTCACAGGTGAAATAATTTACTTAACGATTTTACTCCCTATTATTATTCGGTTCACAAGTGAAATAATTTACTTAATGATTTTACTTCCTATTATTATTCGGTTAAGAAGCTTTTGTCATCTAGTATGCTGTCAAAAAATCTGGCAGCTAGAATTTAGAAAACAGTTATATTACCGGTTTTTCTGTATTGTTGCGAGACTTGGACTCTCACTTTGAGAGAGGAACAGAGATTAAGGGTGTTTGAGAATGAAGTTCTTAGGAAAATATTGGGGTTAAGAGGGATGAAGTTACAGGAGACTGGAGAAAGTTACACAACGCAGAACTGCACGCATTGTATTCTTCTCCTGACATTATTAGGCACATTAAATCCAGACGTATGGGCGAATCCAGAAATGCATATAGAGTGTTAGTTGGGAACCGAAGGGGAAAAGACCTTTGGGTAGGCCTACCGCAGGTGGGAGGATAATATTAAAATGGATTTGAGGGAGGTGGGATATGATGATAGAGACTGGATTAATCTTGTACAGGATAGGGACAGATGGCGGGGTTATGTGAGGGTGGCAATGAATGTGAGGGTGGCAATGAATCTGCGAGTTCCTTAATAGCCACTTGTAAGTAATTAATGATTTTACTCTATTATCGGTATAGATTTAATTCTATATATGGGTTTTCTAGATGAAAACAAGAAGTTTAGTTTCCTAGTTTGCGATTTTTTTAGCTGTATTTCTTTATAGTAATGCCTAGTGAATGGAGTTATTGCCTTAATGTTGATATTGATTGCCCTATTGATTTCGATCTAACAATATTATTTAGAAGTCAACTTCTGAAGTTCGTCTTTAATTCCCCTTAAAATTATTCGGTCATCTGCAAACGGAAATGTATTTTATTTACTAAAGTGTTACTTAATTCCATCCCTTACAAAATGTTCATTTTATAAGTCTGTTTTCTAGGAAGCGAGGCAGAAACGCAAAATACATCGTAACATTGTGAAGTCGTACGGAAGGACCATAATGTGCCTTAGTGCGCGGAGTAGATAGGCATTTTGTTGTTAGGGCGCACAACTCGCGACACATTGTTCCCGCCAGTCACTAGTCACTCACAGAGTCAGTGTCAATTTACGTCTCAAACTGTTCCCAGCGGGTAACATCACTACGGAATATCTGACGTTTTATTGTTTTAATGATGTCACATTAACTCGACTGACTCCATTTCTCCCCGTCTCTCTCTCCACTTCCCCCACTATAACAATGACGTCTCTACTAGTAAAGTGGCTGAAATTGTAGGGGCTCTTGCAGCTTCAGTAGGAGATACTGTTTGAGAAGCCCCAGTTAAAGATTCAAACTTTGTATCTGCTCTAATTTCGAGGAAACAAATGAACCGGTAGAAACGTGCCAGGAATTTTTTTCTAAACAAAACATTACAGGAAGATTATCAGTGGTCTTATACCCAGACACACTTTAAAATTATCTCTTATCCTATATTAACTACAGTAACAACATGCAGTTTATATTAATAAAATGTCCATATTGAATGAAACTTAGAAATCAAACCAAATAAAATAAAGAAACAAAAATATATTTCTTTATGAATCTGAGACATAGGAGTGTTTTAGAAATGCAAAATAATAGCAGTGCAAACTGATATGTTATTGTGATGAGTCACTATTGAAGAAATGAAGAAATATGAATAAAATGCATATGGAAAACAAAATGCATACATATACAAGTAACAAATAAAACAGTTCACAACTCTGAGTTTATATAGAAAGATTGGATCAGCGTCAAGTGACAAATGACGTTAGGTCAATGAAAACGGAATAATAAGATTAATGCAATAACCTGCTGGAAAGAAAATACTGTTATTCACCTATAATTGAACAACTTTAAATTTAATTATAATCTAAATAATAATAATGATTACATTGGCAGATTGTGTTGAAGATCTTGTAGCTTATTTTGACAGTGAATCATACTTTCACGAGCATATACAGTATATTTAATATATAATCATGTAATTAGTGTATTATACGTTAAAGTGTTAAACGGTCAACAGCTCAGTCTTTTCTATGTCAGATTCACTTTCAATACTTTACATTAGTCAGATCGGAACTTGAGTGTGCATCTATTGTATGGAATTCTGCTACAACTGGTTTGGCTAAATTAAAAAATTTCCAGTACAAATTGACACTTATGTTTTTAGAGATTTTTCTCCAGTAACTCTAGAAATATTTATGAGAAAATTGTCATTACTTCAAATGTCATAATTTATATACCAGGCGACAAAGATACTGATGCACTATTACTATCCAACATCCCTACAGATATAACCTGTTAATCGTTCATAAACAACGTTAATTTTTTCCTGTTCTTGAGAAAGACATGAGAAGACACAATCATCTATACAACAAAATATTAAATCTCGTTCCATTCTTTCCAGATATATTAAATATGCGAGATTGTTTAACCCTTCGTAATTTATAAACTAAGACTTTTCATATTGTAAAAAATGAACCGTACTAGGTGACTTACTAGTATGTGGAACGTAAACAGCGGCGCTGCGATCTTATGTTGTTGCCACAGTATATACAGTCACGAAGTTCAATACGTTGTAAATATGCATCCATAGATAGTTTCTAGCCACTAGGATCGCTAATATCGCCTCATTACAGACAATGCGAAATAGTACCTGCAGAGTACAACTCAAGCTTCGTGACTGATCTGTGGGAAAGAGAAAGACGTAGTCTATGACTAGAATAAGAGCGTATTCCGAATGTCAACGCTGTACAATCTGATGGCATAAGGGAAAGACGTAGTCTATGACTAAAATAAGAGCGTATTCCGAATGTCAGCGCTGTACAATCTGATGGCATCAGTGTGTTCCGAATTTCAACGATGATGTCACTGTTGCTCCACAGGTGTCGCACCGGTTCCATCAGCTTGCAGAGGTGATGGCAGTCTCCATCCGCCGCCATCAGTGAATCTGATTGGTTCTTGTATAGAGCGGGAATTAGCAGACTAATGACATCGTGCACTGTTGTGTCATGGCGGTGTGTTCTGCTTTGGTTCTGCTATATTGTTTGTAATGAGCATAACGTAAAAAAAATATGTTAATGGCTTATAAGCGAACATGTCAACGGACCAGTTATTACTACTGGTTCAAAAAATAAATTGTTTATGCCTTCTTTTCTTTGAACGAGATGACAATACGGAAATTTCCCAAAATCTTGCTAGCGTAGCACAGACAACAATTTGTACAGCCGCCATGTTAGCCATTGAACAGCAATAACCAGGAATATTATTAAAATTAACAAAAATACATAGTTACTGAATATTCATCATTCATTTGCAATTTTCTGCCTAAGAGCAGGTCCTTCACTACAAAACCAGAATTCTCCAGTGCTTGCTCAATTTCTTCCCGTAGACCAGGAAAATCCTTCTTCGTCTTCTGACACGACTACTTTATCTTCTGTAGCTATGTTATCTGAATGATACCCTGTTTTATATAGCTCTCTTTCATATTTCTTACATTTGGTCAGTATCACTTGTTTGTCTGTTATTTCATTACCGATTTCGCTTTCTCTGAATCACATGGATTTCCAGTTCTTATTTGTGAAGTCCAAATATTTTACTTCCCGGTACATTAGCTAAACCATATCGTCTTTTTCTCTCAAGATCTTCTATTTTTGCACATTTATGTTTATCCAGTATTCCTGTACTCTGTCAGTTTCTCTTTTTAATTCGTTTTTCAGTGTTTATTTTACTACGTTTTATCAACTGCTGTGGTTATCTAGCGACTGAATGAAATGAAAGTGATAATGCCAGCGAAATCAATCCAGGGTCCAGCGCCGAAAATTATCCAGCATTTGTTTTTATTAGGTTGAGAGATCCCGGAAAAACCTCAACCAGGTAACTTCTCCCAAGCAGGATTTGAACCCGGTCCCGTTCGTTTCAAGATCAGGCATGTTAATCGTTACTCCACAGCGGTGGACCCCTCTAGTTTCTTCTAATTTCTTCTACGTTGGTTTAGTTTTTCATTTTTTCCTTTTCTGCATATTCTCCAGCATTTGCCCTATGATCCAAAGTTTCTGAATACTTTCTCTGTATTCTATTGTTTCTTCTGTCGTTATTTGTATAATACCATCGTAACAGTTTAGACTGTTTGAAAATGGCGAACATCACGCCGATCCTAGTCACAAAGTTATTGTACCTTGTTTTTTTTTTAGTAGGTTATTTTACGACTCTTTATCAACATCTTGGGTTAAATAGCGTCTCAATGAGATGAAGGTGATAATGCCGGTGAAATGAGTTCGGGATCCAGCACCGATAGTTACCCAGCATTTACTAATAATGGGTTGAGGAAAAGCCCGGAAATAACCTCAACCAGGTAACTTGTCCCAGTTTCAACCTGGTTTCGCGGCCAGACGCGCTAACTTTTACTCCACAGGTATGAACTGTACCTTGTTAATTTCAATAATTAGCATAGTATAAAATTGAATGTCGTTAGTTTAACAAGTTTTAATGTTTCGCCTTGCTTGTTATAAGTGTCAAAATTGTTATGCTTCAAGAATGAATAATTGTTATTATGTAGGCCTATATTTTACAATTATTATACAAAAACTAAGTCTTATAGGTCGAATGGGCGAATCCAGAAATGCATATAGAGTGTTAGTTGGAAGGCCGGAGGGAAAAAGACCTTTGGGGAGGCCGAGACGTAGATGGAAGGATAATATTAAAATTGATTCGAGGGAGGTGGGATATGATGATGGATACTGGATTAATCTTGCACAGGATAGGATCCCGATGGTGGGCTTATGTGAGGGCGGAAATGAACCTTCGTGTTCCTTAAAAGCTATTTGTAAGTAAGTAAATAAGGAGGCAAGAGAAAGAGATATAGAATTTCTCACGTAGAAAATCTTGAGAATTCTTATGGATTTCACTGGAAAACGAAAAGTAACATGGTGTACGCAAGAAATTAGAGGTTATATTACCTTCTAGAACGTTGAATAATAATAAAAATAATTATTATTATTATTATTATTAATATTATTATTATTATTATTATTGTGATAGCGACGTGAGATTCGAACTCACGACCAGCGTCCCGCAAGAGAGAAGATCGCGCGGAGCACTTTGGGACGGCGCGCGGCGAGAGAGTGGAGAGGGAGTTTGCGCGCGCATCTTCTGCTTGCCTAGAGAGGCCGAGAAATCCGTCGAAGTGGAAGACTCGCGAATTCGAACTTTCGAGGCTACGTCGCTGTGGTTATAAATTACGATCGCGAAGGAACGACAGCAGTTTTCAGTTGATTAGTCAGCCAGTCAGTGAGAAAGCCAGAGCAAGCAAGCCAGTCTTGTGTACCGGACTTCGACTCGAGTGTGCGTCTGCAACTGTGCCAGCATCCAAAGGCCTGAGTTCGAGTGCAGTGGACCGCAGTTGGAGGGACCTGAGTTCGAGTGCATAGGACCGCAGTTGGAGGGACCTCATTTAGTGGCCATGTGGAACCATCGCCCTCAGCCAGACATTGCAACGTCAAGACGCCGAAGTTTGACGGTACGACGTCTTGGGCGATATTCCGTCGCCAGTTCGAGGCCACCGCGTCACATAATGGGTGGACGCCAGCGGAGAAGACTACCCAGCTGTTGACCGCGCTTCAGGGGCAGGCGTCGGGGATTCTTCACAGCGTTCCAGAAGACGGGACAGCCGCTGAGATAATGGCGGCCTTGGAGGGACGTTATGGTGACCATCAACTTGCGGCAGCATTCAGGACCCAACTGAAAACGAGGGTCCAACAGTCAGGCGAGACCCTGCAAGAATTCGCGATGGCGGTGGAACAACTGGCCCATAAGGCCCTCAGGGGCATACCTAATGATTTCATCGCTGGAGAGGCGGCCTACACCTTCGGCAGCGGAGTTCGAGACCCAGAAATAAGCCATCAGCTACACTTAGCAGAGCATCGCAACATCAACGCAGCTCTGGCGGCGGCCCTCAGGATGGAGGCAGCCAAGTTGACTGCGAACGTCTCGGCATCGCACCGGATTAGGAGCGTCGCGGCGGCCGACGTCGAGGAGCGTCAACCGAAATCACACGAACGACGAAGACGAGGACTGCCTACCTGCTGGTCCTGCGGCGAGCCTGGACACCTGAGGAGGGACTGTGACCGATCTGGTCACAAACAGGAAAACTAAAAGGGGCCGATGCGATGAGGGGCACGTCGGCGTCGTCATCACCATCCCCTCGGCTGATCTTGAAGACGGTTAACAGAAGATGCGACGATGGGCTGATTGATGACGGATGGATAAGAGGCCGCCCATGCAGAGTACTAGTAGACACCGGGGCGTCGCTCACCATCGCCAGACCAGAAGTCGTGCGTGGCCTACCTGGGAGGACGCCGCTGCGCAGATATGAGCTACGTACTGCCTCGGGCGAGAGCCTGCCTATCCAGAAAGAGGTTTTCCTGGATTTGACCTTGGGTAAGAGGAGACTGGAGATGTGGGTGTTCGTCGCCAACATCACTGAAGACGTCATCCTGGGACTCGACGCCATGAGGATCTTCGATGCAACGGTGGACGTCAGGCGCCGTGTTCTCCGTTTTGGTCAGGATGAAGTGTTCCTGAGGGACGTCGCAGACCAACCCATGGCCAGCAGACTCACCTTGGATAATCAAGTGACAATCCCAGCAGGCTGCGAGATGGTGGTGACGGCAAGACTGGACGGACAGCCTAAGAGAAACCTGCTCCTCGATTCGCAGACAACTCCGATAGATGGGGTTTATGTGGCCAGATCCCTACTCCCGAACAAGAAGATGGTACCGGTGAGGGTTCTGAATGTCACCAATCGGGACAAGGAGGTGCCTAGTGGAACTGTACTAGGTAGCGTCGAGCAGGTGGTGTCTGTGACGTCTCTGGCAGATAACGAGGAGTGTCACCGATCACGCCCAGATCTAGACCCATCACTGAAAGAGCTGGCTCGAGAATTGGCGGAGAATTTAAGCAAAGGAGAAAGAAGACAAGTCCACGATCTACTGACAGAATTTCAAGACGTGTTCAGTCTGTCTGAAAACGACTACGGGAGAACGGAGAAAGTTCAGCACCGCATCGACACCGGAAGTGCTCGCCCAATCAGACAACCTCCTCGACGCGTCCCTCTAGCTAAACAGAAGGAGATTGACAGCCAAATGGAGGGCATGAAAGCAAGAGGAGTCATCGAGGAATCCGACAGCCCTTGGTCATCACCTGTGGTGCTGGTGAAGAAGAAGAATGGGGACGTGCGTTTCTGCGTGGACTATAGAAGACTGAATGACGTCACCAGGAAAGACTGCTTTCCCCTTCCACGAATTGACGACACCTTGGACACCCTGGCCGGAGCAGAGTGGTTCTCGACGTTGGATCACAAGTCAGATTACTGGCAGGTGGCGCTACATCCTGAGGACAAGGAGAAAACGGCATTCTCTACAGGCCAGGGACTATGGCAGTTCACCGTTATGCCGTTCGGCCTCTGCAAATCCCCGGCTACATTCCAGAGACTAATGGAGTCCGTAATGAGAGGCCTGACATACGACACCTGTTTGCTGTACCTTGATGACGTCATCGTGGTGGGCAAGACTTTCGGCGAACAGCTGTTGAACCTGAGGAAAGTGTTCGAGAGACTGCGACAAGCCAGACTGAAGTTGAACCCGAAGAAATGTCATCTGTTCCAGAAGAAGGTCAGCTAACTGTTGCACATAGTAGGAACCAACGGAGTGTCCACGGACCCGGAGAAGCTACAAGCTGTCAGAGGATGGCCGAGACCGAGGGACAAGCAGGAGTTGCGCCGCTTTCTCGGCCTCTGCACTTATTACAGAAGATTCGTAGCTGGGTACGCCAACATCGCTAAGCCTCTAACCCAGCTGACCGAGGACAAACGACAATTCCAGTGGACAGACGAGGCGGAGTCATCCTTCCTTCCAGTCGCTGAAAGAGGCGCTCTGCACTACTCCTGTACTGGGATATCCCATCCCTGGAAGGAAGTTCACGCTCGACACGGACGCTAGCAACGTAGGCATCGGCGGAGTACTCTCTCAGGAACAGGACGGGCAAGAGAGGGTGATTGCCTACTTCAGCCGAACACTATCCAAGGCTTTCTCGGCCTCTGCACTTATTACAGAAGATTCGTAGCTGGGTACGCCAACATCGCTAAGCCTCTAACCCAGCTGACCGAGGAGAAACGACAATTCCAGTGGACAGACGAGGCGGAGTCATCCTTCCTTCCAGTCGCTGAAAGAGGCGCTCTGCACTGCTCCTGTACTGGGATATCCCATCCCTGGAAGGAAGTTCACGCTCGACACGGACGCTAGCAACGTAGGCATCGGCGGAGTACTCTCTCAGGAACAGGACGGGCAAGAGAGGGTGATTGCCTACTTCAGCCGAACACTATCCAAGGCTGAGAGAAACTACTGTGTGACGCGTAGAGAACTTCTTGCCATTGTGGAAGCCCTGAAGCACTTCCACAAATATTTGTATGGCCAGGAATTCCATCTGAGGACAGACCATTCTGCACTCACCTGGCTATTGGGCTTCAAGAATCTGGAGGGGCAGACCACCCGTTGGGTTCAACGTCTGCAGGAGTACAACTTCACCTCTGAACACCGACAAGGGAAGAAACATTCCAACGCTGATGCCCAATCACGACGTCCGTGCCCGGATGGCTGCAAACATTGCCTGAAAGTAGAAGAGCGGGATGGCGCCCACGCAGTCCGAGCAATTGCCGCCCAGCCGAGCCCAGGATGGGATAACGCCGCCATAAGGAGGGAGCATCTGGAGGACCCAAATATTGGACAGCTACTACGTGATGTGGAGTCCGTCCAGACCAGTATGGGCCGATATCGCCAACCGTAGCCCCACTTACAAGAGCTACTGGGCCCAGTGGGAATCCTTGATTGTCAAAGACGGTATCCTGAAGAGGATTTCGGATTTGGCCGATAAAAGGACCCATATAGAACAACCTGTCCTGCCCAGGAGCAAGGTGAAGGAAGTGCTGGAGGAGACTCATGCTGGAGTGACTGGAGGCCACCTGGGAGCCAACAAGACGCTGGACAAGTTAAGACAGAGGTTCTATTGGTTGCATCAGAGAACCGACACGGAACAATGGTGTCGAAGATGCGACACCTGTGCAGCCAGTCGCGGACCAAGGACACGCAGCAGGGGAGCCATGCAGCAGTACAACGTGGGAGCTCCCTTTGAGAGGATCGCCATCGACGTTGCTGGACCGTTCCCGGTCACGGATCGCGGGAACTGCTACCTGCTAGTCGCCATGGATTACTTCACAAAATGGCCAGAGGTGTACGCGATTCCCAACCAAGAGGCTTCGACGGTGGCCGACGCGCTGCTTGACAACTTCATCTGCCGATTCGGGGTGCCCCGGGAATTGCATAGCGATCAGGGGCGCAACTTCGAATCCAACCTAATGGGAGAATTGCTCGAGCGTCTGGGGGTGCATAAAACCAGGACCACTCCCCTCCACCCACAGTCCGACGGCATGGTGGAACGATACATCAAAACCGTGGAGGAGCACCTGCGGAAGGTAGTGTCCAACCATCAGCGAGACTGAGATGCCAGAGTCCCACTGTTCCTCTTGGCCTACAGAGCTTCGGTCCACGATACAACAGGGATGACACCGGCAAACATGGTCTTCGGAAGAGAGCTGCGCCTGCCCTGTGATCTGTGTTTGGCACGCCACCCAGCGCCGACCAGCCAGCGACTGACTATGTGGCAGAACTCACCGAGAAGTTGAATGGAGTTCACCAACTGGCCAGAGAGCACCTCAAGATGGCCAGCGACAGGATGAAGGTGCGCTACGACAGATTAGCCAACTCTGCAGGATTCCAGGAGGGCGACCTGGTGTGGCTGTATCGACCTACCAGGACCAAAGGGAAATCACCAAAGCTGCAGCGTGCCTGGGATGGACCATACCGCGTGGTGACCCGGATCAACGACGTGGTGTACCGCATCCAGCGACAACCTCGAGGGAAGATGATGGTGGTGCATCTGGACCGATTAGCAGCCTACCAAGGGACTGCCCGGGACGAGCAGCCCTAAGGAGGGAGCAATGTGACAGCGACGTGAGATTCGAACTCACGACCAGCGTCCCGCAAGAGAGAAGATCGCGCGGAGCACTTTGGGACGGCGCGCGGCGAGAGAGTGGAGAAGGAGTTTGCGCGCGCATCTTCTGCTTGCCTAGAGAGGCCGAGAAATCCGTCGAAGTGGAAGACTCGCGAATTCGAACTTTCGAGGCTACGTCGCTGTGGTTATAAATTACGATCGCGAAGGAACGACAGCAGTTTTCAGTTGATTAGTCAGCCAGTCAGTGAGAAAGCCAGAGCAAGCAAGCCAGTCTTGTGTACCGGACTTCGACTCGAGTGTGCGTCTGCAACTGTGCCAGCATCCAAAGGCCTGAGTTCGAGTGCAGTGGACCGCAGTTGGAGGGACCTGAGTTCGAGTACAGTGAACTGTCTCTGAAGGTCTGTGGTTCGAGATACTGTGAACTCGAGTGACTGAGCTAGAAGAACTGTGAACTGAGAACTGATAGTTCTGATTTGTAAATAGTGCTTTGTAAATATTAGTTAAGATTAACAGTTCATTGTTGTTCGTAATAGTCCAAGTAAATTGTCATTGCCGTCAGTGGAGTGCTATAACGAATACTGGGTTGAGTGAAAATTCTATTGTTGACGAGAGCGTTTAAGGTGAATTGTAGAAAGGAATTATTGTTGGAAGAATAAAATCCTATTGTTGAGTTGAAATAAAATTCAGGTTATATCACCTTCTAGAACGTTGAATAAAAAAATATTATTATTATTATTATTATTATTATTATTATTATTATTATTATTATTATTATTATTATTATCATCGTTATGCGTATTCTCATATTTTATTTAACCAATACTAATGGTAGTATTATTTAAATGACCTTAAAGCATACTTTGCTCTAATCTTAAATTCCCTGGCTATGCAGATTTGGAGAGCTGGTATATATCTATAAAAATTAAAATTATGGGTAAGTTGATGTAATTAATTCAAATTGTATTTCATATTTGAAGTTCACTTAAAATGCCAGCAGTTGCTAGGAGGATTGTCTACTGAATTCCTCTCCTAAGGATGAAAACTCTAATATTCCGATATGTGAGAGAAACTAAATGCTATATAGCTTAAAAGGCAAATCCTTATTCGAAACTAATTAGTTTAATTTGTAGAGTAACTGAGTGCAGAATGAAAGGAGGCAAGACACACTTCTCTCAGTCATAATTATCAGACTGGCTGACTCTCATTTCACCTACATCGTAAGAGTGCTTCGGTTCTGCTATGGAGATACTCACAGACGGCAGGAGAATGAGGCTAATCACTCGCTAATTTCCAGTAGGTACTGATGTCGTGGAAGCTGGGAGAAGCTCGTAGCTGCCTGCACCATGAAAGAATTATACATATAAATAGCATGTTTATCTTTCGTAGGAACTTGGAGATAATCATCATCTTCTTCTTCAAGATTAGTCCTTCCGGACGTTTCGACAGAGCATTCCACAGTTTTCTTGGCATTCCTATTTTCTTCTCAATGTTTGCACTTCCTTATAGCTCTCTCAGCAACCAATTATTGCCAATCATATGTTAATACACGTATATTCATTACGTTTTTAAATCCTTCTTTACTAATTGTACAGGGTGTTTCCGTGGTGGTGTTACAAACTTTCAGGGATGATGGCGAAGCGCACATGTATAAATTTGAGATAAGGAACCCCGGTCCGGAAATGACTGAGTCGAAAGTTATAAGCAAAAATAGTTGTGTGGAAATCGAATTATAATTTGGCACCATGTGCCCTCCTTCCCTTAACCTTTGGAACAGTCATGGAAAGATGGTATGGATCGGATGTCTCCTACGTGGGTACTCAGCCCGATATAATCTAGGAGCTTGTCTATTGTTCCCATTGGCTCATCCGTATTCGAAAATCAGGTCTGTTTATTCCGCTCTCGTGTACTCCTCCATTTCACTCGGACTGATTGACTGGACACTGCAACTTGTACATATACACTGCTGTCTACAGACGTGCATATCAGGATCGACCATGTCAGTTACACATTACGCTATCTGCATTCCTTTAGTGTAGTTTCCTGTTTCCATCACTCAGACAGCGCACTGAATAGAATATTGTAAGTAGACAACATAAACGACGTCAGATGAATACAGTTTGTGTAAGATGTACAGATAAATACACATAAATAAGGTGCACAGAGGAATAAAATTATTTCATTTCCATAGAACTATTTTTGCTTGTAACTTTCGACTCGGTCACTTCCGGACCAGGGTTCCTTATCTCAAATTGATGCACGAGCCCTTCGCCATCATCCCTGAAAGTTTGTAACAACAACTCGTAAACACTCTGTATATTATATATAAAATTTGTTATTTTTTTATCTTAATCCTTAACTGAATCACTAAATATGAAAAGGAAATAAGTTACAATTTTGGTGAAAATATGTTAAGTCTGTAGTCACACTAATTTAGGTATGCTATTTCATTCTGCATGAAAAGGGAACGAGTCCCGCGTCTCCTTAGTCTAGCATTCAACACTTTAGTTGTCATGTTTACTTTGAAAAGGAACCTAGTCCATGACTTGTTCCCTTCCTATAAGAAATTCAAGTTTGTTGTTCCTGCCATCTAGAGGAGAATACACTTTCAATAGAGTCCATTTGACGAATCATCTCCACCCATAAAAATATAAATTTTAATATTTCACAGTATTTCATGTGTGCGTATGAGAGCTCATATCCTGGAAGAATTATGGCATATGAGAACATCGATGGTTTGATCTATCACACGTTTGAGCTCTTGTCTAGGAAAAATGTTATGCCCAATTTGAACATCGAAAAGACCTATGTAATACAATGTCCTATAAAAAACTCAAAATAGAGAACATTAAGAAATTGGTGAAGTACCTACATACCTGAGGAAGTGAAAGAATTCTGGAATGAGATCATAAAGTGATCCACTACTGATAACAATGCAGAAGATTAATAAGAAAATTCAAAGTATGTTGTTTGATAAACAGCTTTCAATGTTTCTGTGTGCTATTCTCTACTGTAGTTCATAAATTGGCATACAATACAGCTTTTGTTTTGAAAAACAGGACTAACGATACATTTTGTTTAATATTTTTACAGTATATCTCGTTAGATATGAAAGGCATACAAGTTCCTCCACACAATTTTTTTGGTTTATATAAATAACAGACATCTTTCGATGTTTATAAGTGCTACACTCTACTATTGTTCATAACTTAACATACAATAAAGATCTGATTTGAATAATAGAGATAATGATATATTTTGTTTAATATTTTTTACAATATATTTCGTTAGATATGAAAGGGGAACAAGTCCCCACACAAAAATTATTTCTACAGGGCAGGATAAATTGATAAATACACATGGGTTTTACATAAATATCTCGTGTAGTCATTATTGGTACCGTACATATAAATATTTTCCATGCAATTTGTTTATATTTCGTTGTGTGCGGAAGTTCTTTGTGTTTTTCTCAAAACTAATTGAAGGTGACTAATTCCCTTTTCGTATTTAGTGATTCAATTTATCTATGATTGACGGTCTATTTTCAGTCAGTACATCTTCCTTCACAATATGCGTCAGAGATAAAACAATAAATTGTTTATATGCATCTGAAGTCTGACTAGTGTAATATGTAACTAGTCAACGATGTATGCAATGGATCCCATATTGTTGTCACTTATGAGGTTCAAACCTGTCTTGGGACAGTTGACTAACATTAATTAAATAATTAATTAATTAATTAATTCATTCATTCATTCAAAGTTTTCTGCCTAAGAACAGATCTTTCACTGCAAATGCAGCATTCTCCAATCTTGCCTATTTTCAGCCTTCCTGTTAGTCTCCGTATTCGAACCACATATCATAATGATGTCTATCATCTGATATCTTCCTCTATCACGAACTTTTCTCCCGTTCACTATTCCTTCCAATGTAGGCAGTGAATAAACATCACCACCCTTAATTTGATCTGAGCTTGACATTTCATTACTGCATGGAATAATTACTTCTCTTAAAACTGCACAGCTCTCTCTCATCCAGGTTTCATTACTCATAATTACTTCCATAGAGCTATGGCATCATAATATTTTAGGTATGTCCCCACTTTAATGCACTGACCAATATTACATTTCTACTTTTGCTGTGTAATTTATATGATGATAAGAAATATATTTGTAGAAGCTAATGATAGTGACGTTTAATTAGTAGTCGTCATACGTTTGTACAGTTACGCGTTACTGTGTTGTTACTTACTGTTGATTTTATTAAAACATGTAGTAGGTCGATTATATGAAGATTAATTGAAAATTATAATGAAATTTTCCGAAATTTATTAAGATTTTAGAGGAACTCCACCCGAGGTGGTTGAAGCGGCGACTAATATAAGGAATGATTTGCTGCCTGAGAAATCTAAAAAGAAACGGCACGAGCGAGAACGTGATTTATTCACAGCTTGGTAATGAAAACTTCAATATTATGGTCTATTTGTTCCATGTTAAGGTCTTCGTTATATTGGAGTCATAGTGTTGATATATCGCAATTTGGAAGTTTGATCGGCTTCTTGAAAATAAAATCAGTTGGATATGTAGCAAAAAAAGTTTAGTGTTTTCATGAGAGTGGGGATAAATTTTTGGTGGCTGCTCCTGATGCAGAATATTTAGCTATAAAGATTGTCGTAATAATGGGCTTCCAGCAGAGATAAACTTTTCAAGATGGAACTCCACAATATAGAAAATATGCTCATTTTATCAGTTCCGAAGACCAAAACACACCAGGTGAGAAGGTTCACTATTGTGGCTGGAAAGGAAATTATTAAGTTGTTAAAAGCAAGACTGTTACTTTCAGCTACAATTTATAAGATAGTGCTGCAAAGTAGTGTTGCAAAGTCACTTTGTAGCACTAATCTTCAATTGTTTTATTCCAGTGCCGCTAGACTGCTACTTACAGTTCTACAATTAAGTACGATATGAATGTATAAAAAAGGAATTTAAAACTTACAATGTATTAAATATTATGTAGTCGAATCTAAAAGTTTCTTTAGGATTATCATTCCCACTTTTTTGCCTGTTGTAAGTACATTAAAACTATAATGTTATGATTAGAGACGAGAATTTCATGCTCTATAAAATCCAAAAATATGCACGCATTTATGCGTTGCCAAACTATGAAACATTCACGATCAAGCGAAAAAAAAATTAAAATATGCACTTTCATTTTTGTTCCAAATTTTTTATTTCACTTCTTTTTTTTTTTTTTTTTTTTTTTTTTTGCACAGTCAACAACTAACAACATCTCTAAATTGGTTTCTGTGAGGCTTCTGCGCTTGTCAGCCAACATATTTTTGTACGCAGAGAATGACTTCTCTACATAAAAAGAATTTCTGGGTGCAAACTTGAATGAACCTTTTTCTGTCATTTATTTTTTTCTTTTCCTTCTTCAATCCTGATTCCTTAAATAAGTGACATAAAAATTGAGAAACTGAAATATCCACTCAAAACCATTGAAACATGCATTTAAACTGAATATAATGTATAATAATACGCATGATTAAGCTAAAAATTGCTTAAAAATGCATAATGCATCTTTTTATCTCCAAAAATGCCAAAACATGCAAATATGCACGGAAAAAGTACACATATTTGGATCCGGAAATTAATGAAATGTCCTATGTTCCTATAAAAACAAGCATTTGCATGGAATTCTCGTCTCGAGTTATGATAATATATGGTTTACCAATATATGCTGAAGAGTCTTACAAAAAACGTTTTGTAGCACAGATACTTTGTAAGCCCAGAAAGGAGGCAGTAAGCATGATCAGGTATACAACGAAACAAAACTAATTTTATTACCTTAACTAGTCCTCCTCTTGTGATAATGCGTACTTCCTCCTTTTGAGACTTACAAAGTATGTGTGACAAAACGTTTTTCTAAGACTGTATATTCTACAAATGTTCTACCTTTATTACTTGCTCATACGCAATAGAGTTCGGAAGTATTCATGTAACTTTCATGTTATATTTAATTTTAGAAGTTAATGAAGTGTGCTCTCACATACCAATGTGGTAACAGTAGGATTGGGCACATAAGTTATCTCTGTGTTGTATACCATGGTTTTAATGTACGAGTTCGTAATGCTAGTGGCTGCTGATACAAAAGGAAGTTTAATGAACCAACATTTTATTTTTACAGCTTTTCATAACCTCAAATGAGTGCAAATTTCATAAATACTGGTAATATTGAAATGAAGGAGAGAAATAGATTCCTACATATGCCAAATCTAATTATCCTCAGATCTCATTCTGTCTCCTCAGCGACCTAATTTACATGCAGCCAATATCAACACCTAAGCAGATTTTATTAGAGGAATCGATAATTTACAGCTCACATCGATAATCGATGTCAATTGAAAATCACGGTTGCTGCTTAATTCAGTCCCAGAAAACCAATCGGAAGGCTTCTTGGTTTAATTCTATAAATCAAGTTCCTGATCCCTATTTCTGTCCGTGTCCAAAACAGAGTAATCTTAATAAATCTTCTATCTACTACATTAAGGGAATATTATCCCATTTCAAGCCAAACGCAGAGTGTGAAAATACTTTAAAGCACGTACTTAAAATTAATTGAATTTCTGTCCGTTCCACTTTAAAAGCAGGTTGGTTAAGCACTCGCATAGAATCGGGTCGCAGGATTGTAAAGTGTGTTATGCACATCACAATGTAGATTTAAACTTCAGTTATTATTAAGTGTACAATTTTCACAGTGTGGTAAGAATTAAACTTATTTTCCATTTGTGATTAATTTGTTTAACCGATATTCAAATTCATTAATTATTTTTGTGCAATATTAAAAAATCTACATATAAATTTTATAAAATAATTAAACTGTGGTTAGCAGCAGCAGCAGCAGCAGCAGCAGGAGTAGTAGTAGTAGTAGTAGTAGTAGTAGCAGCAGAAGTACGTTTTGTCTGTCGATGTCTTCACCACAGTTTATTCATTGTCTCAATTCAACGTGGATAATAAATTACAAATAAAATTTACTTGGAACTCTCTAACAGGAACAATAATATTTTACGTGCCAAAAATCTATGACACCGAACCCACAGCTTTACTTTAATCCCGGAGGAAATCATACTAAGTATTTTATAACTTTTTAATATCCATCCCTCTCGAAGGGGTCCATAAACACTCATTGATTAACGTCCCATACAATATATATGTTCCATTTCAAGTCATAAGCTACAAACGCAAATAGTCACGTGACAGCTAATCTCGTAAGCTAACACTATGATGCAGTCTCTGATAGCAATATTTCCGCATTTACTCACCGATAACATGCTCTATAAATAACCGACGCATGTGAATATTTAGATTCGGAGTTTGAAGAAAATTGCGTTAAAGGTTAGAAATAGGGATTTAAAAAAGTTATTTGGAGACATACTTGGTTGTTTATTCATTTAATTCTTCATCCTACACAAAAAAGAAACAAATTTGAAAAGAAAAATCGTTGGAAGAGATTTCGAGTTCCTCGCATTTCAAATTCAAATTTATAACCCTCGAAAATTACCTGGGGTCTTTTCTGACCCCATATCATATTTTACTGTTAATATCTACAACCATATACTCCGAAACATTCCAGTAACCTAGATATATTATCCTTAGTTATTTTGGTTTCCTTTACAATTATAATTAATATTTTATAATTATACGAGTATACTGATTATTTTTTTTATGTTTATTGCTGGGGTTCGTGGATGGTTCCAGCTATAGAACACGTCTTTTTTCTTGTTAGAATTATTTTGCAGTGATAGTGTTTTGTTTTAAGCAAAGTGAACATGTACTTCGAAAAGTGAACAAACTGAAACAAATACAGCATAAACTGACATGTAGGCTATGGGTAAAATGTTTTAGGTTCAAGAGTAATTATTTGTATTTATGAAATTAGTTTCTTGTTTCTCGTACTGCACCAGGTGATGAGACTAAAGAAATAAATTAATTGTATAAACATTATAATTAACACTTGATATAATAATTTCCTTTTTGTGTTACATTTCAAGGAAAGTGATTATGTTCTCTGACAATTAAAAAAATAAAAACACAGATACAGAATAAATAATCTGCCATTAAACTAATTTAATTAATTAATTGTTTAAACATAGTGAATAAAAACTTTAAATTTGCTTATACTGTATATACAAATGTATTAAGTTACAAAATAATACAATTATTAAAAACAAACATTCTTGGGGTAAAAAGACTCCAGATAAGGTGCATGGAATTCTAGAGCAGCTAAGTTGTGAGTGTTAAATTTTTGCCAAAATTATTGGTTCATACATTATTCTCGTAGGAACTGACTAGCATATACTGACTGTCAGTGTGAATGAAAATCGTCTAATAGTTCAGGGAAAATCATTAAACAAAAGAGAAAGACGATAGCCAAAACACTTTTGCTATATTAGCGAGATTGAATATAATTCATTCATTCATTCATAGTTTCCTGCCTAAGGGCAGATCTTTCATTGCAAGCCCAGAATTATCCAAACTTTCCTATTTTCTGCCTTCTTCTTAGTCTCCACCAGTGGTATGTGTAATACAGTACTTTCTGTCGCCCGGAATTCATTAACAAAGTCATGGATCATTGAACAACTTTCAACGTAAACACCAGAGTTTCTTTCCTGACATCATCGTCATCACACTTCACAAGCCAAATTTGTAAATACACAGTCATCCTACATAAACACTTGCAACTCCATACTACATAGGCTGTGGGGTGTCTAGTGTAAAATCCGGCGAAGCCACTCAACGCAAAATTTTTGGTATCAAGCAAAAACCTCCAGAAATGAACCGGTGATAATTTAAAAAGTTGTTTCTTCATTGTTACATAGTTGATTGTTATACATTTAGTTTCCTTTATAATTTTAAATCTTTTTCATAGTTTGCTATACTTTTTTACTGGTTTTTAATTTTGACTTGACAGGATTTATTGCAACTTTATACAATTTTACTGTTTTCTATTTATAAATTTTCTGAAAAAGGCTAAATCAGCCACCGACGTACCTGAGTTGGCAGAGGCACACGCCTACTGATCCGAAGCTGCGATCGAGCGTGACTTCGATTTCCGTTTGAGCTGATTGTTTTATATTTTTTTTCCGAAATTTTCCCCAAAGATACGGCGAATGTCAGGTAACCTGTGAAAAATCCTTGGCATCATCTCTCCAAATACAATCTCGCCGTCACCAATTCCATCGAGAAGGCAAGACAAGTAAATCTGTAGTTCAATTTTCCTGGAACATGCCTCAAAATTAATCACGGCATCTGAAGAAAACTACGGAGAGAAAGCAGATAAGATGAATGTCCTCCAAGGGAGTGCCAGTCGACTAGTGTTGGTGATTGCAGTGAAAGACCATTCGTACATATTAAATCTCGTCTCCAGGCAATGAATGCAAAACTCCGGAAGTTGTGTTGTCGACAATGCAAAACTTCAGACAATTTTTTGTCAACATCGCAAAAACGAAATATAAGGATTTCAGGAACAGGAAAATATGTTTTCTACTGATTTTGTGACATTGTTACATAATCCAGCAATATAAAACTTAAAACAAAAACATTGCAGCAGGATGATGCGAAGCTGCACCTTGACTTGGCACATTTTGAATTCACTGGCTGAAGAACTTGGCACATGTTGTTGCATGACCCTATATTTAGTGGTGTATAATATGATGATGTGGCCGATTTTGTAGCAAATTCTTGTTTCACCAGTAAGAGATACACTGCCACTTTCAGTTTATAATTAAAACTCATTTTCTTAAATTTTGTAACTTGGCCGGTTTTAATACTAGACGCCTCATATGTGTGCCGTTTTAAGCCATAAATATAAACACGAACATACGCATATATCTAATCTTGTCTTGGCTTCCAACAAACTCGGGTAAACTAAAACTGTGACGAGCAATGTTTCCGCATTGCGTTTACTCGCCGGTAACACAATCTCTTCGTAACCGGAACGTGGAAACGCATCGGCCGACAATCAAGTTGCTTCTTCGTGGGAAGGAAATAATCTATTCACCCGATACACCACTAAGAAATTTTAGGTCCTCAAAATTTATATTAGACGATTGTTATCTGTTGACAAGAATGTATATCCATGGAACACACATCTGTAGAATTTGAATTTGTGTAAGAAATCCATTTGACTCATATATGTAATGTGGTTTATTAAGCATCTTGGATATGAATTGATTTATACCATAAACAAAGGTGAATAGCATAACGGAATTATATTTTAACTGAACTTTTGAAACTGACTGAGGTTTGAGGTTTGTTTAATTAACTTCATCTCTTTGAGTAAAATGCTTACACTCCGAATCCATCTGGGCTGAAATATTTCTGAAGTGATCTAGTTCTCCTCAGTTGTTCTTTATGAGAGGGGTAACTCGTGTGTGTTCAATAAAATTTTGAGAAAGAAACTTCAAGGAACCCTTACAACACAAGTCTAAAAGCCTTAAATTAAAATGTAAGATCCTCTCTTCACTTCTAAGACATTGTAGGACTTCATAAAAGATTTCATTGCTCCCATTTGTTCCCTTTTACATCGGTACTTCTTTGCTTTATTAACAATCTTCCTCATCTTCATTCAGTGAGTATTTAATCGCCTCATTGAAGTTGTGACGTTATTGGGTCCTTATTGCTTGATTTTCATTACTCTATCAACATCTAATTACAACTTTATGTTGGCCCACACTTCTAAAGGAGAGGGGCAACAATGTTTATCATTATTTTCATTAGTAGATGGAACTTTTAAAGTGAGACACTAGAAAGAAATTCTTCCACTTAAAACAACAAGTCTAATTCTGCCTGATTATGTGAAGGCTTTCCTTCTTATATTTTTTTTCGTCTCTTCTTCTACCTTACGATGCAAGTATTTTTACTTTTATAGCTTCGCTAGTTCTTTGTAATTTTCTGCCTGCTTTGATCTGAATATATTAACTTTATAACTGATTAAACCAGTATACGGTTTTCCAGTCTCAGAAAATATTGTATTCATTTTGTAAAGATATTCAACTTTCATAATATTGAAATAATTGTGAGAAAATTCCTCATGCTATCAAATTTTATCATTTCACATTAGGTAAGAATTTTATTTTAGCTGCATGTACGTATGTTATAATATACTCATCTTGTTCTGACACAGCCAGATTTCACATCAGTTGAACAACATTAACAAAGTTATGATTTCGTATAACTCTTTTTTAGTTCCATTTTATTCCATACTGAATCTTTCGTACACTACTTTTAACACTTGAATATAAATAATTGATTAGGGCTCTGAGGATCGTGTCAAGTAGCACCGAAACAGCTGTAAGTCTCACATGCTTACATAATTAACACGAGTTAGATTGCCATTTAATCAATCATTCCTTTTTATTGTATTTTTTAACATTTCATATAAACTTCAAACTTTTAAAATTCATAATTTTATCACTGTCGATTGTGTATTTTTATACTGAAATTTAAGCAAATATTTATTAGTATTGTTCTGAAATATAGAAGTTAATAATCTTGTTACAGATTTTAATCTACTCGTATTTAAGAAGAAACAATATTTTTGTTCTCAATTTGGAAATTTTAAGAATTCAAGCTGGTTCACACAGAAACAATATAGAAAATTTGACATAAATTGAGAGTTTTATATGCTCTAAAGCGTAAATAGAGAAACTATGTTGAAAGTGACAGCAACTACCACAAACAAAAGCAACAGCTTGAACATTCTTACCACTTACAGTAAGAATGGATCTTATATTGGGCATCACGACACTTGATGGCCTCGCTGTACTTAGGGGAGATGATCAACATTATTAACCAACAATAATTTTGTTTATGGTTGTATATTTACGTATGAATCATTGCAGATGACAACACTAAGTAATATACTGTATTTGTAAACAGTGATCGTAAATAGAACAATATTTGAGGAAACAAAAGTTAATTTATGCGTCATTGCTTGCTGCACAGTCGTGTGACACTGTTAATAATTAACTATTTATTTGTTATTACTTTTTTCATGAAGTAAATAATTTACATACAAATTTAAAGGCGAGCAATCCCAGAATTTAAATTCTCGTTACACACTCCAGCGCAGCGGTGGCGAAAATGTAATCGTGCGCCGATACACTGTGTAACCTGCAACGTGCATAGCACCTATGGAGGGAGGCGGACACCCGAAGGGAAAGTGAAGCAACTGTCGGACTTATTAACGGATTTTCATTTTTCTTACGTCAAGCACTTAAATATAATTTTATACAGTACAAGGCTACAAACTAATGTTTAGTAAGTGTAACGAAGAAAGAAATGAACAATAAATTAACAATATCACAACATAAAAATTAACTGTCTTCAGAATGTCTCTGCGACAAAGTTTCAAAATCAGGAATTATGTCACTTACTGCCAGTCGTAGTTGATCACGAAGGTATTTGTCTTTCAAACGTGATCTAAATTTGGTTTTTACTATTTTAATTGTTATAATAATAATAATAATAATAATAATAATAATAATAATAATAATAATAATAATAATAATAATAATAATATTTATTAATACTATACACTTGAGCTACATTAGGCATTGCAGCCCGAAAGAGCAGAAGCTCGTGCTCGGGCGCAGTTCAGATCAGTTATACAAAATATATCACAAAATTACGAGAGTTCATTGAGCACAATCACATTAATAAATGGTAAAATACATACAGCATGTAATAACAGGGTCTATATACAAATAGAAAATACAGAAGTACATGAATATTAGAGTAACAATTTTAACTCAATTGGCTTAAACAATTAAATAATTAATCTGATTTGTTTCTTAAATCTATGTGTGATAAGTGTACTTAGCTCAGGGTAAGCTCTAATTAATGTATTATATATTTTGGGTCCAAAATTTCTGCTGTTGAAAATAATTTTTCACAAACGTAAGTTGCAGTGAAAATGGCTTCAACAGAGCAAGCGAAAGAACGAAACTTCGGATAGGCCTATTTATTTTTTGGCAAAGATTTGAAAGTTCAACATTTGTCAAGTCCTTAGCCTACATCTAGCTTTCATGTGACATCACATAGTAAATCAGTGAGTTCAAATTGAAGAGCTAACCGGATTATTCGTACATCTGCTGAAAATGGGTCGACGTACAGAGATGATGATGATGATGATGATGATGATGATGAAGATAACAACAATAACACTTAACCTTTTAATGTTTCATCAGTAACATGTAGTTTATTGTCGTTTTATGTTATATAACTGTTTCCTCGTAATACTTGTGAACAAATCATACATTTAATATTCTCATCATATTGACAGCAAAAAAAAATGCGTCCTCCCATCCTACTTGGAACTTTCGTACATGGTTTCGAGAGAGACATATGTCACTCGCAGGTCAGAGACAAATACAAATGGAACGGAGTTTGACTCCAGTGAGTGAGAGGGTGGGGGTTTGGCGGAGGTTAGAAGCAAGCGAAATGCACAGCTATGACTGTGAGCCACAATGTCTCGCGAGTCACGTTCTCGCCACGGCTGCTCTAGCGTGTTTCGGTAGTTGCTTTCTTGTTCACTTTCGAAACCAAGATATTCGATAAAGGACAGTCATGTAACTTGAAGATGTAGAAAACGTTTATGCATTCCACATATCATAATTATAGAAATAACATAGTTATCATAAAAAAAACAACTTAAATGAGAATGTGCGAGTTTCATTCACACTAATATGTAAGGGTAAATCAAATCAGCCGATGAAATGAACAGAAGCAGCATTTAGCAACTTTTGACTATAAAAATAACATTTTATTATGAATTCATGTCATTTTAATAGGCCTATCACATCGTTCACAAATAAATCTCTTCTTTCTTCCAGTACAGATACATTTCTCGCGGTGCCACTCTTTCATTTCCCCTTGATATTGCACCAAGTTACTAAATTTATCTGACCGCAGATCACTATATTTTTTAACTCCATAAAATGCACATTTTCATTTCCATCCTCCCCTTCTGTGCCTGGAAAGGATATTGGTGTTTCTGTGGAAACTAACTTACTGAGTTTCAATTAAGTTTTCTTTCTAACTTCCTACTACTTTTGTAAGACTTTGAAAGGGTTGTTCCTTGATTTATTTCTTAATCTTTCTCCTTTTTATTTACAGGAGAAGGTAACATTTCATAAATGAATTTGAGATAGACGGTAACTCTGAACTACTACTCTGACCATCTGATTCTGGAATCGATTAGTTCGTTACATCCTTTATCGAGTTCAATTTATGCTCTCTTTATGTAAGAGTGAAGAACTTTAAACAAATTAGCGTCAAGACATTTGCTTTTCCCCTCTCTGATGGCCTTGATAGTCTTCTGTACTGTACAGCTCATGCATTTTGTCAAGACACTCGCGATGTGCAGTACGGGAATAACGTTTCCGTTGAAGGGTAGGAGTAAAAGGGAAGGTAGGGCGTGCATCTACCGAGTTCAAGGCAAAAGCTAACCCATTCCCCTATAATTCGTAAGTAAACTCATCCGATTTCGTGCGCAGCTCTGTAGGAAGAGTGGGGGAGTGTCTTGACAAAATGCATGAGCTGTACGCCTTCCTCAGACCATGAAGTATCTCTTTTCAGCATATAATTTCTCATCTATAGAAAATAAAATAAAACTATTTCTAATAAAATCATTCCAATTTCTTGTTTTCTACTGGCCTTATTTACCAAAAATGCAATTTTTTTTTTAACTTTGGCACTGTCTTTACTAACTCTGCCTATCGGAAAAAAACGGAAAAACTAAGCTCATCTAATGTAATATTCGAATTAGCTGTGGCGCTGTATTTTAAATAAAATAATTTATTTTTATAAACAGATAAATGTTTGTCTCTTACATTCGTTAATGAATCTATTTTCAGTAATAACACTGACGATATTTACATTAGCAGAACATTTCTTTCTATAATAGAAGTAATTGAATTCAAAATTCTGCCTCAAGATAGACTATCACTAGTTAGTAAATCTTTCACAATTTCGCACATATAAACGGCGAAATACAATATTCATTCGGTTAAGCCGGTGACCCGATTAACCCTAGCGGACTTAGACTATTCTAGAGAAGCTAATATCCGGAACGTAAAACTTGATTTTACACGACGGATGTCATATAAAAATCGCAGAAAAACAATTTTCATAATTTTATCAAAATAATTTTGTTTTTCAGTTACTGCATATTATATCTAAAATAATATCGTCATATACACAATAATTCAACTTGTAATATGTATTTGAATATGAGATTGGTAATCAATTTCGAATTTTGAAGAATATACTTATACGAATATTATAATAGTATTGTAAAATCTTTGTTAATGTATGTAATTTTTGCTTGCAGTAATAAACTTAAGCTTAATAATAATAATAATAATAATAATAATAATAATAATAATAATAATAATAATAATAATAATAAAAGATAAAGTATATGATTATGTCTCGTGATCAAAATATTGTACGAAATGGAAACATTAGAATTGGAGATTTATCCTTCGAAGAGGCGGAAAAATTCAAATATCTTGGAGCAACAGTGACAAACATAAATGACACTCGGGAGGAAATTAAACGCAGGATAAATATGAGAAATGCCTGTTATTAATTCGGTTGAGAAGCTTTTGTCATCTAGTCTGCTGTCAAAAAATCTGGACGTTAGAATTTATAAAACAGTTATATTACCGGTTGTGCTGTATGGTTGTGAAACTTGGACTCTCACTTTGAGAGAGGAACAGATATTAAGGATGTTTGAGAATAAAGTTCCCAAGAAAATATTTGAGGCTAAGAGGGAAGAACTTAGAGGAGAATGGAGAGATGGATGGATAGATAGGTAGGTAGGTAGATAGATAGATACATAGATAGATAGATAGATAAGATGGATTAGATTAGATTAGATTAGATTAGATTAGATTAGATTAGATTAGGTAGATAGATAGATAGATAGATAGATAGATAGATAGATAGATAGATAGATAGATAGATAGATAGATAGATAGATAGATAGATAGATAGATAGATAGATAGATAGATAGATAGATAGATAGATAGATAGATAGATAGATAGATAGATAGATAGATAGATAGATAGATAGATAGATAGATAGATAGATAGATAGATAGATAGATAGATAGATAGATAGATAGATAGATAGATAGATAGATAGATAGATAGATAGATAGATAGATAGATAGATAGATAGATAGATAGATAGATAGATAGATAGATAGATAGATAGATAGATAGATAGATAGATAGATAGATAGATAGATAGATAGATAGATAGATAGATAGATAGATAGATAGATAGATAGATAGATAGATAGATAGATAGATAGATAGATAGATAGATAGATAGATAGATAGATAGATAGATAGATAGATAGATAGATAGATAGATAGATAGATAGATAGATAGATAGATAGATAGATAGATAGATAGATAGATAGATAGATAGATAGATAGATAGATAGATAGATAGATAGATAGATAGATAGATAGATAGATAGATAGATAGATAGATAGATAGATAGATAGATAGATAGATAGATAGATAGATAGATAGATAGATAGATAGATAGATAGATAGATAGATAGATAGATAGATAGATAGATAGATAGATAGATAGATAGATAGATAGATAGATAGATAGATAGATAGATAGATAGATAGATAGATAGATAGATAGATAGATAGATAGATAGATAGATAGATAGATAGATAGATAGATAGATAGATAGATAGATAGATAGATAGATAGATAGATAGATAGATAGATAGATAGATAGATAGATAGATAGATAGATAGATAGATAGATAGATAGATAGATAGATAGATAGATAGATAGATAGATAGATAGATAGATAGATAGATAGATAGATAGATAGATAGATAGATAGATAGATAGATAGATAGATAGATAGATAGATAGATAGATAGATAGATAGATAGATAGATAGATAGATAGAATTTATTGATGCATAATAAATTATACAAACTCATGTACACAAGATCCTTCGCACGAGCCCGTATGGCCATTCGTGCTATAACTATGCACAGTTTGAATCTTCAAAACTAAAATAATACCTACTAATAATAAAATAGTAAAACGACAGTTATTATTATTACTACCGTTATCATCAATTATCATAATTACAACTATTCTAACTTCAAACCAAATTTCACAAAAATAATAAAAATAAAATAAATGTAAGATACGAAAAGAGATAGAGAGAAAAAAAAACATAGTGAAACATATATATATATATATTATATATATATATATATATATATATATATAAACAATTCAATTCCTTATTGAGACTGCACGAAATAATCCAACTAATAAATATAAAGGTAATACATAAGTTACACAACGCAGAACTGCACGCATTGAATTCTTGACCTGACATAATTAGGATCATTAAATCTAAACGTTTGAGATGGGCAGGGCTTGTAGCACGTATAGGCGAATCAAGAAATGCATACAGAGTGTTAGTTGGGAGACCGGAGGGAAAAAGACCTTTGGAGAGGCCGAGACGTAGATGGAAAGATAACATTAAAATGGATTTGAGGGAGGTGCACTATGAAGATTTAGAGTAGCTTAATCTTGCACAGGATAGGGACCGATGGCGGTCTTATGTGAGGGCGGCAATTAACCTACGGGTCCCTTAAAAGCCATTCGTAAGTAAGTTACTGCATATGTGCAAGATAATATTCTCATATACACAATAATTCAATTTCTAATACGTATATGAATATGAGATTGGCAATTAATTTCGAGTTTTGAAGAATATTCATATACGAGTATTGCAATAGTAGCCTGTCTGTTAATGTATGTAATTTTGCTTGCAATAATTAACTTAAATGTAATAATAATAATAATAATAATAATAATAATAATAATAATAATAATAATAATAATAATAATAACAATAATAAATTTCATAGGCCTACGACTGAGTTTATTTGTGTCTAGGTGTGTGGTAGTTTATGTAGGCCTAGTTTTACTGAAAAGTTATATTAAATTTGTGCAGGTACTGATGCAGAATGCGATATTTCAACCACGCTTTACGAATTGAAAGCCAGTCTCTAAATCATGTTAAAGCTCGTGAATTTGAGGTCAGGGCGTTGCTACAATGAAATAGGAGGTATAATAAAAAGAAACAGTTGAAGGTGCTCCGGGCTGTGTACCAGAATGTGCACGTACAAGGAATTTGGGACGATGCCAGAAGATGGTGGGAGGATAGTGGGGATGAGGAGCTATCCATCCCCATGGTCCAGCCGCACGAAGCGCCGCGGCGCGGGCCGGGATGCTGCCAACTACGAGTCAGCGTATCACGCCTTGACACTGCACCAAAAAATAGGTGATGACTGCGAATATGGGAATAAAATGGCAGCGAGCGTAAAAAAGCGCAGATATGCAGAATAGAGATGGCATTATCGAGGACAAAGGGAATGCGGAATTACTTATAATAATTTCCATAATGGAACATTTCGTATTAGCTGTGAAGGCAAAGAGACTGCTTGAATGATGAAAGATATTAAGTTCGAGCGCAGTATTATTTCAATTTATATGAAGAGAACACTTCAGGGAAATAATATGCAGAAAAAGTATATGTTAATGTTTCTATGTAACAATGATTTTTTAACTAGAGTTATTATTCAGCATCCATGAAACGATATAAAATTACTTTTTTTGTAGGTGATGTTTGAAACGGTATTACATGTAGAACCTGAAGTTAGATGAAGATAAATGATATATAAAAACAAGTTGTTCTTCAAGCTTAGCGCCAATACATTCAGCCACATTCTCTTTAATGATAAAAATTTAACAAAAAAAGCAAACAAACTTTGGGAAGGTAACACAAATCAACAAAAGAATAGAAATGAGAATACTTATTTACTTACTTACAATTGGCTTTTAAGAAACCGCAGGTTCATTGCCGTCCTCACAAAAGCCCGCCATCGGTCCCTATCCTGTGCAAGATTAATCCAGTCTCTATCATCATAATCCATTTTAATATTCTCCTCTCATCTACGTCTCGGCCTCCCCAAAGGTCTTTTTCACTCCGGCCTCCCAATTAACACTCTATATGCATTTTTGGATTCGCCCATACCTGCTACATGCCCTGCCCATCTCAAACGTCTGGATTTAATGGTCCTAATTATGTCAGGTGAAGAAAACAATGCGTGCAGTTCTGCGTTGAATAACTTTCTCCATTCTCCTGTAACTTTATCCCTCTTAGCCCCAAATATTTTTCTAAGAACCTTATTCTCAAACATCCTTAATCTCTGTCCCTCTCTCAAAGTAAGAGTCCAAGTTTCAGAACCATACAGAACAACAGGTAATATAACTGTTTTATAAATTCTAACTCCAAATTTTTTGTCAGAAGCCTCGGAATGGGACTGATTCTCTGGCACGACCACAGCAAAGGAATAAGGTTATGAGATTTGGAAATGAGAATATTAGTACAAATTTTAAATTCTTGAAATATTCAGATTCAAGGGGGGGAAAAGGTAAATTTTATTGAAAATAAGACGATTGTTTGGTACTTTGAAGTAGAAATATTATTCATAAAACGAAAACAACAATTCATAAAGTAATACCTCTATTCCACAACACAATACTGTATACAACAGAAAAGGGAACATAAAAAGAATAGCAGAACATATTCAGAATAAAATTGACAGTGTAAATGCTCTGAAAGGCAATCTAAATATATATATATATATATATATATATATATATATATATATATATATATATATGAGAGAGAAAGATTAATTAACGCTGAAGTAAAGAGAATACTGAAAATTAAGAAACTTATAGTAGATATGCTAGAAAAGAAACAGGAGAGAGGAATTGACGATTATAGATTACAAAGGCATGTAATGTAAAGAGTAGAAGTATAAAAACGACTAATAAATCAAATGGTCAAACAAATAGGCCCACTATGCAATGAATAGGCTGAATCTACGACTCGAAAATATACAGAGTGTTCGGAAAATCACTGTGCACTTGTATGAACCAGAGAAGAACTTTTTTGCAGTGTCTCCAATTCAAGTCACTACTGTCACGTTAATCCTGCCGAGAAGAATGTATTTTTCTTGTCGAATCTGTTTTGAAAATGCGACAATGCAGTGGTGCAGAGGAAGTTTTATTTCTCTTAATATCGAGAAAACTGTAGGTATGAAAATTATTTCCAATCATAATGAAACTTTATCTGCAAATCCATTCAGATTGAATCTAATCTTGGTTGAAATGTGCTTGTTAATCATTTTGCCCCCAAAATCAGTAAAAGATCATTCTTTCTTAGAATAGTAAGAATAGTGAAAATGATAATACTTTAACGATTGTGTATTATGGATATATTCACAGTTTTATGAACTAGGGAAAATTGTTATAGGAAAATCGCTCTTCCTTCTGAAAGTTTTTTTTTATTACAGAACAGAGCTGTTAGAACTAAACGTGGAGTTCGCCACAGTGGGCATTGCGGACGTTTTTTTTTTTATTAAACAAGTATTCTTACCTTGTCTTCTATTTATGGCCTGGTTTGCATTTTACATTCATTCATTCATTCGTTCATTCATAGATTGCGTTGTGCTCAAAACAGGTCTTTCACTACAAATCCACCTTTCTCCAATATATCCTATTTTCGTCCTTTTAGTCTCAGTATAATGCATGTATCATTGTGTTGTCTGTCATCTGGTACCTTCTTCTGCCACGAACTCTTCTCCCGTCTATAATTCTTTCTAGTGCAACCTCCAATAGGCAATTTATTCTTAGTCAGTGACCCAGTCAATTTCTTTTTCTCTTCCTGATCACTTTCAGCATTAGTCTTTCTTCACCCACTCTTTCTAGCATAACTTCGTTTCTTATTCTGTCTGTCCATTTCACACGCTCCATTCTTCTCCATATCCACATTTCAAATGCTTTTGATCATTTATCTTCACTTCCTCGTAATCTCTTTATTTGTGCCTCGTATGACACACTCCAGACAAAGCACTTTACTAGTATTTTCCTTGGCTATTTTTCTCCAGAGGTTCGCAGAAGATGCTCCTTTTTTCTATTAAAAGTTTCCTTTGCCATTGGTATCCTCCTTTTGACTTCCTGGCAGAAGCTTATGTTACTGCTTATAGTACATCCCAAGTATTTGAAGATATTCACTTGTTCCAATGCCTCATTTCGAATTCTTAAGTTTACCATTCTTTGTTTTTATCCGATAGCCATGATCTTCTCCTTCTTGCATTTATCTTCATTCCATACTGCCCACAGCTGTAATTTAGCTCCAATAGCATAACCCATAACATCGCTTCCTCTATTGTTAACAATGGTATATAATCACAAATCTTAAACACTTTATTCTTCTCCCTCCTACTATCACCCCTGCCATTTTATAAAAAAATCTTCTTCACTAAATCCTCCAAGTAGAGCGTTTTATGTGTGAAGAAAAACACTGATGCTTTTAAAACAGTCTAACGACATTCTTAATCGCGGTAATTCTAATATATATCTGGGTAAATTTTAATATCTTATGCAAAATGGTTTCGAATATAATGTCTACAGGAACTTTATCCAATAGTCTTCATATTAATATTAAGGATTTATCTATCCTGACATTCCCTTCAGGTACACTTCCCTTGAACCGGTAACCTCTAATCATAAGAAAACATGGACTAATGTGGCCTATTTTCGACACATATCTAACCAATCGAATAACTTCTTCAAAGAACATAATATAAGTATTGCCTTCCACACCAAACAATAAATTAAACAACATTCTTCCTAAGAAACTTCATAATAGAAAACAATTTTAGAATGGAGGTTGGGATTTTTGTGTAAAGAATGTAAAATTTTATTTTGGGTATGAAATAAAAATGATTTTTTATACATCAGTATTTATTCTTTCATATACATACAACATGTTCCTATAAATACGTCATAGGTTTTAAGTTATTAGTATCCAAGAACGGTGTTACGTAAGTGTTAAGTGAAAATGTGTATTTTTCATTCTAATAGTTCTCGATTAATAACGTTATTAAACGTTAAAAATATAATCACAAAGTGATAATTTGGAGATCTGTTAGCATGGTACACCACTATGGACATATATACTGCTACGATTACCCTATCTCCAACTTTTAACAGACCTAGAGTTGAAATATTTAGCTGCCTTAATCACTACCACTATGACACACTATATGATAAGTAAGTCATTTCATATGTATAACCAGATGCGCAAGCTACATTCTTGATTATTTTTAAATATCCCATAGGAAAACTTCCAGTATCGGTACTTAATAATTACTCTACAAAGAAAAAATCAAGAAACGTGATAGATCAGCAAACACACATTTAGTAGGTCTACTTCTATAAGCAACACAGATTTCGAACGCTTTTTTTTGTTGAGCCAAATTGGATAGGCCTATTCTCCATATTTGATTCAATATTACAGCAGACAAAAAATATTTTATATCTATGAAATTCACTTTCATTTTTTATAAACAAAAATACAGAAAAAACTCTCATAGCTAGGGGCAATCCGAGAAGTAATAGCAAATGAATATACGTAATTACAGTCTAATTTTGCTACTTGGCCTTCGGGTGTATACTGCCATATTTTTTAATTTAAATAATTTTAAAGTACGGTAAAGAAAACTGTTTTAGGCGTATATTCAAACAAATGTAGATCACATATTTAAAAAATGTAATTAGCTTTATTGATGTGTTCTGGAGTATTGCATGGTAGAACGGAATTACATGTGTAATACTTTATTTTATATTGTATATTGTGTTTTACATTTTCATATTATTACAAATCTTACCAATATGACGTACAAATAATCATCAGGATATATATTATTACCTTATTGAGAAAAATGCAATAAATACTGGATTAATTAAAATTAATATTGCATTGAAACAATTGTGTTACTGTCAATACTTAAGAATATAAAACTACTTTTACTTCTTGAGTTATTAATTTTGATAATTAATTTATTCATTCATTAACTTTTTATTTTCTAACTCTATAGGCCAACACTGAAATGACTAATACGGAAAAGAAAGAACTAACATAATTCTGAAATATTATAAAACTTACATGAATCTGCATCTTATATTACCCTTTTCTCCCAAAAGAAAGAAAGTGAATGCCACTGAAGTGTCACACAGTGGGTGGTTAGATTACACTTTCACCATGAAAAGGCAACTTGACTGTCGGCCGGTGCGCTCCCTCACGCCGGTTACGTAGAGAGCGTCTTATAGGTGGTTAGAAAATTCTAAAAATATTACTGTCAAATGTGATTAATTATGAAGAAATAAAACGCCACTTACTGCACAAAATTAAGCAAGCTGATGCTAAAACTCTCTGCCTTTTCCTTCCAAATATATATGGCACTTGTATAAGAAATAACGCATTGCTTGCTGCAGTTTCCTTTGAGAATTGTAGAGCATGTTTTCCCGAATGCTATTTTTTCAGTACTTCCAGGATATTCTTATGTATTTGGGAAGTTCCTCAGAAATAATTGTTAGAATGGGTTACGTTGGTGGATCTAAGGGGTCACACACTCCTACCAATAATTTTATTTTCGAACACTATATAAAGATCATATATAGAATAATGGAGCCTAAATCTTCTCGCAGAAAGCCATTGTAAAATAGCAAAAGCAAGCCTTCTTCCGCTGCTATAACTGACAAAAAAGATGCAAAATCTTATTCATATACTTCTTGGCTTCAAATATTTGATACAAAACTCGTACTATTATCCTCTTTATACCCTTAACGCAACATACTATTTCATATTAAGACTAGTCTCTTCATGAAGAGTTTGGGTTTTTAGGAGTTTCAGTATCTACTTTCTCGATATTCACAAACTCATGGAGAAGAAACTAAGTCTCGCTCGAAAACAGGAGGAGGTTAGAGACAATTTCGCTGTCAATCACTACATTTTAAATCCTCTGACAAAATCTACGCCTGATTATAAAATATCCGGGTCATAGTTGTTGCATTACTGCGAATTTTTAAGTCTTTAAATTTCAGCGGCAATTCGCACAGAGAACTATAAAACATAACTAATCGTCCCCTTCTAAAGACGACGAAGCAATTCTTCAAGGGAATTTCCAACGTCATTAAAATTTTCTCTTTTTAGGACAATATGCCTCCTTCTACGTTTATGTGTGAAACCCTAGTTCATATATACCCAGATTGCTCTGCGTTATAGGCTTTGACGGTAACAACTTTTGTCAGATTTACTATGCTGCCATCTAGTTCTTGAATTGAATTAGCGACTGTACTGTATCTCGTGTTCGTTTACGGCGTACGGGTGGCGATCCTGGCGGTTGTTCTCTTCAAAGTGCAAACAGATTTTAACACAGGAATGAGCAATCTATATGTGATCTGGGGTTAAACATTCTGTCGCCCGAAATAGGCCTATATTCCCAAGTTCATGTAATGTTGGACGACTTAGAAGATTAACTTCAGAAGACTCCCTGATCACTATACATTCTAGAAGTATGGCATATGGGAGGTTCGAATTATGTTTAATTTGCTAATCTTAACATTTTGTGAATATTTTAATTTCTGATTACACTTTTCTAAATCCCATTTCTTCAATAAAGTGTATACAAGCAGCAGTGTCCGGGAACAGAAAATTACAAAGTTGGCAACCCCGAAAAATTCTGTAATAATTAATAAAAATGAATACGAAGAAAAACATATTCTATTCGCGTAAATCATTCCACTTATATAGAACATGACTGAGGCGGGAGAGGTAATAATATTTACTCTTTTATTTCATGTATATTAGATAACAATACGAATTAAAACATCGAAAGTGATTATAATTACTACATATATATAGTTTTGTATACTGATCAGTTAATCAACTAGAAGATGGACGTAATAAAATAAGGATAAGTATCCACATCAAACTGTAGAAATTTATGGCAGTTCCAACGTCATTATATGGATAGGAGGCCTGGCTCTAGAGAAATTTCGTACACAGAAAATTCAGTCTTCAGAATTGAAATTGAGATGTGGGGGCTACAGATTGATTCAATTAAAAAAAGAAGATATACGAAAATAATTAGCAATAGATGAACAAACACAAAAATCGAGAAATATAGAACATAGTGGACACGGTATATACAAGTTACCAAGGATAATTCTACACTGTACACCAGCTGCCAGAAGACATTTTGGAAGAGCACTGAAATCATCATAGGTTTGGAGACGGAACAGATCTAGGAATGAATCCTTGATGATGATGATGATGATGATGATGATGATGATGATGATGATGATGATGATGATGATCAAGAATTAACAATTTGAAAGTAACGAGTTCATCAGGAAATGGTGTTCCTCAAAATCTACTTGAATTGTTTATTAAAATATAAATTGAAGTCCAAAGACACATAAAATGACATCATTTTTTACCTAATGCAGAGCTTTTAGAAATAATAAAGGCATTCGCAGATTGTGCGAATTTCACAAATTGAAACATTATTCGAAATGTAATGAATCTGGATATGTTATTTTCTAGCAAATTCGATCTCACAATTTTCATAAAATATATAATACCTACTATACCGTTAACAGAAAATGGTTTGCTTATTTACACTTTCTCCCCAGTAGAAATTCGTATAGATAGCGATAAAAATTGGTATTTAAAATAAATTATAAAACTGAAGAAGAACGCAAAGATATTCTGTATTTCGTTGCAAGAGATTAGAAAAACGTTAGAGATTTTTCTCATTTCAGTGACCTAGATGGAAGCTAGATTTAAATTCTGACTATATTCCAGCTATTAAGAGAAATAGTGAGGTCAAAAGTAGTAGTCGGTGGTGTGATCTTTGTGCTCTCCCCAGATCATAGGTATGACGAATTACATCTTGTGTTTTTTTACTTTTCGCCCATATTTGAACATCAAATACACAGGGAGCACAAAGTCTATGAAAACACCAGCTTTTACAAAGGCATCCAAAACAGTATTCATGACCATTACATGTCAGGTCAATTTTCGCCTTTGTTTCATAAAGAAATTCACCGCAAACGTAACAAAAATTGTCACTACTATTCAAATATTTGCGTGACATACTTAGCTAAATTAGAAAACAGTGGTCTCAAATCACAATATGAAATTTACAGTAAAATTTTCACAAGCAAATGAAGTATTTTCAGTGACTTTCTAACAATCATTTAGGTACAAAGAAACCCTTATAGTCCCAGAGTGTAAATTCGTATTCTTCCATTTCCTTCCCCTCTTACCTAGCGCCCCAAAACTACCACAAGCTGTTATATACACCTCCTGCTTGTTTGAAACAACAACAATGTTTACGAACTGGATATTGCTTTAAAAGTTATAAGTCAACTTTTCATAATTTATATTTCTTAAACTACACCATTTATTCAATAACAAAATTTGTAATTAAATCTATTTTTAATATCATTTTCGAGTTGAGTGGCGTCAAATTAGTAAGAAGATATTACTTGCATCTTTATAACAACCAAAAACCTAAAATTTATTGAACAATGTAATAGAACAAGAATGTATGTAATGAAGAATATATGGATAAATGTCATTGATGAAAGAGTAGATTCTGAAGTTGAGGAAAACCACAAATAGGTAGAAAAGACAATGCCAGTGCCTTGGTATGGAAATCCTGGGAAGTAGAAGAAGAAAATACACTGCTTAGCAACGAATGGTTTTACCAGGCGCGTGGATATTTTGGCATATTCAAAGACCACCAAATGGGGTTTCATTATTGATCCAACCATTACAATAAAAACAGGGAGACGACAACCTGAAAAAGTTCATATTGACAAGAAAAATATCTACAAGCCAACAACTTCAACGAAAAATACCATCTTCAACATCTGAAAGCGAAAGGTATTTTAATTGGGTGCCGAGGTGTTAGTCTAAAATTTTTTGAAACTTTTCGGAAACAATTTGAATTACCGAACTCACTAACGGACGAAATTGTAGTTACAGTTCTTAAAATAATATTGTCAAAATATTTAGTCACCACATCCATCATATTTCTTAAATTTATTTATTTTAGTTAGTATTACATCTCTATTTTTCCAAACAAAATTGTAATTTTATTTTATCAATGATACCTGTATCATTTTGTGAGTATACTGAGTCCTATGGGACTACCTCCGTTGGGAGGCAGTTGGTTTAAGTAATAGGATCTTAGGTAGTATTTAATCGCTCTATCAATGTTATAAAACGTCTTTGTTGTATGAAAACAATATTAAATTGATTATGTATCGTCTCGCTGTTACATTTATCTGCATTTTATCGGAATGCCAATTAGGTGCTTGGAATTTCAATTCAGTGTAAAATTATTAAGCTTCCGAGAAGTCTATAATTAAATAACATCCTGTCGGGTCTGCATGATCAATACACTGACTCCCATTCCTTCTTTTTACTTACGTGATTGAAATTCAAGGAAATAGTGCTTCCTGGTTGTTATAAGTATCTGCATAGTATCATCAACCCCATGCATTATTTTGAGGCTGCATATTCCAGAGACGTAACTTACATAGCACTAAATTCCCTTATTACTTTCGTTCCACTTTTTCGGAATGTAATTCAATTTAATTTTGTTTCATTTTATAGAACCTTCATAACAGAATTGTATCTATCCATCTTCAGTATATATCAATATATGTATATAGAGTCAAATTTTAATTTTATACAACGCAGTTCAAAAGATACGACAAAAAGCGTAGGTTCTCAGTGACTCAGAACACCACTTACTTACAAGATTGTGAGTATTCATATTGTATGTATAACTGTTGATAAATGGAAAATATAGAGTATCATAATTGGACAGAGATTCTCAATAATAGGCCTAGACCAACCGACAATTTGAAAAAAAAGAGATATTTGCACAAATCTATTGATGGCAGGCTAATTTAACTCGGAAAAAAATCAAGAATGCGATATCTGAATTTTGATGTTATTTATAAGCAAAAATTCGTTTACTGCATAAAATTCATTTATTTTCCTTTGAAATATTAATTCAACTGCTAGTCTCATATTAAAAATCTGTTAACCTTCTTTCGGTATTATTTGTGCTACTTTTTGTAATGGTATGAATGTTATAATACTTCTTGAATAAAATGATTTATAGAACAAAAAACAGATTTATTTCAATGGCCAATATCAGGAAACAGGTTTTTGGCGCTTAGTCTATTATTGCGTAAATCCGTCCAATTGGTGCTTATGTGCAGAGATAGGGTGTACATCAGTTGCGCTCGAAAGAATGAAAAAGTAATCAGTTGCGTTGAAAATCCCTTGAATCCCCTGTCTTCTGAGTATGTTTACGTTCAAATATGACGATCTGTAACGGTCACCAATCCTCGTGTGAGCTTCTTACCGTATGGATTACAGTACAGAAACTCAACATATTTTGAGTGAGAAAGGAAAAGTTTTTATTTTAGTTAACGGTTTTAAGTTTTGTAAAGATAAAGAAACACAACGGGGAGTGGCTTGGAAATGCACCGTTAAAACATGTAGGAGAAGCCTCTATCTCAATGAAATTGCATCAGTAATTTGTTTGCTATTGATGTTGATCACAATCATGAGGTAAGTGGTAACTCAGAGAGACAAATAATCTCTAATAGTGTGAAACAAAAGCCCTTAATCATCTCTCTGAAATGCTGTTAAAATTATTAGAACAGAAGGTTCAAACACAGGGGCTGAAATAACAAATTTAGATGTGACCAATATTCGGCGAAGTGTTTATCGTGCAAAGAGGTCTATACTCCCACATTTACCCAAGAATTACCATGAAATACACAAACATTTACAACAGATGGCCATAGTAAGTAACGGAAACGAAAACTTGCTTACGTTGAACAAGTTTTTATATATTAGCCTATATGTTCCCCCCCCCCCATTAAGACCAATCTCCGCTATCTTTGTGAAGATAATGAAATTTCCTTTGATGAAACTTTCTAGTGTTGGTGTTGTTGTAAATTTTTAAACCATCTTTTCACTATACATGTTTATAGAAATAATCAGTATGTTCCACTAGTATTCTGTCTTTTGCCGAACAAATCAACGAATAAGTACGAAAACAGGTTTCGTGAAGTGGTCCGAATTTTCGGCAATTTCAATTGCAAATTCCAACAATTTTGATGTTGTATACTTTGAAATAGTCATACATAATTCCGTGAATAACTTCTGGCCTTCGTCGTCTATCATAGGCTTTAGGTTTCATTTATCTCAGGCATGGTGGAGAAAAATTCAATCGCTGGGTCTTTCGTCTGAAAATAATGAGCATACTGAAATTGGAAAGCGGTTAGAGTGGAAATTTGGTTTAACATTCTTCGATCCTGCTGAAGTTGGAGTTGTTTTTTTTTTCTAAATTGATAAGTATTCCTTCGGACGAGCCAAAACTAACAGACAGTCGATTATTTGGTTACGAAATTCATAGAACCTGACTGTTGAAGTACTGATTTCTCAACGTAGAGTAGGAAATATTAGTACCCTACATTTTCTCGAAAGCATTAGTTAAGGTTGGTTCACAATAAACCGGGAACGGAAACGACAATGAGAACGATTATGAAGACATTGTTAAAATAAAATATATATTTATTTTAAAATTATTTCCGTTCTCGTTCTCGTTGTCGTTTTAGTTCCGGTTTATAGTGAACCAGCCTTTATTATTACTGTATTGTTCTCGTTTTTTATATTTCGGATTGACCCTATTATAATTTTCTATACCATTAAATATAATATAAGTTTATGTACGAGTTAGTATTTCAATTATAGCATAACAAAGCTTGCACTGCAGCATTCAAAGGACTAATCTCGCTCATCGTTTCTACTTGTAGCCTTTAGTAGGAATGGTTGTTTATGTCAGAAAGGTTGCGCTCATTTATGATCGTGATTCAGCTATGTGGTATCATCTATCGTTTCAGCCTGCATGTCGTCATAGTTCCGGTAAAGCCTACAACATTGTCTGTACCACATACAAAAGAGTACTATGCCTCCTGAGACTAATGCCATCTGTGCGTTAGTTACGATACTGCATCACGCAGTCACCGTTTTGGGTAAACATTATTTAAACGATGACAATGATTCTTTCTTTCCTAACGCCGTGCAAATTGATGTGGGCGATTTTGATAAATAATCCTATTCTGAGGTTGGACCATTCATTACGTGGGATTCCATTATGATCGTATGATAGAATAATATGAGTAGGAAGTAGGTAGAATGGATGAAGATGAAGGAGATAATGAAGGAGCCCAAGGTCTGGCATCGAAAGTTGCCTAACATTTCCTCTTAACGTGTTGAGGGAAAATCCTCAGCCAGACAATCTGTCCCAACGAGGATTCGATCCCGGGCCAGCTAGTATCACAATCAGAAACACTGACTACTACTCCAAAGCGGTGAACTGATAATGAATATTGGAATGGAAAGCAACAGCGGAGTGATGGAGGGAAAAGGGAGAACTCCGAGAAAACCCCTCAAAAATTTCGCTATGTGCACCGCAAATACGACTCTTCCATCACCGGAATTAGAACCCGTGTCTGCAGTCATAGTACGCCAGTGGTCTGCCAACTGACCAACTAAGACGGCATTCGATTTAATATTAATTTTTTCTTGCATTAATCAACATAAATACTGTCATGACTCTTGAGTTCATAAACTTGCTAACAATTGGTCGATATGTAGAAGTTTTAACTTAATACCTACGTTTAAGTGGGCTCCTATTCTGGAAAAATGTCCTTGCCATTCTGTAATACTACACGCGCATCTTGCTCCTTAGTGGAACCGCGCCGATGCATCCCGCAACATATCATTTCTCCTTAGCAACAACGGGTGAATGCAACCCGCTACATAGCAAAAGGATGAAAATGAAGTCATATTTTAATAATGTAACATGCAAAATGATCATTAATTTATTTCATACACAAATAATCTACAAATACTCAAACCCATACAATCACATAACTACCAATGAAACGTTCAATTCAACGCAATTATAGGAATTGTACTAATCACTTGCCACCTTTTGGTTCGCCCTACTCATTCTTGTGAGATACATTTCACGTTTACTGTAGCTTATAATTTCTTTATAGGCATTATGATTCAGTATATCCTAACATATACTGTATTTATTTTTTTATTTTATTGGGTTATTTTACGACGCTGTATCAACATCTAGGTTATTTAGTGTCTGAATGATATGAAGGTGATAATGCCGGTGAAATGAGTCAGGGGTCCAGCACCGAAAGTTATCCAGCATTTGCTCGTATTGAGTTGAGGAAAAACCCCGGAAAAAACCTCAACCAGGTAACTTGCCCCGACCGGGATTCGAACCCGGGCCACCTGGTTTCGCGGCCAGACGTGCTGTCCGTTACTCCACAGGTGTGGACAACATATATTGTACTGTAACAATGTTATTTAAACTTGTTTCATATTTAGTTAAATTTTTCTTTCAAAATTCTACAGTTTTTACTGTTTTAAATGATGTTCATATTACAGCAACATGCCAAATTCCCACATGTATTGACGTTCGATAGAAGGCCGTCATGAAAATATCTACAGTAATAGAAATAACAAAAATAGTATTTAAAATAAAGTTACGTTATTTTAAAATTATTAAAAAATAATGTTTGCTGCTCTTCAAGGAAGTAATCAATAAATATATTAAGTAAATTTAGATATAAGAAGAACTCCTTATTTAGAAAAACCTCTTTCACGCCTTACATCGTTTTTAGCCAATTCTGATAACAGTATTTGTGTGCTGACTTAAGAGAGTTTTAGTTGCATGATTGGGAAGCGTCATATGTTTCAATACGTTTCATACTATATTTGAGGCGTGTAGTTGCAAAATCAGATACATCACTTTTTTTTTTTTTTTTTCGAAAATGACAATGTTATATTTCATATCTTCATATGATGCTACAACTACTACAGCACCGTATGCTCCAAAGCCAGATACATCACATGGATTTGTATGATGAAAGAATAGATTGGTTGCAAATCGTTGGTTCCTTGCATACGTTTTTCCTTTACACTGAAAAATTATGTTATAGTGATGTGTCTGATTTTACAACTAAACCCCTCATTTCGAAATATTGCTCGACATTGCCTATCTCGACTGGACGTACCTGTAAAGGGGTGACAAGTAGAAAAACTAGAAGACAAATTTTTCGGCCAGGAAAGCGTCTAAAGTCAGCCGATTTAGGTAAGAAATGGGACTTATTGTGGACCAGCCAAAGCCTGGAGGTAGCAGCACAACCAATACTGGCAGCACAACAAGACGCTTTTTACAGAGACCTGAATTATCTTTTGCTATTACTGGGATCAATTTCGAAATAATAAAAGAGTTTAGTGCCACTTAGAACAGCTATTTCAAGCGGCTTCTATTTTAACACAGAAGCCTTCGACAAATTTTATCTAGATATTACCACACTATTGAGTTAACTTTTTAATGAACCGTAATTTTAGTTAGCGATGTATGCATTGGAGGAAAAAAGGAACTGGTCACCCTACCTCACTACCTCTTGACTTGTGAGTGATGCATTAGTTGTGCTATTTATGAGGTTCCAATCAGTCCTTAGTCTGCTGACTGTAAATACTATCGATTACTTTTTCATTTTTTCTTATTTAATGTTGTTACAAACAGTGTGACAATCAGATAAATAAAACTTTTATTCAGGAGAATATTATGAATAATAAGACATGGGAATATGAGAGTTAGAACATTGTTTTCTTCTCTACACATTTTATGTTTTTATATTGACGATGAAATATTGCAATTTTATAGAAATTAGAAAACATTTTTTTCTAGGAAGTGACAATATTGGATGGAGTTATAAATTTTTGGAAGGATGGCTGAATTGATTAATGGATTGGTTGACTTAGGGATGGATATAAGATACGTCTAAGCGCACTTAGACCTATGAGTTCATTGTGCTACCTCCAAATTTTCAAATTTATAATTGAGTGAAAAATTGCCTAAACATTTTGTCTAAAGCCCTCTATCAGTGGCAGAGTTCTTTTACGTGTCAAGAATCTACGACATGAACCCTGCGGCTATACTTATCTTCTGAAGAAATTCATGGTAAGGATTGGATCACTCTTTAAAATCCATCGCCGTTGGCCTGGTTTAGACCCATTAATCTCTGATCATGTTTTTTGCTCTTGTACTGAGAAAGGATCCGAAGGTTTGCACGCAGCCTGAGGGTTATTGTGCTTACCACTCCTATTCTGTGAATGACTGGGTAGACGAATGACCGCGCTATTGTACAAGTACAGCACGCTGCACCGTGAACTTAAACCGGCTATTTTATGGATGATGATGATGATGATATGAATCCTCTAGATTCAAAACCCTCTAAAGACCATCTTGTTTAGAGTTGTGTTACGCACACATATTGCTTGCTAAGAATGAATTCTATTGATGTATATGGTTTGAATCCAAAAAGCCACTAAATTTGAAGCAAAAGATTTGTTAAAAATCACTGTTAGGTTGAAAATTCCCTCTATTTTCCACCAGTCACAGTCAAAATCCTTACATTTATCATAGTGTATATAGAGCATTTTTGAATCTATAGGATTTATGTGTGAACTAATGATGGCGGAATGAATCAGAGATCCAATGCCAAAAGTTGCTCAGCAATTCTGCTTCAATTGGTTGAGGGGAAAACCCCGGAAAAAAACCCAATCAGGTAACTTGTCCCAACCAGGATTTGAATACGGGCCATCTCGTTTCATGGCTAGACGTGCTAACCATTACTTCACAGCGGTGGACAATCTCTGATCTAGTTGCTAGCATGGTATCCTGTATTATCCAGATTACAAGTGAATAAACAGGTTGTAACTTTAATAATGGCAACTATTTATTTATTACGAATACAAGTGATACATCTGTGAAACTTCTACAATCCTTCAATGTAGTAACCAGCATTGTCAACAACTCGTTGCCAGCGATGTGAAAGTCGTAGTATCCCTGTAGCAGCTCCTGTTCTGTTGATGTTTCTGATGGACTGCCCTACTGCCTGCAGAATATCGGGAACAGTCCGGAATCGAACGTCACGAAGTGGTTCCTTCATCTTCGGGATTAAGTCATAATCATAGAGGCTCAACTTCGGTGAATGAAAAAGCACTTCCCACCCCCAGCGACAGTACAAATCAGCTACAGGCTGAGCCGTGTGCGCCCCTGCATTATCCTGCAAAATGATGGGAGGGTTCTGCAAAACGTGTGGGCGCTTTCTTCTCAACGATGGTCTCAGATTATGCTAAAAAAAATGACGGAAATACTGTGCATTAACATCCAGCCAAGATCACTGTTCCTGCTTTGTAAATATGGCGAAACACAGCCGCTTAGAGCTGTAACTAACAGGAGACTAACTTCAACTCTCCACAGCGCATGCGCTGTGAGTGGGACGGAAGAGTCCTTTTAGGGGGAAGGAGAGCAGAGATAGACTAACATGTGGTAGAAGTGACAACAATTAACTCCGTCTCGTTTCGCTTTTAAAGCAGTGTTGCCACTATTAAAGTTATCACGTATTTAATGTTTAGGAATATACAATAGGTATGTCATATAATTTGCAGTAAATATACTTGATTATTCGACTTCCCAATCTTGAGTCTAGGAATATAAATAATTTTGAAGGAACAAACACAAATGTTTGGGAACTGCTGGTCAACACGATTTAAGGAAGTATCTTCTTTAATACAAATGGCTAGATACTAGCCACACAAATACAATATTCGTTTTGTTCCCGTAGATTGATGTCCAAAATACAGTGTGGCTGCATATACGGTAGGAAACAAGAAGCGAAACTGGGTTACAAGCATTTAAAATTCACCAGGGGATAGTTCCCCGTAGTCAATATAACTGCCGGATCTAGCACCAGCTGCTTCTTTTTTATTGGAGTAACTGTCCCCATTACGCTTCGGGCTCGGTCTGCTCCCAATAAAGCACAGAATTGGATTAACATTTTCAGAATTATGTTTCGGCTTTGAGCCCCCAGGAAGCGGTCTCTGAAAGAATACATAATGGCGGGGAGTCCAGAAATTTGGCGAATATCTATTCTATTGTTTTGTTATAAAATGCTACAAAGAATAAAGAATTAACTTACGAACAATTAAATTACGTAAAAAGATGAGGATGTAAATAATAATGTTTAAGAGACGTTAAATATATTATTAAATATCTGTATATAGGAAACAATGAAGAAATTAGTAGTTAGTGAAAGAAAAAATGAGGATCATAATGTAAAAATTAAAAAAAAATAAACAAATTAAAAAATCAAATAAACTTAAGACGTAAATATAGCAAGAGTGAATAATAAAATAGGGGAAGAAATGAATTATGTAAAATAGAAGGATGCAAAAACAAAAGAAGTACGATTATGAAGATCTAAAATAAAAATATGTGAATGAATAAAATAAACAAGAAATAAAATTAAATAAATTGGAAGAAAAAAGATTTGAACATAATTAAAGAAACAATCCGTACATTAACAAAATGAAGAATGGAGACAGAATAAGATGGAAGAGATGGAGAAACAGGAAAATTTATTTATTTACTTGTTTATTTAACGACGCTGTATCAACTACGAGGTTATTTAGCATCGATGAGGTAGGTGATAGTGAGATGATATTTGGCGAGATGAGACCGAGCATTCGCCATAGATTACCTGACATCTGTCTTACGGTTGGGGAAAACCTTGGAAAAACCCACACAGATAATCAGCCCAAGCGGTAATCGAAGCCGCGCCCGAGTGCAACTCCGGATCGGTAGGCAAGCGCCTTAGCCGATACAGCAACACCGTTGGCTGAGAAACAGGAAAAGAAAGAGAATATGCGAAAATGAAAAAGATGGCTAATAACTGGAAAAAGTAAAAAAAAGACGAAACAAAAAGAAAATACATACGTAAGGAACAGAAATACGAAAAATAGAAAAAGGATGAAGCAAGAAGCAAAGAAAGAAGAAAGTAGGGATAAAGGAAAAAAGTGACTTGTTTACTTCTTACGTTGCATTAATAATAATAATAATAATAATAATAATAATAATAATAATAATAATAATAATAATATTAATAATAATAAAAATATTAATAATGTTTTCTTTTTATTAGTCATATACTTAATCTTTTCCCTAAACAGACATATTATCATTTATCACACAAGCTTTTCATTTCTTCTGGAAATGGAAAGCTCATGCAATGACAAAACAGGGCCATCCATCCTTGATATTTGTTTTTTCAATTGGAACCTATGTAATTCTATATATTCACCTATAATTTCTTCTTGTAATCTGTACCATAGATTATAATTTCATGCAATACTCTTTCTCTTGGGTTAAAGGAGCAAGTGTATTATACTCGTAATGTATACAGAGTGAACCGGAAGTAGTGTCATTGATTTCAGGTGATTATTCTTTGAGATATATCAAACAAAAAAATTTCTTTGCTACCTTTGAAGGTTTCTCTGCAGATTTTACGGCGGTACTTATGCTTCAGTTCAAACTACAATTTATTTTTTCTCATTTTATTTTTATTTTATTTTTAAAAATCTTTTATCTTCTTGCTATATTGCAAATTTTCATGATCTTAATTATAAGACATTTAATAGATGCCATGCACATTTCTATACATGTAAACCATTTTCTTGTGAGGCATTTAAATGTCACACCTTAATAGGGATATCTTATGCGAAGTTTTACCGCCAGATGGCAGGAGCGTTCCATGCGGCGCAACATTTGCAGGGCTATGTTATGTCATATGCTACAGTTGATTACGTTTTCCCGCTTGTTGGTTTTCTGTGCGTGTCAAAATTATATTTACAATTATTTTGTGTAACCTAGTATTATTTAATATAATTCAATATTTTCTTACCTCATAATTTAATTTAATTTACAATAAATAATAACAGTAGTTGCAGAAAGATCAAATGCAATTTTTAATAGGATGATATAGGCCTAATATGATCTCAGTAGTATCACGATTAGTCATGCGTTTTGTAGGTTAAGGACATGCAGTTTTGAATACTATGTAGGATGATTTTGAAACTTTGAAGTTAAAACATGATTTTAATAATTAAGGTACAGTACATTAAAAACATTATTCACGAAATGGATTTCACTACGGATCGTCCTGGATAATAAACATCCCAGTTTATCGAGATTTTACTGCAGGCGTAAACTTCGGAGACTCCTACAACTACTGCATATAAACTAAGCTAACATAGCTCGCTGTCGAGGTTGCATATGTTTTTATTAATTTTTCTTTTTCCTCGTCCAAAATGAGATTGTAGTGAACAATTCCTTACTTGAAGTAGGAACTTTTATTTAACAGCTAGCACTTTCGAGGCGCAATTTAATTACTTATATTTTTTAAGGTTTAAAGCATATATTCAGAATATTTCGGGACCTGATTGAAGTCAAAAAGCTTTCCCTGGTGTTTACATATAGGAACATAACAAAAATTTGCCGTTTTTAGTTGTTTTTAAGAGTATTTAATATACTAGTACACTACGTATATCCTCAATGTTTATATACCGAAAAACAAATGCACACGCTAAGCGCATCCCTCAAAGTACACGTGCGCTATCTGTTGGTGCTAGTTCAGGATATCCCTATTATTGTTACTGTTTAACATTCTTTGTCTCTGCCAACCTCACCTAGCTGAGAAAGATTAAAATATTGGGAATTAAATCGATGACTTTCACGAAACACGCTGTGAAATGTTTCATATTAAATATTTTTTATTTCGAAAAGGAAACAAAAAGGAGCAAAATTGTATTAAAATTTTTTTAAATATCTCAAAGAATAACCCCCTGAAATTGATGCACTTTCAATTTGCTCTGTACAAGTATACACAGGCCTATTTCTTCCAGACTTTGTTTTTTGCCGACTTCAGTTCCAATACGAAAATAATAATCTTGGTTAGGACGTTGTTCTAAGTAACCTCAATGATACATTCAAATATATTTTACTGAAATTATTAATTTTATAACTAACATTTCAGCGTTTCAGTGCTTGGGAATTTTATCGTCCATTGGTAAACGTTTCGGAGAATTTTAGACGTTTTCCTTTAATTATAAGTGCTTTTATTAATTTATTATATTTTATTGAAATTATTAATGTTATAACTAACATTTCAGCGTTTCAGTGCTTGGGAATTTCATCGTCCATTGGCAAACGTTTCGGAGAATTTCAGACGTTTTCCTTTAAGTATAAGTGCTCTTATTAATTTATTATATTTTACTGAAATTATAAATTTTATAACCAACATTTCAGCGTTTCAATGCTTCGGAATTTTATCGTCCATTGGCAAACGTTTCGGAGAATTTTAGACGTCTTCCTTTAAGCATAAGTGCTCTTATTAATTTATTATATTTTACTGAAATTATTAATTTTATAACTAACATTTCAGCGTTCCAGTGCTTGGGAATTTTATCGTCCATTGGAGAATTTCAGACGTCTTCCTTTAAGCATAAGTGCTCTTATTAATTTATTATATTTTACTGAAATTATTAATTTTATAACTAACATTTCAGCGTTTCAGTGCTTGGGAATTTTATCGTCCATTGGCAAACGTTTCGGAGAATTTCAGACGTTTTCCTTTAAGTATAAGTGCTCTTATTAATTTATTATATTTTACTGAAATTATAAATTTTATAACCAACATTTCAGCGTTTCAATGCTTCGGAATTTTATCGTCCATTGGCAAACGTTTCGGAGAATTTTAGACGTCTTCCTTTAAGCATAAGTGCTCTTATTAATTTATTATATTTTACTGAAATTATTAATTTTATAACTAACATTTCAGCGTTCCAGTGCTTGGGAATTTTATCGTCCATTGGAGAATTTCAGACGTCTTCCTTTAAGCATAAGTGCTCTTATTAATTTATTATATTTTACTGAAATTATTAATTTTATAACTAACATTTCAGTGTTTCAGTGCTTGAGAATTTTATCGTCCATTGGTAAACGTTTCGGAGAATTTCAGACGTCTTCCTTTAAGTATAAGTGCTCTTATTAATTTATTATATTTTACTGAAATTATTAATTTTATAACTAACATTTCAGCGTTTCAATGTTTCGGACTTTTATCGTCCATTGGTAAACGTTTCGAAGAATTTCAGACGTCTTCCTTCAAGCATAAGTGCTCTTATTAATTTATTATATTTTACTGAAATTATTAATTTTATAACTAACATTTCAGCGTTTCAGTGTTTCGGAATTTTATCGTCCATTGGTAAACGATTCGGAGAATTTGAGAAGTTTCTCTTTAAGTATAAGTGCTCTTATTAAAAAAGAAACGCCAGTCGCTAATAATGAGATGGAATAGCAAAAGGCGTAAAAATGTTCGATAATAATGCGATGAAGCAACTTCTTGTTATATAAACTTGTGCCTCTTCCATAAGGCAGACTGACTTGGTGTGCCAGACTCTTGCAGCTACTTTGCACCATTCCGAAAGGCGACACAGCTGTGACCTGCTCCTGCTGCTGGGCCACAAGTGTGAAATATTGTGGAGGGATCTCGACTGCGGCGCGGCGAGACGGGTTTATCGAGAAATTACATTCTCGCTCAGTCATAGTTTTCATTGTACTCGAAAACAACCTTGTTTACTATCGTAACGCGCGTATGAATGATTGCAACTACTGTAGGGAACATTAAGTTTTTTTTTCTTTTTCAGTAGATGAAGGAGATCGCTATAGCTGCCTTTCGTGGATCCATCCCCTGTTCCGTCACCATCTTTATCATGTTCAATGAAAACATAATAATCTTCTCCAATGCATCTACATAAATTTCATTAACGCTGAAATATTTTTTACAACTTCCCTATCGTTCTGGTAATATATATAATTCTTGCGTAACATCTATGCTTTTGTATCTTCTCTGTCCATCCGCGATTGCGGGGATTCGTTATTGTTTTGTTTGTAGTAAATTTATACAGGATGATTAAAAACTCTGCGACAAACTCTGTGGGGTGATAGATCTAACAACAAAGAACTCTTTTTTTTAAACAACCTATGTCTTTTGACGCGTCGTTTCGAATTTACCGTTGAAAATGTTTTTGCACGGGCGTACGTCAATGTATGCGAATGTGTGCACCCCTGTTTGTTTGTTTGTTTGTTTGTTTGTTAAGATGTTTTAAGAGGTGAGAAGGGTTGTTGTTGTTTGTTTAAGTTTAATGTTCAATACCTTTCCTTTCAGTTCAGTGTAATCATCAATTGAAAATGGATGTCTACGCGGTCTTCCACCAATGCGCCGGGGACGAAGAGACGCATCGTCTCGAAGGCGCTGATAAAGTCCAGCAAACATTGCGTGGTGAAAGTGATTTCTATTTTGAAACTATTGTTGGTTCATGTGGAGAGCCCTTCTTCCCTTTACGCGAGCCTCCCCATAACACATTATCACGTCGGCTAAAGTGTAGACATCCATTCTCAATTGATGATTACTAGACTTCGTTGAATTGCCACACGCAGCGTGCAATCAGGTTGCCGATGTACGGTAGTATAGAGGAGGTGAGCGACCGCCCGGTCTCGTAGTATAAGCAGTTCATGTTAAGAGTTGTGACCGGTCCAAATAGATAGAGCAGCTACAGCTAATGTAAGAACTTGTTTTTGCATTACTGTGGTCGGAATAGTCAAAGTCTAACATTTGTTCAGTGCAGACAAGAATTCGATCAAACATACTACAATGAGATTGTTGTTGTTCCAAATAATTGCCCCTGGAATACCCTTACCCCCGCAGCCAGTCTTGACCCGTTGGGGAACGTGGTTGGATGCTGTTAATTATGCAGAACATTAGGCAAAATAATGGAGGTAAATGATGCATTGGATAGCACAGACAGTTCCGCTGTTGCAGTTGTAAAATCATTGCCTTCTGAACACCTATTGGAAGATATTCTGTTCATTGATTCTAATTTTAAAATCGTGTCCAAAAGCATCACCCTGTTAGAATCGTCCAAACTATAACTCTCAAAAGCCCTTAATATAGTGGATAAAGTATCACAAATCGTTATCCAAAATATCACTAATTTCAGAAAAAGTGAAAAGTAAGTTGAGAAACATTGTTCCTAAAAATTCTGCCTATTCACAACTTCGTACTATAAATGATGTACTATCACGTCACGACAAGACGTGTGATGTTGGTGTGCTAAAAAGTAGTGACTTCCCCGTTCTTCAAATATGCAAGTATTACATCGTGTGATGTTGAACGTATATTTTCCCAAAATAAAAACTGTTTAAGTGACCATCGGAGGAGGTTACTTTGCAGTCGCTCAAAATGTACGTAACTCTTCACTGCAATGCACATATTCAAGGATGATGTGAGTATATTACATTAAATTTTAAGAGTTAATATATCTCACTATAAAATAATTGTGTATTTACATGTTTAGACATTTGCTACTTCAATGATCATTCATTATATTTCTTGAATGCAGGATACAGGTTTTATTGTAACCGCAGTATACTGCTCAGTGTTTACATCAGAGGCATACTCGATCCGTTGCACGTCCCCTTCTCATACAGTCTATACCGCGAGCGTAGTAAACCTTACGATTCTCGTGGCAATTCCACGAAGTCTAATGATTACATTGAACTGAAAGGAAAAGGTATTGAACATTAAACGTAAACAAACAACAACAACCCTTCTTGTCTCTTACAAACATCAACAAACAAACAGGGGTGCACACATTCGCATACATTGACATACGCCAGCGCAGAAACATTTTCAACGGTAACTTAGAAACGACGCGTCAAAAGACATAGGTTGTTTAACGAAAAGGGTTCCTCATTGTTACATCTATCACCCCTCAGAGTTTGTGCCAGAGGTTTTGAATCATCTTGTATATTATTATTATTATTATTATTATTATTATTATTATTATTATTATTATTATTATTGTCATTGTTATTGTTGCTGTTATTGTCGGTGTTGTCAAAGTTCACATAAGTACGAGTATATTAGTTTTGATTTTCATTAATTTATTAATGTGTCACCTTTGCATTTATTTCGCTTCTCGTTTTTTTTAGTTCTGTTAGAGACATAAGTTAGATATCTTCGGGCTTAGTCTCATCACATGATTCTCCGATTACTTAATTTGGAAAATTTGAGTAACAATTCATACATATACAGGGTGTATGAAAAAAGTGAGCAAAACTTCAGGTATGGATTCCTCATATGTATAGAAGACAAAATGATTATATCAACATAGGTCTGGAAATAGTTGGTTTCTTAGTTACAGAGTTTGTAAGTATGACCATAGTGCACCCCATTAGGCTACCGATGCGACGATAGCGAATGCATCAACCAGAGTTCACCACGTGTTAAGGCTGGTTCACAATAAAGCGGGAACGAAAACGACAACGAGGACAAGAACGGAAATACTGTTAAAATAAATGTATTTAAATGTGAATATTCACAATTAATTTTCACGTTCCCGTTTCCGAGCTTCGGTAAGCTTCTTGTTAATTGTGAATGCTCACATTTAAATAAATTTATTTTAACAATATTTCTGTTCTCGTTCTCGTTGTCGTTTCTGTTCCCGGGTTATTGTGGATCAGCCTTTACAGGTAATGCGTCACTTTAGTGACTCCTTATATCTTTACTCTCCCATGGGCATACAGTCAACATTTCACTGTGCGTAATGGACTGAGAAGATTATAATGTTTAATCTTAATTTAAATTTTTATTTTGTAGTTCCCTTTTGTTTTTATCATCATACAGAATGTTTACCTCTCATTAAGGTTCCGGCTGATATGTACATCTATTCTCAGACAGTACCTGCATTTCACTTGACGATTTATGTCAGAGGAAGAACAATTGTTTGTATACGTTTGAAGTCTGGTTAGTGTAACTGTAAAATGTAGCTAATCGGCGATTTATACAATGCAGGAGGAAATGAAATGGCCATCCTGCCTCGTTATCTTCTGACTTAGTTACCTCATGAGTGAAGTCTTATAGGTATCACCTGTGAGGTTCAGAACTTTTTTCGGACAGTTGACTAAACAACAACATAAAATGTTATTCTTCCAACAGTTTACTGAATGCCTTGCTAAAACGAAGTTAACTATCTTTGGAATTTGGAATGGGTGGTTGGCTGATCTAAATTTTGTAGAGGTAAGTTCAGAGATCGCTTCGGTAGATCTTCCATGACGTATTGTATGACAGAGCCATCTGCTGTGCAAGTAAATTATATTAACTCTTCTTTGGACTTTGCAGTATATGTTCCACCATTCTTCTTCCATCTTTTCACGGAGTCTAAAGACTGGTTCACAATAAACCTGAAACGGAAACGACAACGAAAACTAGAACGAAAATATTTTTAAAATAAATGTATTTAAATGCGAGCATTCACAATTAACTATTGTGAATGCTCACATTTAAATACATTTATTTTAACAATATTTCTGTTCTCGTTCTCGTGTCCGTTCCCGGTTTATTGTGAACCAGCCTTAATAATGATCGCCCCTTATGTCATATGATTTTCCTTTCCGATCGTTATATAGATATAAAAGAGATCAGCTCCTCAATTGTGGTAAAGATAGTGATGACACTGTAGTTTCATCAAGTCTCGTAAGAAGAATAACAGTGGAAAACACTAACTTCACACCCTCAAGTTGAATAACCTATATTAGAAACAAATCCACCATGGAAGCAAATGTACCCGAAGATTTTTTTCTCTAAAAATGTTATATTCTCTATTTTGTCATAATCATACAGAAACATCAATGTTATTACCCTTTTTGAAAACAATTAAATTAATCAATTATTTTTAAGATAATATTGTTTTTATCAAATATTGAAGTAATTACAATGCTTCTGACACACTGCTATATTAAAGCCAATTCCAATTTTCCAACACACAAAAAATTACATAAGAAAATTATTAGAAAGTTAATTCTAGCAGTTGTAACTCTTCTAATACACAAGAAGATTAACACTAATATTCATTCATTCATTCATTCATTCATTCATTTATTTCTGTAGATCAAGTATAATTCATACAGGACATGTAAATGATGAAGCACAATATTGCAATATACATTAAATGTAAATTATATAAAATCCTACATAGCATAATATATTTACATAATTATATGTACACTATGCAATTAAAATTACACATTAGTTAAACATCTATATTATTGTGCTGATATGCATTTGCATCACTATATAGTGGTCTTTTATCCTATTTCTCAAATCAATAATATAAACAAACAAAGAAAGGAAGACGAATATTACACATAATCTAATTATGTAAGACAAGAATGGCTTACTTATTTTTCTGAAAATAATATTTATTGATTAATTATTGTTTTAACTTAAGTTTAAGTGTACTTTGGGAATTTATTAGAGATGAACAACAATCGAGAAAACGAGACTAACAGCGCCCGCAAAGACGAAAATCCGCACGACAATGTTGTATTACGTCGCGTCCTTGACGTAAAGACTGGTTGTGAGTCTTCCGAGACTCGATATTGTGATCAAGTCCCGAAGCCAGCAGTTGTTTATACCTGACTGAACTTTTATCTACTTTGACAACTGTTATACATGTAGCCCAGGGTTGGGCAGAATTATGCACTCTGTGCTTGACGGTGTACTACGAGGGAAGTGTGTCTATTGAGTGCACGAAATCCGGTTTATTCAAGTTGCGGTACGTACTGTATGTTTCAAAAGGAAATGTTATTCTACCAAACTAAATAAGAACACAAAGTAATGAAACACTTCCTTAAACAAAAAACAAAACATTTACGTTGCACATTAATTCATATTACTCAATTTCTCAAGATTTGGAGAAACTGTATTAGCACAAGCTATGCGAAGAACTGCCGTTAAAAGCCCATCATTTCTTGTATGAGATTTGTTTATTTTCGTAATAGAAAATAACTGTTCACGTCTATAAGAGGAACCAAATAAACACAAAACTTTCTCACACAGCTTATGCAGATTGGGAAAGCGTCCTCTTGGGAATCCGTCATAAAACTGCATAAGACTCGACCTTGAATCATATTTCGCTCGCATCTCTCGATCACATCGCAGGTCAATCAATTCACACTATAATGAAGCGGGGACGTTATCAATAATCAGTTTGAATTGGAACATGTAGCAAAAATACGCATATCCATTTCCAGGCAATCTAAATCGTGGAACCTTGATGTAAATTCCTCTAATAGACCGGATAGAATACATGAGTATATTTCGAAATTTTCATTGTACAAAATTCTATGCGCTTAGGCTATATAAGGATGGGAAATTATCTTATTTCGCCCGTTTGCATTTGACGTATCCATAACAGCAATTTCTCCTTAAAAGCTGCAATTCTACCTGCAAATTGTGTATTAAGAATTTCTTTTCCCTGAAGTCCTAAATTTAGCTCATTTAAAAGCTGTAAGATCTGTTATAGCTGCTGGCACACTACAACGCGCTGCAGCGCTCGCACTTGGGATTCCCCGTGCGCACGGAGGGCAAATGCACTCAAACGCCCATCGCTGAAGTAGCCTATTTGAAACATCTCTACCTTTCAGTGTGTAATAATCCATTCCCCAGTTTTTATTTAATCACTAGGCTCTTATTAAAAGGCTAGGAATTTTCTTTTCATATGTTTAAGATCAAGTGTGCAATCTCAAGTAAAAAGATATTAATATCATGCTTATGTTTCTTAGAAATGCAAATTTATTTGAGAATTGTTTTTCATTTATTTATGTAACCATAGGTCATATCATATAATAGAACCAGAACATTTTGATAACTAAGATACTGTTCTGTTTTGTCTTTTTGTCTCAATTAAACATATATTTTATTTATTTCAATGATGTATGTTATTCAAAATTACGAAATCTTTCCACGCCGACCAAATGCTATTTCGAGAATGACGAGCGAGACTCGAAGCGCAGCGATAAATGAAAGATTAAATGCAAAGAACATAGCGAGCGAGAGCGGCAGTTACTTTTGTTCATCTCTAGAATTTATACTCATTATTATTATTATTATTATTATTATTATTATTGTTATTATTATTATTATTATTATTATTATTATTATTATTATTATTATTATTATTTAGGTGGATGCTAACAGAAGAGTAAGCACCCCTTGAAAAATGGATGGATGAGGAAAACTCTTGTAAGGAGAGGTAGGCTATATGACGGAATGGAAGCTAACCAATGAGAAACAGGATACCCACAAGTTTGAAACAACAAAGTTTTCCAGTGCAGCATGATAGGTGACATCGTTACAGCAGTAACAGTGGTAATAATAAAATATGACAAAATTAATTTCGTCTGCAAAAGTTTAGTCCCTACGTACGGAAATTCCTGTTCGAAATTAATAGATATTTTTATGCATCTGTCGCATAGTATATACATAATAAATGTAAAAGTAGTTGGACATATTTTAGGAAAGCAAAAGTGTAGTCATAGGAATATTTCCGACATGGATACAAACACTGGAGCTCATCATTATAACCTTCCCCTCCCTGTGTTTCTCTTTCCTTCCCCTGTCAATTCATCCCACTTTGCTGAAAATATCTTGCTGAGCCCCTTGTTCGCAAAAAGCGTCGCCGTTATAAGCAGGAATAATGTTGGTTCCTTTGCCTGCGCAGTGATCGCGTAAGCCTTTTTCTCGTTAGCGGGGGATGACGGCAAGCTGACGCCCGCCGCTATCTGCTGCCGAGATGTCATTAACGTTTGTGCGCGAGCTTTGAACAGCGACTTGCACCGAGTAAATACTAATTAGCAGCCCCGCACGGCGCAGGACCAACTCAAAGCCATCTGCACTGAAATGTTATTTTCTTTTCAATCAGTTTCCGTAGATTAGAATGATAAAATTCCATGCTAATAACGCAATATCCAGTGAAACTGAAATTCACTGTGAATTAATCTTAGTTAGGTATATTTTATGCACGTTAGCCATTAAAATTGCTTATTCTCGCATATATTGACTTGTAGTTACTGGATTTGAACAGAATTCGTTTATCAAATACCGCTGTACATGAGACACACACATACACATACACATACACACATACACATACACATACACACACACACACACAAACACCGATCGATTACCGGTGAGTGAGTCAGCCAGTCACATTTGTAGAAGCATCATCTTGGAACTATCAGTGTAAAGAACTAGTAGGCTATTTTCGAGAATATCTCAGAATTTAACTTAACAATATCAAAATACCGAATTTTTATATTTTGTATAATGAAAAACTAAATTTTTTGAATATGAAATTAAGCAGTCCTTACGCAGGAGAGCATACATGTCGAGTAGATAATAAAATAAGATTTCATGGTTGTAAAGCAAGTTATTTATGTTATAATACTTATAACTGCTAAATATTTAGATTTAATATAATAATAATAATAATAATAATAAATAATAATAATAATAATAATAATGTTTATTTATTTATTCTGATGCAATTAAGACCATTACGCCTTCTCTTCCACACTACCTGGAATATGTAGCTAAATGTTTATTTATTTATTTACTTATTTACTTATTTATTTATTTATTTATTTATTTATTTATTTGTTTATTTATTTATTTATTTATTTATTTATTTATTTATTTATTTATTTATTTATTTATTTATTTATTTATTTATTTATTTAATGTCTATAACAGGGCAAAGCCCCAATTACAATAGACAGTACATATATTTGCTTAAAACATAATGACATTTTGTATACAGGTAGTGTATGTATGTATTATGTATAACACTGCTGTAACTTAAAATAGGTTAATAATTTGTATTGGTATTCAATATTTACTCACAATTTAATATTGCACCCACATGTTTAAACGATTTCGATTTCTCAGTACTTTTGTTTGAAATTAAAAATATATATATATATTTTTTTTAACTTAATCACGTAATTCTTAAATATCGTTATATTAAACTTCATTGTTCTCAGATTAGAAGATACTGATGAAATGTTAAGCGGCAGTATAGAGAGTAGTTGTTGGAAGGGAGTTTCTCTTTCCATTTTTTCCCCGAGATTAGTCGGATTTTAAACATTTTCAATGTTTTAAATATTAAACTTACGTGAAAGATTTTCAAATACCTTTCTAGACTTCTAGCATATTATTTCAGATGCTGCATTAATTAAGCTAATTTGTAGGCTATGTTCCGTTTTTTTATCGATAAATATTGTTGTGTAATTATTACTATTTTCAGATCCCTTCCTCTTAAAGAAGAGTTATGTTAAATACTAATGATCATATCACCATTAGGAGAACTTTACCAGGTTTAGAAAAACCATATTCCACATTAGAATTTAAAATTCCATCAATCCTTCTATTTTTATTCTGCGTTTATGATCTTATCGCGGATGTAACTTAGACCAGCCTCCTATGGCGCACCCCGGACAACGACTCTGTCCGTAAATTGGTCTAAACAACTGGCTTCTTGTGGGTGAATTACGAAAAGTCAAGTAATCGTGATTAGCAAAAAAAAAAAAAAAAAAAAAAAAAAACAGAAGAACGCGCAACATATAATTTCACAAGGACTGGTATATTTCCGAAAGAATGAGACTGCTTACATTCGTTCTCTGCTGCAACTGACGAAATCCACAGTTTCGACATGAGGCTGGCTTAGACCGTAATAGAAAAGAAAAGTATAAATTATTGCGCATAAGAACACATTTTTTAGCAGGGATTGAGCAACCCATTTGATTTGTTACTTATTCTGCGTAATAAAAATATTACAAAAATAATAGTCTGCTTTGTTTTGGACTGGAACACCATTATGTGTTTTGTTTTAAAAGAAGACATTAATTTTTAATGAAATGAATATTTTTCATGTGACTCATTCCTGTATAAATTAATTCTTAGATATAAAGTTCGAATGAAAACGCTGTATACAAACGAACAGACACAGATAGTCAGACATTCAGACAGGCGGACAGATAGAAGATATTCCACGATTAATTTTCGAGTATTAGATGTGAAAAGGATTATTTCTTGATAATATCAAAATCATAGCCTATTTTCTTGCAACGGTGTAATTCGAGGCTATCTAAATACTTCGTACGATGGGCAAGTAAACTTACAAAACAGTTCTGGGACTTTTGGGACACGATATATATTCCATACGACACCCGCTCTCCTCAAACTCCAAAGTGAATAGATTGTTCACTTTAAACATTTCATGAAAGTTCCAAAAGCGCGGAATCTGGACTAAAACTATATTTTGCATGCTTACAGAAACCGACGTGTCTAGACACATTGTCTGAATCGAATCAACTATGTTCTTCCATTATATCCAAAAGTTTCTCCCAGTCTCAGACACAGATTCCTATCGAATCCGACTTAAACATTTAATATAGGCTATCTAAAACATCCTGAGAGTGTTTAAGCTTCGATCTTTTAAGGTTTAGTTTAGCGTAATACGAGAAGTTTTCCACCTCTGCTGTGACTACAGAGTTGTTAACTAATTTCTTTGTAATAACGTTAGCTGCACAAACACATTTACTGCGTCTTTCGCGGAGGTTTAATTCTAGTGAAATACGAATACATCTTTCACCTTGTGTGATGAACAGAAACCAACAAGACATATGAGAGCAAGCAATTTCCGAGAAATTACATTTGATGTAAAGTCAACACATTCAGAAATGTGAGTAGAGAAATAGTAATCACAAACATTATGAATTAATTAATTAGATTTTACTGCCTGTTCCATCAAGTTTAAGAGTTTCATTGGCCACGTAATTTATGGCCAATGTCAAAAATACACACTGCTTCTGCGCAGATCCTTTCACTCCAGTTTTATACATCTCTTTAGACATTAATTGTAAATCATCATATTCCATCAATCATTATCATAATCAATAACAAGAATTATGCCTTAAAATTCGTTCCGATCTTCTGTAGGATTCTATTGGATTTAAGAACAAGAAATTTCCGAAGTTTCTTCGTCCTAATCATTTGTAGTTAACGATATGTTTCGCATAGTCCTCGATCCATTCTATTTGTGTGTTCCCTATATACAGGGTGTTTCCGAGGTGGTTTTATAAACTTTCAAGGATGATGTCGAAGGGCACATGTATCAATTTGAGATGAGGAACCATGGTCCGAAAATGACTGAGTCGAAAGTTATAAGCAAAAATAGTTGTGTGGAAATGGAATTGTAATTTGGCACCACGTGCTCTCCTTCCCTTAACTTTTAGAACTGTCGTGGAAAAATGGTATGGGCCGGATGTCTCCTACGCGGGTACTTGCCCCGATACAATCTGTGAGATTGTCTACTGTTCTCATTGACTCATCCGTATTCGAAAATCAGGTCTGCTTATTCCGCTCTGGTGTACTCCACCATTTCACTAGGACTGATCGACTGGACACTGCAACTTGTACACATACACTGCTGTCTACAGACGTGCATATCAGGACCGACCATGTCCGTTACAGTTTACGCTATCTGCATTGCTTTAGTGTAGTTTCCTGTCCCCATCTCTCAGACGGCGCACTGAATGGAATACTGTAAGTAGACAACGTAAACAACGTCAGATGAATACAGTATGTGTAAGATGTACAGATAAATACACATAAATAAGGTGTACATAGGAATAAAATTATTTCATTTCCACAGAACTATTTTTGCTTGTAACTTTCGACTCGGTCATTTCCGGACCAGGGTTCCTTATCTCAAATTGATACATGTGCCCTTCCCCATCATCCCTGAAAGTTTGTAACACCACCTCGGAAACACTCTGTATATCGTTTTTATCTGCAAACTTGAAAACATTTAATTCTGCTCTATATCCTCTTGTGTATTATTTTTTAATCACCCACACTTCTCGGGAACTTTATTTTCTATACTGGTATTTATCCTGTGTTTTCTGTTAATATCCAGTGTTCTGTCCCATATAATAATGCTGAAACCGTCATGTCTTACAGCAGTTTATAAGTGTTGCATTCGTATTTTGTGCAGCTTCCATTATTTTGTATATCGTCGTTGTTCCTGCAATAACTCCTATGTGCAAAATATAAAATTTTTGGCAGTAGTAGCCTACACAGGAGATTGTGAATTTTTACATTTTCGAAAGAAATAAATATAATTACATATAGGAGATTTTATTATTTGCTGTATCACTATTTAAGTTATTTAATAGAGCAAAAATCTGAAAATCGATAAATATGTCACATAGGAGTTATTGCAGGAACAACGACGATATGCTATTTTTATGATCCGAGTTTCGCTTCTCTACAGTAAGGTTGGTTTAAACTAAATATTATGAAGTTATAATTTAATACTAGTTGACCTAAATGAGGTTCTGGCTGATATGTTCATATATTATCAGATGAATAACAATTGTTTGTATGCATTTGAAGTCTGATTAATATAATATGTAACTAATCGGCGATGTATGCGATGGAGGGAGAAAGGAAGTGGTGTCTTATTGCTTTCACTTGTGAGGTTCAGACCTGTCTTCGGACAGTTGACTAAACAACCAGCTAACATGTGCCGAAATGTTTCATTACAGTACTCTGTTCATTGTAATGTACTATGTAATTCTATACCAATAAAGTTTTTATCGTTTGCTGATATTGGATTTTCAAAATACGTGAAGTTGGAGATCAATACTATGACATTGTAGTCTATAACTATCTTGACTCATATTCTTTTCCCGCATGTTGGCAATGATTTTGATTGGATTGTTGACATAATCATACCATGTTTTCTCCCAATTGTCTTTAATTAATTTACTGCAATTTGGAGGTCATCTTCAATTTTGGAAATTATGATATAATCACCGGTATATATTACTGCCTGAATTATACTCATGTTACTGTAATTAATGAAATATGTTATCTAAAATATATCGAAATATAAATATATTATTGTAATAAAAGTGAATATACCCGCATAAATCAACCAAGACTGCAACTGGAAGAAGTAGAAAATGAAATAATATATAATACCAGATTATACACCGCAAAAATAACAAAAAAATGACTACTTACAATAAGTATCGTGGTAGTCCGTTTTGTTTCAGTCGAATTCATGCAGTTCATTTAGGTCGTTCAAGCTGACAGCGAACACACGCCTAAAGCGAATGTGTGTGTGTCAAAATATGCCATAAATAATTTAAAAATGCAGATTTGCAGTCACTTATTTCATATAACTCGTGTTCAAACAGAAGTTCACTTTCATTAAGAGACTTCGTAAGTCAATTTATATCTAAGTCTGCACATAGTCATTGGTAGAAGAAATATATACGTAAGGTTACTTAAAAGTCCCGCACCAACTAAATAACTTTTGAACCATGTGGTTCAGTGACATGAAACTTGGTATGTGTGGATAACCATATACTAAGAAAATAATGGTATTACCGAGCTTTTTCTACTTCCGGTTTAACCGGAAGTAACTCCAACTCTCTTATTTTAAATGGAACGCCCAATAAATATTTTATTTTTGAATAAAGCTCATTAAGAGCTTTTCAAAAATTACCCACACTTGATACTTCTGTACAAATTCAGTGTTGCTAAGTCAAGAAAACAGAAAAGTGTATCGAATATTAAAATAATAAATGTACTACCTAAATAACTTTTGAAGCATACTGTTCAGTGATATGAAACTTGGTATGTGAGGATAACCATATGCTAAGAACTCAATAATGGTATGACGGAGTTTTTTCTACTTCCGGTTTAACCGGAAGTAACTCCAACTCTCTTATTTTAAATGGAACACCAATATATTATTTTTATTTTTGAATAAAGCTCATCAAGAGCTTTTCAAAAAGTACCCACACTTGATACTTCTGTACAAATTCAGTGTTGCTAAATAAAAATGGAAGTGGTGCAAGATATTCCTAAAGCCTGGTTAAATCATTCCTTAAATGGTTTCTTTGATCGAGTGACACATTGTAAAGCAGCTGAGGGCTACCAATTTGGACTCATAATTTAGAAGATGAGATAGCTTTGTTTTGTTTTTGTTAAGGAAGGAGTATTTTATTATTTTAATATTCGATACACTTTTCTGTTTTCTTGACTTAGCAACACTGAATTTGTGCAGAAGTATCAAGTGTGGGTAATTTTTGAAAAGCTCATAATGAGTACTATTCAAAAATGAAATAATATATTTGGTGTTCCATTTAAAATAAGAGAGTTGGAGTTACTTCCGGTTAAACCGGAAGTAGAAAAAACTCGGTAATACCATTATCGAGTTCTTAGTATATGGTTATCCTCACATGCTAAGTTTCATGTCACTGAACCGTATGCTTCAAAAGTTATTTAGGTGGTGCGGGACTTTTAACTAACCCTGTATATTAAGCGGTGTTAATATGTGTCGAATGAAAGGACTAACAGTATATAAGTGGCTCTTATTTGATTTGTAATTGAGTACCACCACACAGATCTCATAGGCCATTAGGGAAACAGCTATCCTCAACACTCTCACATATTGGCGAGGTAAAATTTAATTATGTGCCTGTCTATAAGTTGTTACGCAGGCATCACAATTTAGTACGTCACAAGCGCATTGTCCTGTGGTCTAACTTGTTTCTGGGGCTGATTCGAATAGACAGCAGATAGTTAAGTGGATCGAATACATACATCGTTATTAGGGCCTAAAGTTTTTCTTCGGATCTGGGAATCCGTGTGAGTTTACGCGTTCACATGCTCATCTGTTTACCTCCATACCAACAAATATATAATGATCCATTCTACATACGAACTGTGAACGTATCACATGAAAGTTCACAGGGAATTAATTTCAGTTTCCAATTTCTAGCTCTGAAATTAGGAAAGAAAAAAATACAATATGAAACAGAATTTTGATCTATTAGTTTAATAACTGCTTTAAATTCTTTCTAGAGGACTAAAGCAATTCATTATCCTTACTTTAATAAAATCGTTAACTACCCTACTGTTCTCCTTATTTGAATCTGGACACGTGTTCTCTCACTTCGCGCAAAATAAATTTTCATTTTAGTCAGAATTTAGGGGTTTACATAATTAATTCGAAAATAATATAGTCTGTAGTAATCTATTGATGGAATTACGTAATATTTAATATACATAGATTAAAACACACAATACGTCTCGAATCTTGTATTATTAGAAGCATTCTTTATACCCTTCTGTCACTGTGTTTTATACAGAGTGTCCCATTTATCTTGTGCACCTATTATAACTTTTTCGTTTGGATAGATATTGGAATTTTTGTTTTTGAGCGTTATGTTAGAACGAGGGGCTAACATCAGTGTGGAGATTTGGTGCATGTAACTACATTATGGTACAAGATAAACGTGACGTCATCAATTTTTCAAATAGCACTCTATACTTTAATCATGTTACATTGATTACACACATTAAGGCGAGTTCAAAAGTGTATCACAATGTCACCTTCCTAATACTAGAAATGCATTGCCATGAACACATTGAATACCTCCTATGAACAAATGTTCAGATCTCAGAAAATGTGTGTTGTAGGACCCATATTTATTAGACATTTTCTTGTTTTGATGCATACTATCACCTCCTAAAATACAGGATACTTTTTTTTAATATACTGTATAAAGGATTTTGAAAAATGGAAAGAAATCTACGAAAATCATTTCCTTTTCCTCATACTTTCATATTCTCCACTCTCCTTTCCTGTTTAATGTCGTTTTTGTTTTTAGAATATAGTCTTCCCGAATTTCAGCTTATCAGAATTTCTAATAACAATAATAATAATAATAATAATAATAATAATAATAATAATAATAATAATAATAATGGTTTATTTTAACTGGCAGAGTTAAGGCCATTCGGCCTTCTCTTCCACTCAACCAGTATGATAGAAAATTACTACAATGCTGTGAATATAACATAATTAATACACCAATAACACCAATAAAATAATTATGTAGTAATAATAATAATAATAATAATAATAATAATTATAGTCATACCTAAATTAAATTAAATTATTAAACTCGATCACAATTATAACTTCAATTTGACTGCGCCCGTAAGAAATCGTTTAGCCTTTTCTTGAAAGTGGTTATTATCTGGCAGCCCCTAATCTTCTGAGGTAGAGAATTCGATTCCATTCAGAATTTATAATAATAATAATAATAATAATAATAATAATAATAATAATAATAATAATAATAATAATGATGATGATGATAATGATAATGATAATAATAATAATTATTATTATTTATTTATTTTATTTTTATTTATTTCGAATATTAATGTGCAAAACAACAGCACAAAGTCAATTAAAGTTTAGCACAAAATAAAAAACAAAACAAAACAGATCAAATTATTATGAGAATGAATGACAGAAAATGGCAGTGAGATGAAATACAATCAATATAATGGTCAACATTTACCATTCACCAAATGCAACAAATTAAATGGCAATATCTAACAAATAATAAAATATATTAAATAACAAGTAAGGAATATCGTGCATAAATAAAATCAAATCAGATCTTGCAAATTGGCAGTTTTAATTTATCTGGCTATTGGAGAAAGGGATTTAAATAATTTAGTGAAGAAAATCTTTGACCACGAAAACCTTTCACGGGAATTCTAAGGTAGGTGTTATGTATAAAAGAATCACAATCAATTACACCATTAATAACATTATTAAAGAAAGTATAATCAATATCCTGACGTCTCGAATACAGACTGGTCAGTTAAAATATTTACTAGATAGTACATAATTTAAAGAAGAGGAGTTGGGTACAAATCTGAACGCACAAAGAGAAATTTTCTAGTTTAGCTGAATCAGTAGACGTAATAGAGTTCCACGCAACAGATGCATATTCTAATTTAGACCTTACTAAAGCATAATATAATGTAAGTAGTGTATCAGAAGAGGAAAAGGAATAAGTAATAGACCTAATGAGACCAAGCATTCTTAGTGAATGATTAAATAAGTGGTCAACATGGTCATGAAAGTACAATTTAGAATGAAGATATATACCGAGATCCTTTATACAGTCCTTCCTGATTATGGCGGCATTCGATAGCGAATAGTTGAACTTCAATGTAGTTGTCTTCCTAGAGAAAGAGATAACGCATGTTTTAGAAATATCAATTTTCATACCGTTATAATCAGACCAACGTTGAATGGCATGTATATCATTTTGAAGTAAATGACAATCAGCAAGACTATTAATTTTGCTAAATATTTTTAAATCATCGGCAAAGAGAAGATAATGGGAACAGATGAGCTTACAAATGTCATCGATAAAAAGCAGGAATAATAACGGACCTAGGGTGGAGCCCTGTGGAACACCACAAAGAATAGTGAAAGGATCAGAGAGAGAGTTTCCCAACCGAACACAAGATTGTCTGTTGGTTAAATAGTTTTCAAACCAGCTAAGATAATTAACGGAAAGTCCAAACTGATCTAATTTACTTATTAAGATTTGATGAGGAACAACATCAAATGCTTTACTGAAAACAAAATAAATGGCATCAATTTGGCCTTGGGATTCAACTGTAGGCATAATAAGATTGAGATAATTGACCAATTTCGTTGTTGTAGATTTGTTTTTAATAAAGCCATGTTGAGCAGGATTTAATTTAGATTTAACATAAATTGAAACATGTTTGTGAATAATTTTTTCAAAAGTTATTTAGTATTGAAATAGGTCTGTAATTATTAACAGAATGTTTATTGCCATTCTTAAATATCGGAATGACAGACGCTTCCTTCCATAAAGAAGGATAAATACCCGTTCTAAGGCTAAGATTAAAAATAAAAGTTAATAGAGGAATAAGAATTTGAGAACAACCTTTAATAATGAAATTAGGTATGCCATCAGTTCCCATAGATTTATTGGGCTTAAGTCTCCTAATGACATTCAAGACATCTTCACACACAATAACCGGTAAATATAAGCAGTCAGTAGTGATGGAATCATTAACAAATAGATGATTGAGCTTTTTTTGTACAGATTTAAATTGATCAGCAAAAGCATTTGCGATCTCACTTTGATCAGTGATGTGCTCCCCATCAATAATTAACTCAGTAGGCAAGGATTTTAATTTACGAAATGATTCTACATACTTCCAAAATTTCTTAGGCTAATTTTTCAAATTTCTATCAATAGATTGGAGCCAGAGTAATTTATCAGATTTTATCTTATTTTTTACTTGTTTTCTAAGGGAAGAAAATATAAGATAATGATAATCAGATTTGGATTTTTAAAAATTCTTGTGAGCTTTATTTTTTTTCTTTATGAGTAAACGAAGCGAGTTTGAAAACCACTTAGGATAAGTAGATTTTTTTACTCGTGATAAAGGTACAGCATCAGCAATCGTGTCATTTATTGTATGAGTTAATGAAACTACGGCTTCATTGACATCAGTAGACTCGTAAAGACTGGTCCAATCATGATTAAAAAGAGTTGTGTATAATTTCATATAACCACCCTGAGGGAAATTAAAATAAGAATGATTAGAAGAATATAAAGGAAGAGATAAATTGACTTCAAGATTAACACAAATAGAAGGGTGATAATTGTCTTGAAGAAGAAGAGAATGATTAGCTAGGTAAACAGAACTATTAATAACATTGGTAAAAACAAGGTCAAGAAGATTTTTATTATTCAAAGTAAAATTAATCTGATTTAAACCAAGAAGGCAAGAAGAAGAATATAGATCAAGAGACTTAATTTTTGCGTAATAATGGATGTTAGGAAGACTACAACCAGATGCCCAGTCAATACCAGGAGAATTAAAATCACCGAGAATAAGTATTCTAAAATTATGTGAATCAAGATTATTCTCAAGAAAAGTAAGATAATTTCTTAAATTTTTGGGATCAGTGTCAGGAGAGAAATAGTGATTACCAATTAATAAATTACTACCATCAGAAATTTTTATTTCAATCAAGACACATTCATTAATTTTTTCTAGGTCATATCTCCTGCATATAATGGGAATCTGATTGCTTATCGCAATTAAGACGCCTCCACCTTTACATTTATTAGTGTCATCACGCACTCTGTCAGCACGAAACACAGTATACGAATGAGGAAATAGATTGGTACTAAACACAGAATCAGATAACCATGTTTCTGTGAGACAGGTGATTGCATCATTATTGGATACTATATTTTGAAAAAAATTCATCTACTTTAGTGTTAAGTCCTCGTACATTTTGGTAATAAATCTCAAGGTGATTATTAGTACTACACATGACAATAGAAGAACATAACTAGGAGGAAGTGCCCTGAGTATCATTGGAAACCACTGGCGTAGCAAAATCAAAATGCTGTTCGGGCTTAAGCATCCTGTAGAACGGCGCAATTAAGCAGCCCTCAGGCCAAACATTCGGATTATTAATAGCTTCAAAATCTCTTTCCTCCACTAATATGTGGAAAGAAGAATATGTTTGAAATTTTGTTTTTAGTTTTGTAACCTTTAGGAAATTGATATTTATTTGATTCGCCAGAGTCGATTGTTGGGTCAGAGAATCCTTAATATTACTTATACTGACCTTAGGACCAAATCTCGATACAAACAGATATTTGGCTTTCGCTCGTTCGGGGGCCATCTCAATTCCTGATGCATTGCGCGTCCCAACCCTAGGTTCGCGTTTCCGCCTTTTGTGAGTGACAACTTGAAATCCGTCAGGTAAGGAATCAACGATCTCAGTAACAGCCGGACTCGAAACTGTACTTACAGCAGAAACATGATCCACAGCTTTGCTCGCAACAGGAAGTTCGACTACAGCAGGACGTGCAGGATCAGCAGAAATCTTCTTCTGTGCTGGCTGAACTGCTGTGCTATACAGTTTTGCAGAAGATCGTTCACGGTAACCACCAGACTTAGAAGAGTTTGAGTTACTAGTTATAATTTCTGACACTTGAAGTTTGAGTGCAGCATTTTCAGATTTTAAATACGCCACTTCACTTTCCAGATTCTTAACATGTTCAAGGACAGAATTCAAAGTTTCTAAAATAGACACACTATTAAGTCTGACATTCTCTATCTGCACAGATAATGAATTCGTTGATTGAAGTTCCGGTAGATTCAGTTCCCTAGTTGGAGAAATGATCTTCTTCTTCGCAGCCTCAGTACCAGCTTTCACTGGAGAAGTATCTTCCTGCACTGACTTGGAGGCACCATCCCCAACACCACCATGGATAGAGCGAACAGGCGTACTATCCCCTTGACGACTCTTCATTGCGTTAGTGCAGGTTTGGCAGAGATATGTAGAACAGCCAGTCTTCATAAATATCTCATACTCAGGCTCACCAAATTTAAGGCACACTAGATGATACCTCAGACCACAACAACCAGAACACCTGAGAAATTTCTGCCTTCCATAGAAGGCCGCGTTGCATATAGGACAAAAATCCCCACTCGGCGCCATGCACTGGTCACTAGTATAGCTATCACAATGTGCGGAGCTACGCACAAACACGTCCGCTCAGCACCACAGCTAATAATAATAATAATAATAATAATAATAATAATAATAATAATAATAATAATAATGGTTTATTTTAACTGGCAGAGTTAAGGCCATTCGGCCTTCTCTTCCACTCAACCAGTATGATAGAAAATTACTACCATGCTGTGAATATAACATAATTAATACAATACAATACAATTCAAAGCAATACAATACTACAATACAAGCAATATAATACATTATTAATATAACACAATGACAATTCTTTTCATCTTCAAAACAACAATAAATAAAATAATTATGTAATAATAATAGTAATAATAATAATAGTAGTAATTATAGTAATACCTAAATTAAATTAAATTATTAAACTCGATCACAATTATAACTTCAATTTGACTGCGCCCGTAAGAAATCGTTTAGCCTTTTCTTGAAAGTGGTTATTGTCTGGCAGCCCCTAATCTTCTGAGGTAGACAATTCCACTCCATTCAGAATTTCTTTATATATTTTAATAATAAAATTATCCTCAGTCATTCTTCTTAGGCAGAGAGAGATACACCCATTTCCAAGCGAAGAAAATATTTCACAATTTGATCAATGGTCTAGCTCAATGAATTTCTGCAAATAAAAATGGAATTTCGTGTAATAACATATAATGTGGCCTCTTGAAACTAGAACATCCGACAGCTCACACGCCCCTTTCTGTTCAATTGTGAGTCGCCGCTCTACACCTTTGAGACAGCACAAGCGCATAAGCCTCTCTAAGCTTCACTAATAGTGAACAAGAGAAGGAAATGTTCATTCTCCACCTTCTTAGCGCTTTGTAGCGAACGTGGGTGTGCAATAACATAAACAAACGTTTACGACAGAGTAAATCAATGTGAACATGAGGCCAAAGATAAGATGAAGTCGTGCAGCAGTGGGATGGCGGCTTAGGGCATTTCTTCCTCTCAGACCGCGTGCTGTAGGTGACAAACAACCCCTTACTGCTTTGTATAGCTTCAGCTGTGGTATTATTACTAGGCAAGACAAACCCAAGACAGTTCCTTGTTTACACAAGCACGGCGCTGCTTTAATTTGCACTTAACACCAGAACAATATTCCAGCCAGTTTCTGCTTCTCCCCGATCGCTCCAGTGCCAAACCTTCGCGTCTGGACCACCTTTTGTCTCGCCCTCTACGCGACTGCTTTTAATATTTTGGTATACTGACAACATAATTTAGTTACGGAAAGAAATTATTCCTGCTCAACAATATATTATCATTATTACTAAGGACCGGATATTTATGTAATATATATTTTTATTGGGTTATTTTACGACGCTGTATCAACATCTAGGTTATTTAGCGTCTGAATGAAATGAAGGTGATAATGCCGGTGAAATGAGTCCGGGGTCCAGCACCGAAAGTTACCCAGCATTTGCTCGTATTGGGTTGAGGGAAAACCCCGGAAAAAACCTCAACCAGGTAGTTTGCCGCGACCGGGATTCGAACCCGGGCCACCTGGTTTCGCAGCCAGACGCGCTGACCGTTACTCCACAGGTGTGGACTTTATGTAATATCAAGGTGTGAAATATGTACATATTTATGTAAGAAAAATAAGCTGAATTTGTACCAAAATATTTAAGAGAAAGAAAATATTTAATATCAATATCTGCGCTGGTTTGTATTGTTAAGCCTAAATATTTGTAGTCTAGTGCAATTTTTAATTTTCTGTTCTTCATGACGATTTCTACTGTTTCTGGTGCTCTTTCGCCGTTTCTGAGTATCTCATTTCTGTCTTGTCCACATTTATATCAAATTTGTTTCTATTGCACCATTTTACCACGATTTTTATTGTTTCTTCTAACTTTGTAAGGTCTTTAGACCCTACTATTATATCGTTTGCTTATGCGTATGAGATTATTCCCTTCTTGATTTTTACAATACAGAGTAGTTGTATGAGAAAGGTTGCCTTTTGTTCACTCATATTTACAGTGGGCGGTATGGAGTGAGTGCCTCTTTTACTCCCTGGAACTAAGATGTTATGTTTCGTCCCGAAATATATCCTTTCTCGGGTAGGTAAAAAGGCTTTTTAAATCTGTATATTTCAAATTACAAAATCCCCAGCAGAAGTTTTCTTTTTCCTTTTAAAGAAGTAAAAATGAATAAAACCCCTAAAAATGTAGATTTATGTAATACCAAGCCATAATATGTAATGTGGGGTAAATATGTAAAAATATGTAGTATCAAATTTTAATATATTAATGGTAATTACAAGATTCTCAATGATTTGTTATTTATATACGGTTAGGTTGAAAGGAATATGATATGTAATTACATAAAAATCCGGTCCCTAATTATTACTTCTACTTCTGCTCTTGCTACTACCACTGTTACTACTACTGCTACTACTGCCACTACTAGTGTTTGCTAACATTGTTACTACTACTGATGCTATTATTACTGCTACTACTAATACTTACTACTATTGTTCTCATGGCCAGCAATTTTTATTTCAATGTTTACTAATATATAATTACGCAATTATAATTGAGCCTAATACGCTCGTAGGTTCACATTTTATTCTTTTTGGCGATCGATTCACTTTCAGTAGCCTAATTCAAGTGAGATCAAATCTGCAATTGTGACTATTCAGTCTGTAATCACATTTCAAAACGATCTCTAGAAAGGGGTGGCTTACAAAGAAACATCATGGGTACCTACGGTTTGTACGCGGAGATCTGTACAGATCTTAGATCATCTCTTGTTGTTCCTAATGTATTTTGTATGATGTTCATAAATAAAAATTTTCCACCTCTGCAGCACTGGAATCCAGAATTATTAAAACAATGGTTTAAAAACAAGAAGTGCTGCAAATACATACTCCAGGATTCATCGAGGCAAGTGTGCATCTACGGTGTGGCTACATGGTATATTTTGTTAAATAAAGCTTGTAGTACAATTAAAATGTAAAGCTAAACAATTTATTTGCTTCTTTAATATTAAAAAATCATTAAATGCCATCGGAGAGATAGAGAGAGGAGAGTAAAATATAATATTTCAAGGGACAAAAAACAAGGAGTGGGGCGAATGGCCAAGAGAAAAATTAACATGCCACTGTAAAGATGTTTGCACACTACCTTCAATAATAGTTGCAGAGAAATTTCGATGAGTGGCCTGTAGCAGCAAAAGCTGCTTCTCCGTTAAATTATAGTTAAAAACTTGTAACAAAATCATTAGACCTAAGAAGTAGTTACTTACGGCTTTTAAGGAACCCGGAGGTTCATTGCCGCCCTCACATAAACCCGCCATCGGTTCCTATCCTGAGCAAGATGGTAGGAACCATCATATCCCACTTCCCTCAAATCCATTTCAATGTTATCCTCCCATCTACGTCTCGACCTCCCCAAAGGTCTTTTTCTCTCCGGCCTCCGAACTAACACTCTATATGCATTTCTGGATTTGCCCATACGTGCTACTTGCCCGGCCCATCTCAAACGTCTGGATTTAATGTTGTAATTATTTCCGATGAAGAATAGGAGTGCAGTTCTATGTTGTGTAATTTTCTCCATTCTCCATTATGTCAACCTAAGAAGTAATAACATTAATATTTGTTGTCATATGAAAAATTAAGAAATTGAATATTTACAATAATACTGCTTTGTAAAGTATGTTTTCGGTAATAAAATTTAAAATGTTGAGATTTTTAGTACTTTTTCAACAACCTTGTTTTAGTAACGAATGGAATGAGATATTTGGCATCGTTATAACTAATACAGCTTTCCTAAATTATGCGTAAGCAACGTAATTTCATATGATATGGTATGATTATGATATGATATATGATATGATATGATATGGTATGATATAATATAATATATGATACGATATAAGATATGATATGATGTGATATGATATGATATGATATGATATGATATGATATGATATGATATGATATGATATGATATGATATGATATGATATGATATGATATATGATATGATATGATATATGATATGATATGATATGATATGATATGATATGATATGATATGATATGATATGATATGATATGATATGATATATGATATGATATGATATATGATATGATATGATATGATATGATATAATATGATATATGATATGATATATGATATGGTATGATATGATATGATATATCGTATATGATATATGATATGATGTATGGTATGTGATATGATTTATTGTCACTCAACCATTTGGTCCTGCTGGCCCTTCACATTCCTATATTCGGGCCAGTATTCCCATTCTTACACTACTTAAATCAATTTTAAACTTAGTGGACGACTCACGCAGTTATCTTCCTTCATTAAATGCTGTATTCTTCTGTGTCCATTCCTTTAATTATTACTTCATCTATTTCGCACTTTATTCATCTAACACTAGACATCGTTCTAAAACCTATCTAAAACTAATTTTCCTAAGTTACAGCTACCATTACGTTTACTATTTATTTCAGACTCTGTTAAACTATACATACTTTTCCTTACCGTTTCTATCTCTTGCTTGTTATTCTCATTGACATAAAAAATCTTTTCCGCATTCGCTAACCCACCTGATACTATATTCCTTACTTTTCTAATTCTTAGTCCTTACTGACATGTAACATGGTTAATTCTTACTCCTCGCTCGCTTTGCTATTTACATCACTTAATTAATTTACAGTACATTTATACTATATTCTTACACTTTACATAATGAAAAGGAATCGGAATTTTATAAAATAAGTTATATAGTCGTCCACGGCAACAAATTTCGTTTTCTTCATGACTTCCTGCTGCTATAGCAGCTATACCCTACTCCGGTATCTGCTTTAGTTCATTCATCAACTTTAGTTACTGCAGGGTTTTTTTTATTAATTCGTTTTATACTTGTTTTTAGTGATTGGCTAAATATTTAGATTATTAATTATGACCCAACTTGCATTATTAATTCTAGAATCCGCAGTAGCCATTATTCAATCACATGTATTTGCTGTATTAATTATTGAAAATAAAGATTTGAAGATAAATGAGACTCCTTTATAAGTATTTTTGTTCCAAGTAATGTTTTGAATTGTGTATGTAAATTTGTTAATAATTTATTTAAAAAATAATTAGTTTTATCTAAAGACTGCCACTGTTGTAGCCCATGAGCGGTATGATACTGTCAACTTCCAAGGCATGTAAACAGCTGTAAGTACGAGAAAAGAGTGCAATCGTCCAAAATAATCGATTTACGGTTCTTATTATATATCAAGTTCGTTTTGTGACGTATCCAGAGTAACTGCTTTCAGAATATCTCATTATGTCTACGTCAAATGCAGTTACCTCAAATGCTGAACGAAGCTTTTGAAACGATTTCTGTTACAGGCAGCAGTAAATATTATTCTTTTAATTTAATTATTTTCTAAATAATGTTTATTCGCTAAACTCGCTGTGTAGGCCTATATATTTTATGGGTTTGTTAATGTTGATAATAACAAAAACGACAATGAAGGTTAACAGAATCCATGTCGGTATTTTATCGATTGCAATTTCATTTTTAAGCCTATGTTAGTTAATTAATATTAGAGGAGAAAAATTCGCTCCGGCGCCGGGGATCGAACCCGGGTCCTTGGTTCTACCTACCAAGCGCTCTGACCACTGAGCTACGCCGAATTCAATCCACAGCCACCGAATCGAATTCTTCTCCTTCAATGTTTCCCTTTGTGGCCTTACTCCAAGTTAGGCATATATGTTGGAGTTTTTTATGTCCAATGTCAACTGCCATTATACTAGGGGCGCACTCAGCTGAGTGACTTGTTTGGCCGGGATTCCGCAGTTATATGCACTGCTAGCTGTGAGAATATTATGGATTTATTAATTTGTCCTACGTAGAACCAAGGACCCGGATTCGATCCCCGGCGTCGGAGCGAATTTTTCTCCTCTAATATTAATTGTCAATATTACAGATATTATTATGTAGGGGCTGTTCCATGTGAAATCGGACAAAATTTCACAAAATCTGACCTCGCATTTTTTAAATAAAACGGTGCTTCTGTCATTGAAAGGCCTTCACTGGACAAGCCTAATGGTGAATTAAAATATCCCCAACTAGTATTACATTTCATTTTATAGAGCGTCAAATTTATCGTGCTTTCGTAAAATTCTTAGCTTTGGAAGAACATTGCTCAGAGACATTTAGTGGTAGAATTTTCAACGACATCTCTTTTTAAAGCAGACTCAGAGAGTAATATAATGACTTTGGAGGGATTTTTTTTAAATTCTTATTCACTTGACTAGGCAGATTTATTTATTTTACTTTTTTTCTTTAAAAAATAGCTGAAACATAAAAATACGACAATATGGGCGACTTAATATAGAATGAAACACAGTTTACAGATCCAAAATTTTCTTTGGGTAAGGGTGAAAAAAAAATAAAGAAAGAATTCTCATCGTGGATTTCTTCGCCGCGCGGCTGCATCCACAACAAGCTGAGCGTGCGCGTAGTTGGCCAACGCTAGCAGCTCGTAAGTAGCGTCATGCGAGTAGTTCACGCATTTGAAAACAACTCGAAATGAAAGACGTATTTCTCTGAATACTAAAATAATTACATAATCCTACACTAACCTGTTACTGTTTACTGATGGTTACTTCAACACTATTGGCAGCATGGGAGAAAAGTTTCATTTCCAGCTTTGATGTCGAGACAGGTATGAAGGCATACGATGTTCTTGTTCCAGTGGACTTTCCTCAATAGAAGCGAGCGATTGATTTAATTTTGGAATCTCAATTTCTTTCTGAAAGTCATTAGAAGTCGTAGTAGTAGTAGTAGTAGTAGTAGTAGTAGTAGTAGTAGTAGTAGTAGTAGTACCATCACTTGTATTATCAGCACTACCCACTTCAATAATTTCCTCTCCTGTTCTTTCCTCTGTAACACTTGGGTTACCTGCGCTTACTCCTACATTAGTTTTATCACTGTGATAGGTATCAGAATTGGGATTTGTAATTTGTTCAGCACAATATTTAGAAGTACCGGTAATATCCGTAGGGGATGGTCTCATTATGTACCTAAATTGTATCAGTATGTAACTACTTAATTCCGATCCAGTTTTAAGTTCAACTGTGTAAGCAAATCTTATTCCTGGTTGAGTGTAAGAGAAGACCTTACGGCCTTAAATCTGCCAGGATAAATAAAGCCATTATTATTATTATTATTATTATTATTATTATTATTATTATTATTATTATAGTCTTGTATAATTGCAGGAACACGTTTTACACATTCTCACAGAGTTTTTTTAAGTTAATGGGAATGTTAAACTTTTCCAATATCCAATTTGGCACTACCTTCAACATTTCTGTGGTACTTTTTCTATGTAATCGTTGGAAGGGGCTGAAGCAGCGATCTGTCCTAAAACGATTTTCCATTTTGGGCACCCCATAAAAAAGGATTTGACTTTTCAGTACCGATAATGTGCACATGTATTTTTGTGACGCGATTCTGTAATAGCATGATTGATAGCTATAATTCTTGCTTTTAAGGCAATACGTAATCATCATCTTACCTTAACAGAGTAGTTTTTGTTGAATTTTCTGCAACACAATAAAAGAAAACTTTCAAACAATGGAACTGAATATCCTCTGTCACCCTGTAATAATATACGCAGAAGACTGGCTGGTGGGTCACGTAATCGTCTCATCCCTTGTGTTGTGACTACACACCAGCTGTTTCAAGGCCAGCTGATAAGAACATTCTGGCTCCTCTCTCATCGCCGCATGACGCTGCAGGGAGCGCGTATTTTTATAGCGAGATTTGAAATATTTATTTTAAGGCTTTTCGTTTAAAATAGCTTTTTAAAAAAAATGTATGATTTTTGTCTCAACAATAACTAATATTATAGTATTTTATATCCATACTTTTTTGGTGGTAACAAGTTATAAATCACAAAAAATAGTATATCCATGATTTCCACAAACAATGAAATATATGTGTTACACCCCATTAATACACTTAAATGTGCACTACAAAATTAGCTGTAGCTTAATTTTTTATTTCGAAGCTAGGCGTAGTAGTATGTGTTTAAAGTAAGAAGAAAATACAAAATACGCTAAATTTTAAAGAATTTTATCTGAAAACTACTGGGCTAAGGAAAGCCAAAATTTGTACATTTACTAGTTCCCATATACTAAACGTCTGTACGAATTTTCAGACAATTCTGACATGTCATGGTATTTCGTTGTCCGATTTCATATGGAATAGCCCGTAGGACAAATTAATAAATCCATAATATTATATGTTATTTGAACATTTTACGATGAAGAAAACAATCGAATAAATTATCTTACAATTTCTTAATAATTTTTTCCTAAGACATACTGAAATATCTTACAAAACCTACGCATTATTTTGATTTTAATAGAAAATTGTAGTATCGTACACAGCATGAACATGCTGAAACCCACACGGACAGTAAATCTGAAGCCTGAAGTAGTAGGAAATGTCAGGGGTGATTCAGAGTTCTGTTAAATGTTAAGTCAGTCTTCCTCTGCACGTATATACAAGTCTGAACATGTTTCCTGTCTTTATGTACACATCAAGTTTTAATACAGCATTGTTCAGTATATGGAAGTTTTTTTTTTCTGGTCTCTATTATACAGAGTGGAATTAAGACTACCGCCCGAAGGTAATTTTGCATGTATAATAGAAATACTAAACAGAAAGAGGAAAGAAACCAAGAACAGTGTTAATGAGCAACTAAACGGCACACGTACCTTGTATTATCTTGTTATTGTACTCCATTTTTTGCTTCAGAACTGATAAAATATTCATATGTTGATATTTAGAGAGTACACTCTTGAAAACATAAACATACATTTTAGCTATTTTTGAAGTCCAGCATAATGGACTGTGTTTTTTACAATATTACTTAACTCAGTTTGCTTTGAAGACCTTTTTACGTCTTATTATTCACAAGTATCATATCGTAATATTATGGTCCTCAACAATTGAGACAGGGAAATCAAAACTCCCTACTTCCAATAAACCAAATTTTACAGGAGAGAGAAACAAATTTATCGTCTGTCTTACTAACTTTAAATATTATACATTTACCTATTAATATTGTGTAAAATTACATTCTATATCAATTCAATACTTCAAAACCTAAATTTTTACATGATCTTACGCTACAATTGAAATAAACATTGCTGGAATTAGTGGTTTTCTGACTTCCACAATGAAAAGTGAATAAATATGAGCCATGTGAAGAAAAAAGATAAGTATACCATAATTTCCTTATGAAATATTGGAATATAAGAAAAGAATGGAAGATTATTATTAAGATTAACATTGCTACTTTTTTTTAATTTCAAATATATGATACAGAAAATCATAAATTACCATAAAGCACATCAAAATACACAAATAAAACCACAAACAATGTTAAAATGTTAACACAGTCTCATTCATGTTACAGATTCTGTCTTTTCTCTCACTCTCATGTTCTTCCTGTGCATCTAGATTATTATTATTATTATTATTATTATTATTATTATTATTATTATTATTATTATTATTATTATTATTATTATTATTACTGTTCGTAAACAGGGATTGATAATACATCCTACTTTCCACAGAAATAAACTGCATTAAATTTTGCAAGTCCTTTTGCTTTCGTCTTTCAATGGCAATGTTGAATTGTACTTTATTTGACTAGGGAAAGACGCATCTGTATTGGGTTTCTGGAAGTTAAATCGACTCCATATTATGCTTTTCACAGTCTTACTTACATGGATTTCATAGATTTTTGTGAGATTCTGAATACCGTATCACTTTACTCAGCTGGTTGAGCGATAGTGTTGCCACCTACCGGGAAATTAAGTTTGGAACGCAAAAACTCTCTTATTCCATGGAGTAAGTGGAGTTCTGACTTTCACAAGTTTTGAAAAAGCACCCAGAATGCAGATGAATGTCTAAATTAGTGTATTCTTGTCTTCCATGCATACGGGACAAACTAAAATGCACGATCCAGCCCATAACTCAATTTTGTGAAAAATTTGAGTTAGTGCGTTTTTGATCTCCCTGTCTCAATTATGACATAACCCTTGTCCTGATTAGCCATCATAAATTAAAAAATAAATACTAATTTTCCTTGCAGATCATAACAGTAAATTTAAAAATATACTACATAGATATATTCTAATGTATAGATTATGATGAATACTTATATATACATATATATTAATGTGGTGATGAAATAAAAACAATCATGCCCTTAGAATAAATTGAAAAAAAAATGCAATACGGATATCATAAAATTACGAGCAACAGAAAGGAAAAGATGTGGCGAAAAGGTCATTCGAAGTTGTACATATTTCTGGAGCACGATAAATAGGAATATCTAAACACCAAAGCAAAGACATTAATTTTAATGAGTGAAATAAAAATATAAAGTAAACGATTGTAGGCTTGCAAGAGAAAATTGTTTCAGAACTTAATTTTTAGGCTAGAATTGACTGTTATAAGAATTATTATACCTACAAATCACACACTCGGTACAGGAAAGAATGAATTTTGGAACACAGTGCGAGACAGTCTAGAAGAAATAATAAGCAGGGAAAGGTTTCAATAATGGAGATTTGAATGCCAGAATAGGGTTTCAAAAATAGAAGAAAAGTGACTGGACAATGTAAAAAGCAACGAAAAACAATTCATGTAATCTGATTAATATGTGAGCAATTTTTTAATGATTAATAATGGCTTTTATGAGCTCAGAAATACAAATGTACGGTACATATTATATATATATATATATATATATATATATATATATATATATATATATATTAGGAAACAAGTACTGTTCAAAATTTACGTAGACCGGCTCATCATTATTTTGTTAAAGTAACGGTAACTATATTTAGCCATGGGTAGAGATATGAATAACGAAACTATTAAAAAATTTAAATACAGCAAATAAATATGTGCTGTAGACGGTATAAACAAAAACTGTAAATGAAAGAAAGAATTGCTGCACCAGAAAATGGTGCCTTAATTTTCTTTGCAATCCAAGGTATCAATATTGTAACTAGTTTTTTTGCTTTACTGCGATTCTGGTGAAATCAGTTGCACAGAATTCATGAAAATTCTAGAAATATCTGTAGTTGATCATGCTCTGTAAAGAAGGTTAGAAAGTACATTTCTAAGATAATTATCAATGAATATAAATATCAGGAAAATTTAGAAGCTTCTCAAGGAACTCATCGCAGGGATTCGGCAGAAGAAAAAGTTTCTGATAGGAGAAAGACTTGTGCTCCGTGTCCTCATCGGAAACTGTAAACAAAGAAAACGTATCCTTTGTCTAAATAGCATAACTGGCATGTCATAACTGTCTGTAATGTTCCGAGAACATGCGAACAATCTGCGGAAAAAAGTGATTTGTATATGATAACAATTACTTGTATTTTGGTATTGTATAAATATGACATCTTTATATGTACGAGATTCTCTAATTGAAGTTCTGGCTTATATGTACAGCTGTAAAAAAAAGTGGCCGCACTCGTGAACAGCGAATATTTTCTGAGTCCACTTCGGATCACGGTGATGTTACACGAGGCAATGCACTTGTAGAAGCAGTTTCGAAACTATGGAGTAATTCGATACCTGCGTCTCGTAGAACATCGGTAGAGAGCTCGCTTAATGATTCGAAGGTTGTGAGTTCGAGTATTGTTCAAGTTATCATTTTATTTTATTTATCGTTCGTTAGCGATATAAATAATATTAAAGTTATCATATTTTGGTATTCTTTTTTCGTTCTTTAGCGATATAAATAATATTCAAGTTGTCATTTATATTTTGTTACCTTTTTCAATGATATAAATAATATTCAAGTTATCATTTATATTCAGTTATCATTCTTTAGCGTTATAAATAATATTCAAGTTATCATTTTATTTTGTTATCGTTCGTTAGCGATATAAATAATATTCACGTTATCATTTTATTTTGTCATCGTGCATTCTGTTATCGTTCTTTAGCGATATAAATAATATTCAAGGCCACGTCGTCACTCAATCGGTTAAGGCGCTTGCCTGTCGGTCTGAAGTTGCGTGCGGGAACGGGTTCGATCCCCACTTGGGCTGATGACCTGGTTGGGTTTTTCCAAGGTTTTCCCCAACAGTAATGTGAATGCAAGGTAATCTACGGCGAATCCTTAGCCTCATATCGCCAAATACCATCTCGCTATCACCAATCTCATCGACGCTAAATAACCTAGTAGTTGATACAGCGTCGTTAAATAACCAACTAAAAATAATATTCATGTTATTATTTTATTTTTTTTATCGTTTGTTAGCGATAAGTATAAATTAATAATATTCAAGTTATCATTTGTTTTCAGTTATCGTTTCTTACCGATATAAATAATATGCAACTTATTATTTATATTCTGTTATCGTTCTTTAGCGATATAAGTAAAATAAATTTAAGTTAAATAGGTAACTTACGATCCAGGTTCTACTGTATGATGATAGATGGTGTCTGTGGTGGTGGTGGTGCTGGAGGTGGTGATAAAATTCTTGCAAATATGACACAATGATTTCATTAAGTACAAATAATTTTAATATCTATAGCACTGGCCAATTAATTTATATTTATTACTAAGAAATAATTATAGATAAGTTATGCATCTGTTACACGAATGCGACTACAATCACAGCGTGAAAACAGATTAGAAATATGTATATTTACAATGATCATAACCTGAATGTAATGATAATGACAGTATTCGTTGATATTATAACAGAGGTAATGTGACAAATTTGAAATATTTCCAAAGTCATTGAAGAAAAATGACTTTCTATTTTCTAGACCTGAGTGGAAGGATAAACGCCTAATTCCTGGTCATATGAATGGCTACTTTTTTTTCTATTGTTACACTTAATTACACAAAGACTTAAAAGACATGCTACTCTTTGTAGGTTTCGGAAAAGTCACCACATTTTATACACGTTAAAGCACAAGGCAGAAAGTCTCCTTTACCCTTTAAGAAATGAAGTAGACTATGTGAAACGCAGAATAACGTGCCTCCCATTTTAATGAAAGCTTGGACCGAACTTTGTATTCCTCTACCCTTTATTTAACGTCTGCTGATGTATCCTCTGATTACAAACCAGGAATTCGCAACCTTTATTAACTTCACACAAGAATATCAACCACAGTGAGAAAATATTTAAGCATATTTCACGGATCGTCACAGTATCAAAAGATGGAGACGATATATTTTTTCAGCTATTTATTTATTACACTGGAGCGATAAAAACTCAAAGCGAGGAAGTTTACAAACAATGTTTAACAACCACAACGAGCGAGCTCCCTGACAATTCATGTGGAAAATTTAAAGCCGAGACCCAACCATACATTTCAGTTTTTGTAATGCAGAAGCCCATATTGCAGTCTTTGTGACTTGTATTTACGAGGAAATTAAAAAAGTTGTACTGTGTTGCACGTATTTTAAGCTCAAAGAAAACCAATTTATTTAAATAACACCATAAGAGTTCTGAGGCTTTGATCATAATTCATTTACGTATCTTTGGGTCTTTCAAGCCTATGACGAAATTGAAGGTTCACGAAGTTTAGAAACTGTACAACGATTTAATCTTTAGAGGTATTGAACTGATTTAATACACGTGTATAATGTGACAACTTTAAACCGAAACAAAAAATAAAAACAAATAAGTTAAATTAATGAATATATTGAAAATTATAATTATTGATGCAACTGAATTTTCGTTCCTATTAGGCCGGTAGCATACTGCGTCAGACATCCTATCTCGGACAGTCGGTTTTGTCTCAGACCGTTCGTTGTGACGGTGATTACACGCATTCTTATCCAGTATGCTGCAGCCTCATAAGAATTATGTAATGGAAAGGTCTGAGACAAAACCACAGTCTAGTATATACAGTCACGAAGCTCAATACGTAGTAAATATGCCTCCATAGATAGGATCGCTACTATGGCCTCATTACAGACAATGCGAAATAGTACCTGCACAGTCTATTGTTCCTAGTACCCTTATAAACTCAAGTTTCGTGACTGTATATACTAGACTGTAACAAAACCGTCTTGCCTGACACAGAATGTCCGATGCAATTTGCTGCTGGCCTCAGTGATCAAGCTATTACAGGTAGACCTTAAAGTGAAATTTAACGTCAAGTATAATAGGCTATACATTAAATAATATTACAAAGGAAACAGGACAACAACAATTGAAGGAGAAATAATAAATAATCAGTATTAGCATAATAATAAACAATAATAATTATTTTAGTTTGAAGTATCTTAGATTACATGTATCCAAAGAGAAATGTGAAATTCTAAACAAATTTAATTTATTCTGAGAATTTTTGCAACAAATTTTACGAAAATGTGTACAAGCTGAAAAGATCATTACAATATTCGTATATATAATAATAGTATAATATTTTTTGTTATATAATGTAGAATTTCGTACAATAAGAACAATAAAGTTCAAGGACATAGAAAGTATAGCTACGAAATTCCATACAACATTTTCAGGGTATAAACCACTCATTAATTTGCCTCAGTAAGGGTATTAGGAAAGAATTTAATGTTGAAAGCATCAGTTATATAATGTGCTTATGTGAAAGGGACTAAAGAAGATATATTCTACGTAAGGGAAATACAAAAAAACTTCTAAATGAGAAAGATATTGCTATCCTAAAGGAAATTAAGACCAAATCAATATAATAAAAGATGGTGAAAACAATTCTGAGAATTTACTCGAAACGCATCATTCGTTAGAGATGACAATAAGGGAATTAGAATATTATTAAATGTGGAACCAGTAATTTATGTACGAGTAATAAGCTTATATGAAAGAACTAGAGATTATCTGTTGAAAAGCATATAACTTTATAAACTTTTAACACAACGGTCTCTCTGACATCTTTAATATTTTTCCTGCATATAATAAACACTTATTTCTGAAGAGTAGACTACTCTCAGACATGTGGAGTTGTTTATTTTAATACAATTAATTTTTTATTTTTCCTATATAAAATGTATTAAAATTTACATAATATTTTGTGACCTAATTTTCCTATTTTCAAATGTGAGTTCATTTCCCTATAAAATTTGAGAAATTTAGAGCCTGCATTTTCTGATAATGATTGTGGTCGTTCATATACCCTTAAGTATGTGTACCAAAACATATTCCCGGAGGTGCAACATTTGCAACGAAGTTTGTAGTCGTTATCCCGAAGAATTTTTGTATAGAAATCAAAGTCGATCAAAATAAGGTCCGGTGACTTAATATGATTATAAGGAAGGAATATTTTCAGTTTACAGAATGGAAACGGCACGTCTCCGAGCAGAGGCTCCTCATGAAATGGATATGGATGTCTATTCTGCCCCCTCTACAAACAGCAGAAGTTTGTAAACAATATTTGGTTACATCCTATATGGAGTAATCTGCACTTTTTATTATTTCAAGCGAAAACTTAGAACAGGACTGTGACAAGTAGGCCCTAAAGATATTGAAGTAACTAAAATTATTTTAAAGCATCAGAATATATAGAGAAATATATACAAGAACCGAAGGTACAAAAACGGATATAAACTATCATCACAATGTAGTATATACAGTCACGAAGCTTGAGTTGTGAGGGTGCTGGGAACAATAGACTGTGCAGGTACTATTTCGCATTGTCTGTAATGAGGCGATATTAGCGATCTTAGTGGTTAGCAACTATCCATAGATGCATATTTACTACGTATTGAACTTCGTGGCTGTATATACTAGACTGTGCTATCATTAACATTAACATTAATTAAACAAGTGATGTCATAAAACTGACACGTACTTTCATATTATTTGCTTCACGTCTATTGAAAAAAAATGCATGATTAAACCTTGTTAACAAAGACATTATTTTAAAGAAACATGTTTATTATGTTACTTCACTAACACTACAAACAGTAGGGGTGGTATTCATAGACATTTCGCAGCACGCGCTATGAGCGTACTAAGCTAGCCCCGGCTATCCACTGGTAACTAGTACAGAATTCAAATCATATCCTATTGCTAACACTGGTTTATGAATAAGAAGTACGCTGATAATCCACCGAAAGCCCGCGCTAAAAATGTCTATGAATACGGCCCTAGGAGTTTCCAAACAGTTTTGTGTATAAAAGTAGGCCTCTTCTGAACACGACGAAATAAAGTTATTTTATAGCTCATATGCGGTAAAATTAATTTATCGCACACTTTATGGCCCAGTATATTACATAGCATTAATATTAATCGAGCGAGATGGTTCACCGGTAACAAACTGGACTCACATTTGGTAGGTTCCGGGTTCGATTCCCAGAACTGCGACATTTCAATATATGTTGCGCTCCCAATTTAGGTGCATTCCCAAACCCACACCGACTGACTATACTAAGGTTCGCTGCGACCCAGGTGTCGAGGAGGCACACACACTCGTTCCTCTCCGTGTGTCGCCAGCTGGCATTCGAGAAATGCTATGGAATGATAGCGAAATTGAGAGATGTTCACGGATTGATGTAGATGCCTAATAGGGACAACCCCAAAAGAAATCCCAACTGAGGCCTTGTCCGCAAAAAAGTGTGATTATAGATTTTTTAATGAAAAAACCCAGGCCTAACTGGGATTCGAACTCAGATCGTATGCGTGCAGGCTGAAGATCTGAACATTTAACCCTCTACTGCACGAGTCATTTTTGCTCAAATAGCGTTCAGCTATTTTATTGGCGCCAGAGACTCAGAGATACCAACTTCTTAAATTTTCTCCGACTCTGTCTTCGTTGTTAACTTCAGACCGTTGCCTCAGAGCAACAGAATGCATATAAACATCACACAGAAAAAATAAAAGAATACAAAGTAATGTGTTGCTTTGAGGCAACATTATGCAGTAGAGGGTTAGCCATGGCAGGGGATGCTCGTATAATAAAATTCCTCTTTTACGTGCCATTTTCATAAATAAATGTTTCTTGTTTTAAAAGTATATCTTGAATAATTGAATTAAATATCAATCAGCACTGAAATACTGTAATCTAAATTTGCAGTTCAGTTCTTAAAGTATAATTAAAGAAATATAAAATGGTGGTTGAACTACTTTTAGAATAGGCGTTATATCATTGAACAAATGTAAAATGAGCAACAATAATTGTACAGACTGATTTATTTAGTCCTGCAAGCTCAGCAACGCGAAAGAGGGGAAGTAATAGGAGTAGTGGGGAGAGTTCCGGAGTAGAGATAAGGACAGAGGTCGGTAAAGGAATGCAGTACAACTTAACTTACTGGAAACACAACGCTATATCGCATACGTGAGATCCGATCGCTCTGACTGCAGGAGACAGACTAACCTGAACACCCCTTGACGTAACTTAATGGACTCGCCTGAACCAGGCGCACATTTCCGGCGACTGTCAGGACTAAATAATCGTACTGTAATATCTATTGTATTGCATAATATGGTGACAATTTTATAAGTTTTCAGGGTTATATTGAAGTGAAAAATATCTGTGCACAATTTAGATAACGGCAATAAACATAAAGAAAGTAGTTAAGTTATACCACATAGTGAAATCTGCGACAAATTATTTGGATGCTTTATTTACTTTTATGTGCCATGAAACTATAAAGCTTTGTATATTTTGCTCTCTCTTTGTAACTGCAGGGAAAACAAAGGATAAATTTGTATAAGAGTAATGTAGAGATTTGTTCTCTTGTCTGCAAATAAATACTGATTTTTTTGGAGGAATACCTTTTTCCACATCCGGGAAAGTACTTCATTTTTAAATGCTAACAGAACAGTGGACGCTTTAAAAGCAGTGAATGGCACGGTTGAACGAGCTGTTAAATTAATGCAGACTTTTACAGAGTGCGTGTGTGTTGCGCTGTATCCCAATTCATCAACGGTTGTACCCGTATTGCAATAAAGAGAAAATGCTCCCAATAATTTGTAATACTATACAATGTATTTAAGTCTCAATTGTAATAAACCATTTGATATTATAAATGAAGCATTTTTTTACTTCCATTTGATATATCTTAGTTATCCCTAATTTCAATTGTAACTTCAAATTTAAAGAGAATGTCAACACGGATTAATATCACCTGATTGATTGGAGCTCCCTAAAGAGAGTAAATGTGACCAGATAGAACAAAGTTGGAGGATACACCTTAAAATACTGTATACTAAAAGATAATACCGAAATAAGGACTACTAAATGGTCGCTAACCCAGCGCGATACAGAATTGAAGACATTCCCGGAAAAACATGTTAACCCTCAAAATTAACATTGTTAAATGCTGCAATCTGTTATCGGTTATGAGATTTATTTTCTTTGACATTGGACTATCCTTCAGCGATCATATTAGATTAAATGTAGTGAGCTGAAGTTATTGTGTTTCACGATAGCCTATGCTTTCTATATAACCTCAAGAAAGGGCGATTTCTCTATTTTAGAAGAGTTTGAGTTAACCCTTTTCTTCGGGCAAGTCTTAAATTTTATTTTAACCAACATTTTAAGGGGGACTATAGAGATATGACATTTTCTCCATTTTTTAAGGTAGACCTTCCATTTTTGGTACTCATATGTATCATATCAATGTAAGATAACTGCCCAAGTTTCATTTTCATCATGCCCTTACTTTTTTAGTTATTCAATTTAAAAAAATATATATAAATGCAAATTTTGAAAATTCTACTCCTTATGCAAATTTCATTCAATCTGTCTACGAATTTTTATATGGTACCACTTATATATTAAGAAGTGGAATCTGGATCAATTTTTGAAGGTAATATCGCATTAAGGTGAAAAAAATACAGTATTTTGTAATATGAGCGTCAAATTTCTTTAAATTATTTTGTTGACGTGACACAATTTTTTTTCTGTTAAAATCTAGGGATTTGGAAGAAAAGTCGAAACATAACTTACTTAGCATGGTATAGTGACTATACAGAAGATTACTTACCTTCATAGCTATAACATTCTAGAATCCTTAGGAATTTCAATGAAGAGAAATACATTAATTTATATAACAGAGAAAAACGACTTTGAAGTTTGGCAAGCAAAAAGTGATTAAAAGGTGTTATAAATACCTTATACAGTCCTATTACTATTAAAACCTATAAGTCCACTTTTTGTGTAAAATAAGTAGTCACCGACTTGTCTTTCCGTGCTCCGTGTTCTAGTAAAATAAGTCCGAAATGTTGTAGGCAACAAAGCAATTTCTTTATTTAAAGTATTTATTATGATTTTTCGTGCATTAATAAAGTTTAAATTGCTGTTTTTACAAAACTTGCATTACTGGACTTAACTGGTTTTACTAGTAATAGGACGATATGAAGTTTCTAGCCATATGTGTGGGTCCTTCCTTGTAGGCCTAATTTTACAATAATTTTATTCTATATCCTGTTACCTACGATTTCTAGTTGGAGTGTTTCCATGGTCATTATGATAATTTGAATTTAGGCCTACTTCTTCAGGGAAAAAATGGAAGCATAAGAGTACAGTACATAAGTTATTCATAGATTTAAAAAAGCATATGAATCGGTTGACAGAGAAGTTTTATATAGTATTCTTGTAGAATTTGATATTCCCAAGGAACTAGTTCGATTAATTGAAATGTGTCTCAATGAAACGTACAGCAGAGTCCGTATAGGCCACTTTCATCTGAAGCTTTTCCAATTCACTACATTCATTATTTCCAAAGCAAAGAGATGCACTATCACCTTTACTTTCTAACTTTGCTCTAGAATATGCCATTAGGAAATTCCAATATAACATAGAGGGTTTGGAATTGAACGGGTTACATCAGCTCCTTGTTTATGCAGATGATGTGACTATGTTAGGAGAAAATCCACAAACTATTAGGAAAACACGGAAATTTAAACCATTTCCTATGTATAAAAGCTGATCCAAAATAAACCGGGAACGGAAACGACAAAGAGAACGAAAATATTGTTAAAATAAATGCATTTAAATGTGAGCATACACAATTAACTTTCACGTTCACGTTCCCAGGTTCCGGCAGTCTTCTCACATTTAAATACATTTATTTTAACAATATTTTCGTTCTCGTTCTCGTTTCCGTTACTAATTTATTCCAGTCTTAGCACCCAGTCACTGGTCTTTACAGAGAGGCCAGCAGAAACGGGTGGAAGAAATCGGGATACGACATAACTCGGTCGGACAGTAGTATCATAATCTTGATTCCTGTGTCATCATTGCCAAAGCTGCACAATGTAAAGTATATCAACATTAAAAAGAAAAAAAAAAACAAACAATTAATTTTCTTTTGTAATTTATATATGAAGAAGTAGAGGAAGCAAAATGTTGTTCTTGAAATTCCTGTTTTGAACTGCTCTTGCACGGGAAGCAGTATACATCAGAATATAAGACAACGTATGGAAGAAAAAGGAATAAAAGTTCTGATTGACATTTTATTGAAGTTACGTTGATGAATCAAGAGAATTCGAGCAACCTGGAGGTACAGATAGCATCAGTCTAATATATCTGTAAAAATCGACAAATTGGAACTATATTATAAATACATTTTATGTCAAATGAAGTAAATACTGCTTTACAATTCTTCATTTCACAATACTGCAAGAAACATCGGACGGATTCGCATTCTATATCAACGAACATGACAAAGTTAAAAACGTGACAAGCTGGAATTGCTAATATAAAGTTCGAAGCTTTAAAGTAAAGCATATGAGAGATTTTGCACAGTGAAAATATTTCTGCTTCCGTGTAATGCGAAAGAGAACAAATAAAAACTGAAGTTAGTTTAAACAGTAACGTTCTCGTAGTATCAGTGAACGTTATTTCCGTTTTAAATTATCATTATCTAATTGTCAGTTTTTTTTGTATATTTTCTGCTTTCATGCTTGTTTAATTGTATTAATTTCTGTAATATAAATATCCCCCCCCCGTTTACTTATTTTTCGATCTAACTATTCGTTGGTTGAAATAAGTATATATTTGATACAACAGTCCTTTAAAATCTACTCATATTTTTTTTTCCAATATAATATTTTTATCTGTTTTAATATAAGCTCGGTTTTAGTCATGTATGTCGGAATAGGATATACGTAATTGTCTTGTTATATTCTAGTCTTTCGTTAATTTTTTAAAAATATTTGTTAATTCGTATGCTGTTCGAAACGACTTCTCATTGCTTAATTATACAGTTATTTTGTAATCAATTACGGAGATAATATGAATTATAATATGACATTCATAATAATGTGCAAAACTGTATTATGCACATTTCGAGAATGTTGTGTTCTAGACATAGTATGTGTTTCCAAGTGTGAAAGTTACCTCAAAGGTTTGAAGCTGCTTCAGAATTAAACTTTTGCCGAGTTTTCGCCGCATGGATCAGTGGCTGATATAACCCATCACGCAAGATTAATCCTATTATATTTGAGGGAAAGACAGAGAAGAAGAACGGAAAGTTTATAAAGGTTTTTCTCATCTTGGCAGCCAATCAGATCAGTCCACATCTATCGACCTTTATTTTTACGATACAGTTGTAACATTTTTCAATACAATCCTCAGAAGTAATCTTCTTTTCTTATTGCCAAAAACTTATCTGTTACACAGAGTCTATATGTCTATTAACGAAAATATATAACCGTGAAGAAAATAGTACTTCTTTCTTCTAACCCTTTCCACAAAAAAGTTACTTTCGTTTAACTGCGCATTTGTGATAACATCGAAGAAATTGGAGACCAAGTTTTGGTTCGTGTAGAGCCTTGATTTCATTCTCTATTCTTTTCCTTCCTCCGTCGCTCTCTACCCAACCCTCTCCTTCTAAGAAAATCTATCTCTGCTAGAGAAACCAGCCCCACACATATCGACTCCCTATAACAAGCATTAACATGCAAACCCTAAAGGGGAATGCTTTGCTACATGGAAAAACTTGAACGATATATCAAGAATATACTCGCACGGTTTGATAGGCTAATATTTTGTACGTGTAAAAAACATCTCTCTCCTTTGGCAATAACATTACAAGCAGTAAAGTACAGTCATTTTTAAAAATGCAGTCTGGAAAATTTTACAGGCAAATAGAAAATAAAATCTAAATTCTATAGTATTAACTAATCCGAAATAGATTTTTGTATGCAGTCTTTAGTAAATATTTTAAACAAGAAAAAAGGATATTTTAAAATTATTATAAACCAAAATTGACATTTGGCGGCCAGCAGGGGGAATATCCAGGGCAAATAAAATTATAATTAGCATCATTGAAGAATTATTAATGATGACTGACACTTTCATTAGATTATATCTCATATAATAGTAATATGCGTTACACGAGCGGTATGTTGATGTTTTCATGTTCGAGGAAAAGATTGAAAAAGCGAAACGTAGTTGAGCTTTTTTAATTTCCGAGAACATGAAAACAAACATACCGCTCTTGTATCGTACATTATTTTGTGCGAAGATCGTTTATTACATACCTGAAAGAGGAATTTCTAATTAGTTGCAATGAAATCTCCATCTTGATTTCTGTTCAATGACGGAAACTTTTAAAAACTAAAATATCTTTCTTCAACATCGTTGCTATAAAATATTTTCTGTTTTTTCTATATTCCAGCAGGCCGTGATATACGTCTGTCTTTTTTTCCCCAGTATATAAATGCGAACTTAAAACAAACGGTAAGGTTATGTAATGATTTATTTTTCATTTTAATACTTTAAGAAAATTATTTATATAACATATTGCAGTAATAACATCGGCATCTGGAATCTTGTTGATTTTTTCACGGCTTCCTTAACGCAGTAACTTTTGTGGTGTTGTAGAGTTTACTTAATTTTTGCAAATATTTCAAAACAATGATTAACAGTGCAATTTAGATGAATTTGCAGTGGTAAGTTTCCAATTTATAATTATTACTATGTTAAACGTCTCTATAATTAATATGTTAAAAGCCTAAAGCAGTAAAATGAATATGGCGCTTAAGCGGTAAGAAGAGGGAAATTGTTATGTGTGTTACGTTGGGAATACTGAATGTGGTATTTCACACTTACCGCGTATTGGTTTTGTGCGGAAAGCAAGCAAATACGCACGATCTCGCACAAAAAACATTACTATAGTAGAATGGTACGACAACTCAGAAGAATGTCGGACGAGAGACTACATAAAATAATTCACGAATTCAGTTACAATGAAAAATGTGAAACGCCAAAAATTACATAGCAGGGTGTACTGGAATTGATTCGCAAATCTATAAATCGGTTCCCAGTTCGTCTCAGAGCTATATCCGAGTTGGTTCCAGGTTGATTTCATGTGTATTGCAATTGGTTCCTGCGCCAGACCAAGCAAGAAAACATTTCCCTTCCCATTTTATACAGACTTAGGACTGTCAACTACTGTCTACGGTAGTAGGTAGGTTAAAAATGTTTTGTGCTTGGTGAACACGTTGCGTCGAATAATTTCACAATTTTATTTCTCTGGTAAAAATTTGTAACAAACGTGTCCTGTTCTTCCACTGCCACTACTCTGCTAATCACTGAAACTTATGATCGATATTTATATTTTAACGTAGATAGAGCAACGGGTCATGAGCGATTATTATAGGTGGCGTTGTAGGTAATAACAACTAACCTACCTAATCCTCGTTTTTGATAATTGAACACTGCCACTACTGTGTTACATGATCGATTAACATCCCACACAGCTTTCGGATCTACTCGCATTGTTTCCACGGAGGTACTTATTTGAGCATGGGGAACCTACTCACGTTGTTGATATTTTGTTTGGGAACTACCTGAAGAACAGCGACATAGCAGAAGGAAATTTGTTAATAGAGAAAGAGAGAGAAACATATATAGAGGAAGAGAGAGAGAACCCTAGAACAAAATGTTTGGAGCGAATGAGAAAAATGGGGAAAACTTATTTAGAAATCTTGGTACCTTTGAAATATCTCATTCAATTTAATATTGCTGTATAGATTAGACCAAAACTTTGGTGTAATTATGTTCATTTTTAAAATTTGTTTCAGATTGTATTCGTAAGTTCATATCATTGTACTACTTTGTAATATTTGGCAAACAGAAGAACGTAGCATTTGTGAAATAAGAAAGCATGACAGATAGTGATAAATTTAATATGAGGAAGTCTTTCACAAAATAAGTGACGGAAAAATTCGACGAAAATTATGAGTTACTTTACTAACAAGCAATAAAACTTATCTTCATAGTGCAAATCAGATTCAATTATTCCCTGAAGTAACTCAAATGATCTTTTGAGATCATGATAGAATTTCTTGCTCAGAAATAAACTGTGGTACCTTATAAGCTGAATTTTCAAGTGATGACAGCTAGAGATGCTTATCGGGCGAAATATGGAAGTTCCCTAAGAACTTCAGCCCAAAGAAGCTTTTTATACACTGATGTTTAAATGAACTGCGTACGGACAATATTGCCCGGCTAAGCCGGTTCCACCACCTGCCATACTACGCATTCCTCTTCAGCCATCAAAACCTTGTACCATACATCTGTTGGTGGACTGCTTTATCTCACAGATCTACATAAGTCTTCATGTACCCATCAGGAAGGGAAGAATCTGGGGCTCCAGTGCCTCTTTTGAATTGTAATCTACTACAAGTACCATCTACCAACATATAGACAAACTTTAAGAAACATCTTTCATTGCGGACGATCGATTCAAAGCCACGCAAACACAAGTTGTACCCCATTTTTAGGACAGAACTGGCAATGAAAGAAAAGCGTGAAGTGTGTTGATAAAATGACAAAGAAAGGCGGGAGAACTTCGAAAGAAACCCTGACAAACTTGACCTTGTCCACCAGAAATGCAACTATACCATCGCCTAGATATGAACTCGAATCCACGGTCATTGGAAGCCAGTGCTCTGCTAATTGAGCTGCCAAGTTGCGAAGCTCATCATAGGCAGAGCAAGGCTGATATGGCAGCAGATGTTCGCAGTTAAATCAAACGTGAATGCATTATGTATAAACACTATTGATTGAACTAAATACCTATTAGTAGGCATGATTCCAAGCAGACCGATGATCTCTTGTCAGAGTTGTTATAGAAAGAACATTAAAACACAGATTCTTCTTCTTCTTTTACTCCTTATTCTCCTACCGCTACCCATAAAATAATAATAATAATAATAATAATAATAATAATAATAATAATAATAATAATAATAATAATAATGGTAAAATAGCTGGCCAACTACAAAGACTGAAAGCTTCAAACTCAAAACGAATGGAAAACAGCATATACACCCAATAAATTTAGAGGACTAGTATTCGATTATGTTATAGAGAAACACATAATTTAATTATACCCTTCCCTTAAAAAAGAGACATGCCACACACCTTGTGTCAAGACGAAACTGGTCAAAGTAACCAATCTTCGAAGGTGAAAGGTAATAATATCTATTAATATGCAAGAATAAGAGCAAATTTTACAATAAGAGTGTAATCCTTAGAATACATATCGATAGAGAATTCTTCAAGGATACCAAAGCAACTTTAATATAGGGATCGATAGGCGAAAAAAAGGAAGAAAGTGACGCAATTTCACCTCTAAGAGGTATATCAGAAATAATGTCTTTGTAATTGTACCTATTACAACGTAAAAAATTAACAAAAACATAATATGGTACAGACAATATGTGAGGGAATATTCTTTAAGAGAATATGTCTATCGTTTCTATGAATGTACTACAGTACAAGCACAGTCTAGGATATAGAGTCACGAAGCTTGAGTTGTTGAGAATACTAGGAACAATAGACTGTGCCGGTACTATTTCACATTATCTGTGATGAGACGATAGTAGCGATCCTAGTGGTTAGAAACTATCCATGGATGCATATTCCCTACGTACTGAGCTTCGTGACTGTATATACTAGACTGTGGTAGGTCTACAAGTTCGAAATAGATATAAATAGGCTATAATATCCAAAAAATCAAAGGTAATCCGATGGTGATGGTTGTGAAGGAGATTACAGTGAAAATAGTGATAAACAATGAAATATAAATTACGTGTTTTGTTCATTTGTATTTATTTCACAATTATATCACAAGAAACGCTGTTTGGCAAAATGATATTCATATTGTGGAAATGAAGAGGTGCATTACAATGCTATGTCATGGGAACACGTTACTGAACAATTTCACTTTTCTTCTACAGCTAAAATTAAGGTAAATTTGGTAAGAATTCGATTCTTTCCAAAATTTATAACTTTCCATATATCTAAATAAAATGTTCGTCTTTATATTTATATATTGTAAGTTTTATGTCTGTTCACTGTAATTTTATTTTCTTTTCATTTTTCTTTAATGCTCATTGGTATAAACAAAATATTGAATAAACCAACGGTATTTCATGCAACTTACTCATTGCAATTTAAAGTAAATAGTGAATCACTTCTTCACTCAACCATCCAGCAAAGCAATCAGATATGTATGATAGTCAGTAGCCAGAAGACTGGGTTAAAACCTCGTGACGCCAATAAGCCATGACTCATGAGGCAACTCAGGAGATAATGGGGTAAGTTGGCCAGTTCCTTCACCCCTCCATTGCATGCATCGCTGACTAGTAACATAGTTCACAAAGCGGACTTGAGACATGCAAACAATTTTTCTTCCTCCGACACATATCGTCAAGTGAATGTACTGCCAGATAATAGGTGTATCGTTTTATAAAAAAAAAAGTTTGTCCTACAGATACATTTAAGTCCAGAAAGGAGTCAGTGCGCATGATCAGAGGACTAGCGACCTGGTTCACAAGAGGAGGACTAGTTGAGGTACTGAAATTAGCTTTGTTTCGTTGTATGTCTGATCATGTGCACTACCTCCTTTCTGGGACTTGTGCCACGAAACTTTATATAAGACTGTACATATCAGCCAGAACCTCAATCAGAAGTTATGACCGGACAAATAAGTGATAAATCAACATATCAGTTTATCAATTAATACGGGTGCACTAGAAATGATTCGAGTTCATGATCGTGGTTTCTATAAAACATTAAAGATGAAAGCACTACAAAAAGAAAATACAGTAATTAATTTTGGAGAAAAGAGACCACATCCAGCACTAAATCAATTAGTTACCGGCATTCTTAACGAACCAAGAGGTTGCTTCTTGATGGACAACGCGTTGGATTTTCCCAGTTCTTGCCTATAAGCCCGGGACAGGACAAAATACATGAATTTCCCTCATTAGCTGTTTGCACTAAGCCGGCGACAAAATTCTGCAAGCTCTGCGCATTGTTTATCTCCGTTAGTGAGTTTCTAAGATATCTGGAGAAAGATTTATTTTTCACCACAGATATGAAGTATAAGAAAACATTATCCTTTTAAAAAATGTGTACTCAAGAAGAAGTACGAGTTGTGTTTACGATTCGGACAAAGTTTCTGCTTGTGGAGTACGGATTCTATTTCTCGCCAATTATGTAGTAATTTAATACACTGTTTCAAAGGTTGTCTAGATTCTTAAAGTATTGCCGAATCTTGCGAAAACTCATCACGCATGACTTCTTCAGTAGATAGACTACGTTGTGCTGTGTACTCTTACACACGTCCTGGGATTCTGATCCGGCGAAGCTCAGCGAAACGCTAGACACCACCAAGCACGATCAATTATAGCCACTGCCCTTAAAAATGCCGATTACAACACCTTTGAAGAAGTACATGGTCTCTCCGTCACTGGAGTACACGGCGCATAGATATAATAGCTTTCAAGGAATCTACAAGACCTGGATTCATAATTGATCCCACTGTGCGTTTCGAAACGAATGAGGAACAGCCAGCAGAAGTGGATAAGGAAAAAAAGAATATTTACAATCCTACCATTCCATATTACCTCCAAAAGTACCAGCTACAAGAGCTTGAAGTAATCGTACTTCTGGTTGGAGCAAGAGGTACCGCTACTCTCTTCATAAAAGATGTGTTTAAGAGGCTTAATAGAATACCTACATCTATTATTCCGATTGTAACTTCAGCTGCATTGGAAGGATCAATTGATCTCCTGAAGCATCACCTATATTCGAATGAAATTAAGTTCATTATCATTCTTTTCTTTTTTGTAATACTTACCTCTCTAAAACTAGGTACAGTATATTTCCACCAATCACAAAATGTATTTGCAGCTATGTACTTGTAGGAGTTTCATTATCAAAACAAAATTACTGGTTCACTGAACTTGTAAACATTTATATGGTTAAGTACTCTTCGTCCCTTGTGGCAACTCACGAATAGTGAGAAGATTTCTAAAATTAATTAATTAATAGCTGTGGTCGAAAATATGTCTTTCTTAGTATATTTTTGAAAACTCATGAACGGACGATGACAATGCACAGTACCACACACACTAGAATTGTGTCGGCAGCTTAGTACATACAATTAATAAGGTAAACCCACTAGTCCTGCACCGGGCTTAGAGAAAAGAACTAATCGGGAAAGCCCAACGCACTGTCTGTCAAAAACAACGTCATGGCTCGGTAAGAATGCCGGTGACGTATGTTTGACTCGCTCTGTACTTTCACTGTAAAGGCTGGTTCACAATAAACCGGGAACGGAAACGACAACAAGAACGAGAACGGAAATAATGTTAAAATAAATATATTTAAATGTGAGCATTCACAATAGTTAATTGTTAATAGTTAATTGTGAATGCTCACATTTAAATACATTTATTTTAACGTTATTTTCGTTCCCGTTCTTGTTGTCGTTTCCGTTCCCGGTTTATTGTGAACCAGCCTTAATACTGTTCTCCAACCAAGAGATCAACCGCGAAAGGAATGTGCTTACTATTGCCTCATCTATTGAAACGAAGTAGATAAATAATATTACCGTTATAACGCCAGTTTAAAAACCATGCGCTCTCCTGCATATGTTATTTCCTGTATGAAGAGATTAAAAGACCAGCAGATTAACTGTGATCTAATTTTGTAACTAGGGTAGTATCAATATGTCTGTATCAATGTTATGGTTTGTGCTGTGAGACCTAGCCAATAGAGATAAGACTACCCATGTGTGTGACCTTATGACATATTATGACATCAACATTCATTCACAGCATTACCCTCCTTCGTCTCATCCGACAGAGACTTTCTCGTGGTTGGAGCACAGTAGAAACCCCGTGACTGTATCGCGAGATGAAGGAATGGCTGACACTCAGACAGACGAGATCAAATAAAATGTATTGTTTCCAATTTTGTTAAATCTTAATTCTATTATTTTTCATTTTCTATTTTTTTCAAACCGCTGAGTACTGACACAGAGATGCTGATGCTGATGCTGATGCTGCTATTAACTGAAAACAACACTACTAAGAGAAAACATGCTCTTTTTCACTTTTTCTCTCAAACATCTCAATGATTTCCCTAAATTGAACAGAGAACACCGTTAGCGAAGCAGACAGTTGACTGAGCTGTGGCTATGTCTAAACGTGGTAAAGGCTTCATAGAGTGGAAGCTATTGTAAGAGTTATTAGAAGCCAGATCTCAGTCGGGGTGGCGGGACAAGTGAAGAATGTGTGTTTGTGTGCTGTGACCGGAAACTAATTTCGTGTAAAAGGGATGGCGCCCCACAACAGCTCACGCGTATCTGTCGGGTATAAGTTATACACGGCAAATGAATTTGGACAGATGAATGAAGCGCCGTGTAGAACAGAGTTCATTAGACATTCAAATTAAATGACAAGCGGAGGCCAGATTCGTAATTACTGTGACTCCAGCAAACAGCGTCCGGTGGAGAAATGCCACCCGCTACTGACAAATGTCTCCGCGGGTCGAACAGACAAGTAGTGGGGTAGCAGAATTTAAATCAAATGGTTTGTGGTGAGCTTACATACCCCCGCCTCTCTGGAGGCATTCATCCAGAGTGCAAATTAAAAAAAATTGCCTCCCAACAGATTGAAACTTGGCGACATGTTTGTTTCGGTCTTTAGAAACAGTCGCTCATAGACGAAACAAGACGTGTATAATGATTTTGTTTTACAGAGATACAAGGAACAGAAAAAAGAAAGGTGGTAATTGAAAATGGATAAGTGCAGTAAAATTATAAAATAATTTGTAAATATACGGAAAATAAATATACGTAAAACATACCAAATACCTATATGAAATGCTGTAAAGAAGCAACAAATAACATAAATAAATATAAACATACTTACCTACCTACCCACATTACGCATCAGTAAATCCCTTTGTACATTCATGTACATTATACAGCACATATTATACACAGGACATTTGGAATTTAGTGCGTATAAACTGAAGGGCGGATTATTTTAATTATTCATCCTCGATATAACTCAAAACGTTCCAAATTAATAGCTACAGAGGTCATTTACCAAATCTTTTACGAATTATTTTGTGGTTACAAGCATTATAATTCTAACTACCGGTATTGCATATTTAGTGATAAAAGTGTGTGTGAAAGCTGATAATTCACATCACTAAGTTGAAAATGGTTTATGGTGATCCAACTTTTATGTGTGTGTGTGTATGTGTGTGTGTCTGTGTATGTATGTATGTATGTATGTATGTATGTATGTATGTATGTATGTATGTATGTATGTATGTATGTATGTGTGTATGTGTGTATGTGTGTATGTGTGTATGTATGTATGTATGTATGTATGTATGTATGTATGTATGTATGTATGTATGTATGTATGTACATATATAATGCATTTTAGGTTACTTCAAAATACTTCTCTTGTACAAGTAGCTGTACATTTTCTTCAATTATTTAATCATTCCTGCTAAGGATAAAGAAAAATTATGCTTTTCAAGGCGGTTATTTGGATCAATACTAAATTAAGTAATTTCTAACTTTCTATAAAAACTTGAAATTTCATATGTGTGTTGTTCAGTGTGATTATGAAGACATTGCAGTATTTACAACCTGAACGATTTTATTTTCCATTTTTATTTTTTTTTATTTTAGTAGGTTATTTTACGACGCTTTATCAACATCTTAGGTTATTTAGCGTCCGAATGAGATGAAGGTGATTATGCCGGTGAAATGAGTCCGGGGTCCAGTATCGAAAGTTACCCAGAATTTGGTCGTATTGGATCGAGGGAAACCCCCAGAAAAAACCTCAACCAGCTAACTTGCCCAGACGGGGATTCGAATCCGGGCCACCTGGTTTCGCGGCCAGACGCTCTAACAGTTACTCCACAGGTGTGGACTAGCCATTTTATTTTAGTTCAATTTCTATACTAAAAACCCCCACACAAAAAAGGAAAGTAACATTCTGTGTTATTAAAACTGATATATTTAAAACAATTACAAAAAAGTTTTAGCAGTAGTGGTAGTGGTGGTGGTGGTGGTAGTGGTGGCGGTGGCGGTGGCGGTGGCGGTAGCGGTGGCGGTGGCGGTGGCGGTGGCGGTGGCGGTAGCGGTAGCGGTAGTAGTAGTAGTAGTAGTAGTAGTAGTAGTAGTAGTAGTAGTAGTAGTAGTAGTAGTAGTAGTAGTAGTAGTACCTAGTAGTAATTATGATTTCAGCACGAGTTACATGACTTGCATTATCAATGTCGTAATTAATTTTTTTAAGTTAGTATGGGTACCAAAAATCCTAACTCGTAAATAATAATGTAACGTGGTTATATCTACTTTCAAGACAGATGTGTTTTTGAAAAGATTACTTAACAACAACAAAAAATTCATAATTTACTGCATTTACGGGGTTTTCCCTCTGCCCAACACGAGCAAATGCTGGGTAACTTTCGGTGCTGGACCCCGGACTCATTTCACCGGCATTATCACCTTCATTTCATTCAGACGATAAATAAATGGAGATGTTGATACAGCGTCGTAAAATAACACAATAAAAAATTAATAATGTGATAACCAAGACCGAACAGCCGACTGCTGGCCTCAAGTCCACATGCCTCAGGAGAGGTGCACGATCATCCAACCAGTAATGGGGTAACTTGTGTTCAGCACGATAACCTACCTGGCGTTATATTTGGCTTATGAAACAAAAAAAAAAATCACTCCACAAACAAAGAATATAAGATATAAAATTATGTTGAGGAGACGCAAAATGAATCGAAGAATTCGTCCTTCAGTTCATATCTGTCAGTCTGTCTGTCTGTCTGTCTGTCTGTCTGTCTGTCTGTCTGCCTGCCTGCCTGCCTGCCTACCTATCTATATATATATATATATATATATATATATATATATATATATATATATATATATATATATCAATACTGAAAGTCATTAAAAATTTCTATACTTCCTAATTTATTACAAAAATAGCTCTCCAACGGAAAAATATTGGATATAATTCTAACTTGACGCAGAATGGGCCGAAAATTCGTCCTTCAGTTTCGAAACATTTACCTTGAAACACCATAACTTCGTAATTTCTCATTTCTAACGAAAAATAATTCCCTAACCAAAGAATGCTGGATATAAATATGTTAACTCGTGGCAGAATGGGCTGAAGAATTCGTCCTTCAGTTCCGAAAAATTAACCTTTAAACACTATCAAATCCCATTCCAATTCCATTTCATTCCTCAACATCATTTTTAAAACACGTGTTGACAAGTTCTGAACTAGTTTTTCTTGAGAATGTAGATATGCGTATAATTTTTGTACTTTTGATAATGATGAAAATTGAGAGAAAATCCTAAGTGCATCGACTTCTTTAATCTAGTGATTGTCAATAACTTCGTGGATCGCGGGTTCAAATCAGACCGTGAACAATCGATTTTTAATGACTTACATAGTCCTAGCAGTTTCGGAGCCCCATGTAGTAGATATACAGCATATCAAAGAATCATTTCTGAATGAAATGACTTCCGTAAAAATTTATAAGTCAAAATTCAGTTTTTTAGGTAACACAATAGGTTCGCATGAATGGCCTAGGTGTGAGTATATGTAGGTTTCTTTTTCCATCCTTTACGCGTAATCCATTAGACATTCTGTGATTCTCAACATCCCTCCATTGAACCATCCATCCATCCATCCATCCACCCACCCACCCACCCACCCACCCACCCACCAGACTACCCGTTTAAGTCGAAGAAGTTGTTGCACAAGAACGGGGTTTCAATAAATAACACAAAATTTTATGAAACCATAAGGAGAAATCATTTTTTGATAAAGAGTTGAAACCTCTAGACCAGCGATCATCAGCACAGAGCACCCTGGGGCTAGCGTCTCTTACCCGCAGAGAACACACTGCACCATGGTGCACTCGTAGCTGCTAGCGGGTATGCTCTCTACCTCTTTCTGCTGCACGACGGGGCACACGGGACGGCTCCGCTTAAGGCTGGTTCACAATAAACCGGAAACGAGAATCGGAACGGAAACGAAAACGGTAAAATTGTTAAAATGTGTGCATTTAAATGTGAGCATTCACAATTAACGAAAAGCTTGCCGGAACCCGGGATCGGAAACGGAGAGTTGGCCAAGTTTCAACTTTGGCATTCATGTTTCCGATCACAGCCCACTAGATTCATTCCATTTCCATCTAAAAGCTATTTTGTCGTCGTATATTTTGTAGTAAGAAGACCGTGACATAACCTATGCACTATTTTGTTCTGTGCTGTGCATCATGGAGCAAGTTTCATTTGATGATATTCTAATATTGAGTGTTGAGGAAAATCCACATGTTTACGATAAGCGGCGCGCCTCGTATGAAGATGAGAAAATGAAGAAGGATACGTGGTTTTCAATAGCTGCATCTTTTAACACCGATCGTAAGTGAATCATATTTTATTACTGTTTTGGTTGTATTACACACTACATATTCATGCTTCAATTCAATAACTACTGTTGTGTTCATTTTTGTTCTATTACAAATGTTTCTTCTCTAATTATTTTACGTTATGGTAGACTTAAAACAGGTTGTGATAATAAAGATGCATGGGCATATTTATAGTACCGTACCTAATGAAATGTTTCAGTTGAAATTTCGAAGTTGGTTAACCTGTGTTTATGTTGGCTGCCTTGTTCTCATGAGAGAACACCGTTGGTCAATTATAGACAAATGACATCAGAATGCGTAAAATCGACTTTACATATCGTTATTGACATGCATATCGATATGCATAGTCGTCTACGTTCTCGCTTTATTGTGAATCAAAAATGTTCATATTTACGTCCTCTGCTTCTCGTTTTCATTCTGGTTCTCGTTCCCGGTTTATTGTGAACCAGCATTTGCCCTTTGCACATTTCAGCGAGTGCTGACGACCACTGCTCTAGGCAGGTCACACATTATTTCGAAACTATGGGAGAACACTGAAATAAGTTTTCTAGAAGTAATGTAGTGTTTTTTTTTCGCATTTTTAACACATTGATATTATTAAACTTTAAATTCGAAATCAAAGAATTCTTTGACTTACATTTTGGTATATAATAAAATATGTATAGAAACTGTCCCTGAAAGCGTCAATCTATCTAACTAAAATGTCTAGTATTGAGTTTACAAAATACTTCCGAAAATCCTATTGGCTCCAGTTTTTTCTGTGCCGGTCAATTACAACATACATTACTGCATATTATATTAGTACAGTATGACGGTGGGTTGTGCAAGTCATTTTTATTTTCTAGGGTTAGCAATAATTGATTGTTTGTAATAAATAATATTGACATAAATCCACTTCCCTAAATGTATAATTGAACTTTATTTCCGCTGTTTTCTCACAACGTACATATGTCAGATGAAGGCAACGGATATTTTCCGTTTGATTTTTATTGAATTCGATAGCCTTCGCTCGAATTATGTTTCGGATTGTTGCACATACTCCTCATATTTTCTATATAATTCATCACTTCTCTGACCATTCTGCCATTCATTCTACCTAATGCTTCTCTACTTCACTAAAAGAGAAATATTATATTAAAAAAAGAAAGTGAAATCTTTCACGACATGTTTTAGTGCATATACGTAATATTCCGTTGTTTTATATACTTTCTACTATCAAAATTATTAATTTAGTTCGTAACGTCACGCAGAAACAAGACAAGAAAGAAAGAGAAAAATATAAACACACATTTAAATAGGCTTTAACTTCTGTTGCATTAACAAAACAATGAACATAGTACAGAGACCACACTTGTGAAACCCTACGATGTTGCAGTAATATATTTTTCAATCGGTTGTATCAACCACTAGGTTACTTGGAATGTATAGAATTTGTTATAGTTAGATCGTATTTGGCAAGATGAAGGCAAGGATTTTCTGCGACATGACATTTGGACAAAACATCGGAATTAATCCAGCCAGCCTAACCGGGATTCAAACCAACATCCGAGCGCAGCTTCTATTAAGCAGACAAACTCGCCTTAGCTACTGTAGAAATATCACATGTTTAAGGGATAGTTTATTTTATTAATATTTTATTAAGAAAAATATTAATAAAATAAACTAGCAGCATTTCTCACAAAATAAATGCATAGAAACATGCAGCTACCTCATAAATACTTGCAGTAAAAATTTCATCCAGATTGATTAATATTTGGCATAAGAAAGTTTGTGTTGAATCAACAAAAATGAACACAGAAAATAGATTTGAAAATAAAATGAATATTTATGTAAATTAATATTCTCCTCCGCTACATTCATCTAGTAACTTCTGGGAGCCAACAAAAAGTTACTAGATTTGTAATCAGAAATTTTAAAAAAGAATTCTTCGACGAAAAACAATTTTGACAGATCTTTAAATTCCACGCCCCCTTCCAGCCTTAATTTAAAAAGTATAAATATAAGAGTATTTGTAATCAGAATTGAGATGAATCCATTTGGGGTATGAAAATATAAATTCTGAATAAGTGAAATAGCTAAACAAATTTGGAAAAATTTTCATGATTTTCAGTGGAGTCTTCCCTTAATGCAGTGAACTATGGAAGCACAGTAAGAAGTATGTGAATATCTATCGTGGGAACTATGCATTTCTGGACACAAAGTGATATGAACTTTTTTGCTCCATTTTCAGTCAGGAATTATCCCCTGAAGTTTGTCGGTGGACTTAAAACTCACCCTATATAGTGCAGATAATTCTGTGGTGTTTGATCAAAATACAGTAACTCCAAAAAAATCTATTTTGAGATACAAGCATTTTTATTTTCACTTTTCCTATACAAATCACAATTCTAGTTTACGTACAAATGTGAATGAAAATAACATACGATTACATGGAGATATCACGGGTATACCAAACGAAAGAGAACTGTTTTTTTATATAGAACTATACTTTCAGCTAAAAAAGACCATTTTTGGAGTTATCATTTTCTGACCAAACACTAAAAATCGTAATCTTTCAGTTGTTACCCTTAACAACACACTAATCCCTTATTAATCTGTCGTAAAAAATCTTGGCTTCTTTTTCGATAATAATCTAAATTGGAATTTTCAAGTTAAAGAAACGATAAAAAAATCTGTTCCTCCATTCACTGTTTAAGTCGCTTAAGAAACTTTTTGCCCCAGCAACTAAAACTTACCCTAGTACAAACCCTAGTAATGCCGCATTTCGATTATTGTGACGTTTTGTTAAGTGACCTAAGTTCTGAACTGTCAGTCAAGTTACAGTGAGTTCAGTATATGTGCGTCAGATACGTATGCAACATCCGACGATACGATTACATATCACCGTCCTTCGCAAGTTTTTCGTGGCTCCACTTAAAGAACGCAGAACTTTACACTCCTTGTCATTGCTCTTTCGAATTCTGCACACTTCAACACCAAATTACCTTTCGTCTCATTTCTCTTATCTATAGTCTAACCATGACGTAAATACCAGATCACTTATCACTGGCACGCTAAGTATACCTCTTCATAGAATATTTTGTTATTCATCATCTTTTACAGTATCCACCTCGCGACAATGGAATTCCCTGTCACAAAGTATTAGGGGCTGCAAGACAATAAACACTTTTAAAAACAGCTTAAATGATAACCTTCTTTGCATTTCACTCCAATCATACTGACAAACTATCACTGTCTGCATTGTTACTCCTTCATTTAGGCATGAATCCTGATAGTGCTGTATTTTCAAAATTGTCTCGTAATAATCTCTTTCTATTATCTAACATTATTTGAAATATATTAACATTCTATGTATTTTAGCTTAATTCTGCTACATAGTTTCTATTTCAGTGTTTAATTAATAGTTCATAGTATTTTGTTGTTTAATTCGTAAATAACTCTTGTATACATATAGCTCTTATCTAAATCAAATTATTGAATTCTTTGTAAGTTGATACATATGTATGTTTACTTTTTGCTGGTTGAGTGGATGAGAAGGCCTTACGGCCTTAACTCTGCCAGCTAAAATAAATCATTATTATTATTATTATTATTATTATTATTATTATTATTATTATTATTAAAAACGTAAGTTTATGAAGAGAAGATTAATTATTTTCTCATGAAATGTTTTTCATGAAAAAGTAACTGTTTTGATAGAGCCCATTAAATTACAGGACAAACACTAAAGTAGGTAAAATTACACATCATGGTTGTGAAGTATAGGTAAAGAAAAAAAAAATTAATAAAATGTATATTCATGAGTTTGGCATAAAATGTAGAAGAGAAAGTAGAATCGTTGGTGTATTAACCTGCACTACACAACCTGTCAATATCTGTACTTGGTAAAAACTACCACTTTTCCAGAGAGCGACATGCCACTGTCCCTACTGTCATATTCAAACTTCGGGAATGGTTTTGCGTGGCTTGTCACTGTCATGTCATGCGCTGGTATTTTGTTCCGTCGTGGAACTGGCATTAACATTTAACATGCAAATATTTCGTGGTACTTTCATGCCTTTTCAGCTAAAAAAAGTGAACTCTGTTTACCGCAACATGATAAGGTTTTATATAAACATGCACGATAGACCATAGCATAAGGCAGGAAATATACGGAGCATAAGCTTCCTGCATCTTTTTTTTTTTCACGTGTTTTATTTTAATATTATATGATGATAAGAATATCCTATTTCAGTGTACCTGAAAACAATACCTTAAAAATGATGACAATAATAATAATAATAATAATAATAATAATAATAATAATAATAATAATAATAATAATAATAATAAATTTTGGGCGAGGTTTACAACAAGGATGTCCTTTATCACCTAACCTGCTGAACATCTTCTTGGAGGATTTAGTGAAGAACTGTTTTAGAAAATAGGAGGGGTGATAGTAGGAGGAAGGAGAATAAAGTACATAACTTACGATTTGCTGCTGATATGGCGTTGTTAACAGAAGAGGAGACGATACCAAGGGATATGCTAGTGGAGCTAAATGACTGCTGTGGACAATATGGGATGAAGGTAAATGAAAACAAGACGAAGACAATAATCATAACAAGAAAAGTAAAAAAGTTAAACTTGCGAATACGAAAAGAGGCAGTAGAACAAGTGGATAGCTTCAAATACTTGGGGCACATCTAGTATATACAGTCACCAAGCTCAATATGTAATAAATATGCATCCATAGATAGTTGCTAACCACTAGGATCGTTACTATCGCCTCATTACAGACAATGAGAAACAGTACCTGCACAGTCTATTGTTCCTAGCAACCTCAACAACTCAAGCTTCGTGACTGTATATACTAGATTGTGCTTGGGATGTACTATAAGCATTAACATGAGCTGCTGTCAGGAAGTCAAAAGAAAATAGCAATGACAAAGTAAGCTTTTAATAGAAAAAGGAGCATCTTCTGCGGATCTCTGGAGAAAGAACTAAGGAAGAGACTAGTGAAGGACTTTGTATGGAGTGTGGCATTGTATGGGGGCAGAAACATGGACATTACGACGAAGTAAAGAGAAACGAATAGAAGCATTTGAAATGTGGATATGGAAAAGAATAGAGAGTGTGTAATGGACAGACAGAATAAGAAATGAATCGTGTTGGAAAGAGTGGTTGAAGAAAGAATGATGATGAAACTGATCAGGAAGAGAAAAACGAATTCTCTGGGTCACTAGCTGAGAAGAAACTATCTACTGAAAGAGGCACTGGAAGAAATGATGAGCGGGCAAGAGTTTGGTGCAGAAAAATATATCAGATGATAGACTACATTAAGATGTATGGAACATATGCGGAGACAAAGGGGAAGGCAGAAAATAGAGAAGATTGGAGAATACTGGGTTTGCAGTGAAATACCTACCTTTGGGCAGAAAACTATGAGTGAATGAAATGAATGAATTATAATGATAATAACAATAATCACTGGTCTGAAGGTAATAACTTGGGAATAAAGACTGGTTCACAAAAATCGGAAACGGAAACGAGAACGAGAACGGAAATATTGTTAAAATAAATGTATTTAAATGTGATCATTCACAGCAGTTCATTGTGTAAGCTCACATTTAAATACATTTATTTTAACATTATTTGCGTTCTCGTTCTCGTTGTCGTTTCCGTTCCAGGTTTATTGTGAACCGGGCTTTAATGTTTCGAAAACTAATATTTCAAACTTTTCGAAGAAAACTATATCGTTTAAAATGAACTGTAACTAAAGATCTAATGAAATTAACAGAACAGACTGAGTTAAAGTACTGAGAGTATCCCTTTAAGGTGAACTTCATTTTCAAAAGAATGTAAACTTCATACAAAACCATGAAATTAAAATAGTTTATCTAATATGGTCAATAGCCTGATTCACTTTAGTACTTTACATTAGCGAGATTTAAACTTCAATATGCATTTGTAGACTGTGTAATATGTACAATAACTGACTCGTAAATTGAAATCATTGTGTTCATATAGATTTCTATCCTACCACAAATTAATAGTTACGAGAAAAAAGATTGATAGTAATTTATTTTCCATTACACTGTCGCCATGTACACAACGAACTTACCTAACATAATGAACAATATTATTTCACAATGCAGTTCGCTATTTACAGATATTACATTATAATAAAATATATTATACAATAGGCCTAAACAATATAATATACAATATTATTTTAGGCGCCTAATTAAAATTCGAAAAGCAATTATCTTGATGTCCCATCTTCATTAAAGGTCTTAAAGGTGATGTAACCATTAAATCTGTCATAAACAGTGTTATGATTCGTATTCGCACGAAAGGCATGAGAAGTTGCAATCTATTACACGACTGAAAATTTAAATTTTCTCTTTATTTTCAAATTTATTAAACAGTAAAATGATCATCAAATTTAAAGTACTTTTCGACTTGGTTAGTCTAATGCAGTGGTTCCCAACTGATGTGTCGCGCAGCCTCATAGAGTGTATTGCGAAATTTTGGAATTGAAAAACAAATTTTATGCCATCCAGAAAGTCTCTTTACAACGCATTATTTTATTTACAATGAAGACTTTGATATGGTACATTTTATTTTGAGACAGACTTTAGTAATGAAACGTGAATGCCAATCGAATTGTTGCTTGCTTTTTTTTTTTTTAGAATTTTCGATTGCGTATTAACATCGACCTATCTACAACACTGGACTTCCGATACTACGTAGAATTTGTTATCTGTGCTTTTTTCTGGCGGAACGCGCTGGAATGTCGTTCTGGCACCTTTTTGTTGCATTCTTCATCATGGAACCGAAATATGTTTGAATAACTATTCTTTTAATACAATTTTTCTTTGAATTTAGGTTAGACCTTGAAAGTCTTAGTTGACGAAAAGGAGGTTAAAAACGACAAAATTTCCGTGCAGTGAATAGTAATCATCTCTCCGTCCACTATAAAATATTGTACACAGAGTTCCACCACCTTTTTCTCCAGAAGAAAAGTACTGGTTATTATTATTATTATCATTATTATTATTATTAAATAAAAACAAATAAGTGTGTCGCGATATCGTGGGCGTTCATAAAGTGTGTCGTCAGTCAAAAAAGATTGGGAACCAGTGGTCTAATATGAGGTTCAGCCAAATGATAATTTTGTCTGGTCGGGTATTCATGAACATCGGATTTACCGACACTGAATTCATCGTACCTGCTGACCTAGATAATTGTGACTTCAATTATCGATCTGATTTTCCTCTAATGTAAGGCATAAAAAGTCTGGTTTACGTAGTAATTATAAAATTTACTGAACTGCTAACATAACGCGATATATTACGCTATAATATCAAACTTATTTTCTATTTCTTAGAGCAAGTTTAGGTCAATGAAGCTTTCTCGTTTCATATTACAATATAACTGGTGCCTAGATTCTCTCAAAGGAAGTTTCCATGCGGTACAGTGGAACGTTTCCTTGTGGAAGTGATCTTCAAAGAGCAGCTAATAAACTTAATATTTAGCACATTATATTTTTGTTAACATCTTTGTAATTATTGTGGTAATTTACGACGATTATTTTCAAGGAATTTATCACAGCTACTTACTCACCTGTAAGCAATAATTTATGAGTTATATTACATTCATAAAGTACCGTAATAAGGTGAAGTAGCTTTGTCTGAATGAGAAAGAAGCAAGTTTCGCTCTCTACTACACAATTCTAGTCCGCAGTGCCAAAGAATTGTTGCCGTTCAATGTCCATCACGACTATTTCTTCCTGATCTTGTAATTATATAAATCTTCATATGTAGAAGCCATAATCAGAAGAAAAGCAAAACATATCAGATACAGAAATGATTGAAAGCCACGCATATAACACAATTTTACTTGCCTTTTCGAAGCATTTAATCTTCATATGAAATGTAAACGTTATATTTCACAATAAATAATCTATTTGTTACATAAATACGAAGAATGTAAGAAATCGCAATTGTTTGTAGTATAAGAAAATAGTAGATCAATTTTACCAGCTTCGATCTCTTTTTTACATGTAATATAATGCGATCTACTTATTTAGCTTTATTCTAGTATATTATTCAGTATGGAATAATAGATTTTGAGGAAGAGTTAGATGTTAATAGCATGTGGGAAAATATCCGAGATAATATAAAAATTGCAGCTGAACAGAGCATAGGTTATTATGAAACTAAGAAAAAGAAACCGTGGTTTGATGAAGATTGTTGTATGGTAGTAGAAAGAAGGAAACAGGCAAAACTGAAATTCTTACAGGATCCAGTTGAGGAGAATAGAGATAATTATTTCAATAAAAGACGGGAAGCAAATCGTACACTTAGGAATAAAAAGAGAGATTACTTGAAGGAAAAACTTAATGAGGTAGAAACAAATAGTAAAAATAAAAACATTAGACATTTATATAAGGGTATAAATGAATTCAAGAATGGATATCAGGCAAGGGTAAACGTGATCAAAGATGAGAATGGTGACTTGCTTGGAGACGCTCATTCAATCCTGAACAGATGGAAAAAATATTTTGGACAACTACTAAATATGCATAGGCCAAATAGAAATGATCTGGACGAAATTGAAATACAAACTGCTGAGCCATTCATACCCGAACCCACACTTTCTGAAGTCGAAATTGCGATAGAAAATCTGAAAAATTATAAGTCTCCAGGTATCGATCAAATTCCAGCAGAATTAATATAAGAGGGTGGAAGCGCATTATCTAACGAAATTTATAAGCTTGTACTTGCTATTTGGGAAAAGGAAATTGTACCAGATCAATGGAAGGAGTCCATCATCGTACCTATCTTTAAGAAGGGGGACCTAACTGTAGTAACATTCGAGGAATATCACTTTTGTTGAAGTCGTACAAAATTTTGTCCAATATTCTTTTGAGAAGGTTAACTCCATATGTAGATGAAATTATCGGGGATCATCAGTGTGGTTTTAGGCGTAATAGATCAACTATTGACCAGATATTTTGTATTCGACAGATAATGGAGAAAAAATGGGAGTATAAGGGTACAGTGCATCAGTTATTCATGGATTTCAAAAAGGCATATGACTCGGTTAAGAGCGAAGTTTTGTATGATATTCTTATTGAATTTGGTATTCCCAAGAAACTAGTTCGATTAATTAAAATGTGTCTCAGTGAAAAGTACAGCAGAGTACGTATAGGTCAGTTTCTGTCAGATGCGTTTCCAATTCACTGTGGGCTGAAGCAAGGAGATGCACTATCGCCTTTACTTTTTAACTTTGCTCTAGAGTATGCCGTTAGGAAAGTCCAAGATAACAGAGAGGGTTTTGAATTGAACGGGTTACATCAGCTTCTTGTCTATGCGGATGACGTGAATATGTTAGGAGAAAATCCACAAACGATTAGGGAAAGCACGGAAATTTTACTGGAAGCAAGTAAAGAGATAGGCTTGGAAGTAAATCCCGAAAAGACAAAGTATATGATTATGTCTCGTGACCAGAATATTGTACGAAATGGAAATATAAAAATTGGAAATTTATCTTTCGAAGAGGTGGAGAAATTCAAATATCTGGGAGCAACAGTAACAAATATAAATGATACTCAGGAAGAAATTAAACACAGAATAAATATGGGAAATGACTGTTATTATTCGGTTGAGAAACTTTTATCATCCAGTCTGCTGTCGAAAATCTGAAAGTTAGAATTTATAAAATGGTTATATTATTATATTACCGGTTGTTCTATATGGTTGTGAAACTTGGACTCTCACTCTGAGAGAGGAACATAGGTCAAAGGTGTGTGAGAATAAGGTGCTTAGGAAAATATTTGGTGCTAAGAGGGATGAAGTTAGAGGAGAATGGAGAAATTTACACAACACAAAACTGCACGCATTGCACTCTTCACCTGACATAATTAGAAACATTAAATCCAGACGTTTGAGATGGGCAGTGCATGTAGCACGTATGGCGAATCCAGAAATGCATATAGAGTGTTAGTTGGGAGGCCGGAGGGAAAAAGACCTTTAGGGAGGCCGAGACGTAGGTGGGAAGATAATATTAAAATGGATTTGAGGGAGGTGAGATATGATGATAGAGACTGGATTAATCTTGCTCAGGATAGGGATCTATGGCGGGCTTATGTGAGGGAGGCAATGAACCTCCGGGTTCCTTAAAAGCCAGGAAGTAAGTAAGTATGGAATAATAGATTGAGTAGATGTACATCTATCAAAATCTGTTCTGTTCCCTCTGAATTAACTGAATAAGACAATAATTAAAATTTGTTTAACTTAACATGTAGATTACTTACTTACTGGCTTTTAAGGAACCCGGATGTTCATTGCCGCCCTCACATTAGCCCGCCATCGGTCCCTATCCTGAGCAAGATTAATCCAGTATCTATCATCATGTCCTACCTTCCCCAAATCCATTTTAAATTATCTTCCCATCTACGTCTCGGCCTCCCCAAAGGTCTATTTCCCTCCGGCCTCCCAACTAACACTATATATGTATTTCTGGATTCGCTCATACGTGCTACATGCTCTGCCTATCTCACTCCAACAACTATCATATATAAAAATTTAGAAGTTTTAGACATCAAAAAGGATTTCAAATGTATTGTGTTATTAATATATTATCGCACAAAAAATAAAACTAAATACTGGTCCAAATATCATACTCATTCTACAAGAATACATACTACAGTATGTTTTCCCTTAATTGAACCTAGGTGTAATACCGAATCCGGTGTGAAGCATAGATTTTATTCCGGCCTAACACTATACAATTATGTTATTAATAATTATCTTAACCAAATATAAATAACTGATTTTTGGCTTAAAAGGGAAGTGTACAAAATATTTTTAGAAACACATTTCTAAGAGAAAAACGGATTCGTAAGAATATTTCCTGCATTTTTAACTTATTTCCTTTTATATTGTAAGCTATTTTATACTTGTATATTATTTTAACGTGTTTAATATGTATCATTTCAGTCCGCACTTTTGGAGTAACGGTTAGCGCGTCTTGCCGCGACATCAGGTGGTCCGGGTTCGATTCCCGGTCGGGGCAAGTTACCTGGTTGAGTTTTTTTCCGAGGTTTTCCCTCAACCCATTATATGAGCAAATGCTGGGGAACTTTCGTTGCTGGGCCCAGGACTCATTTCACCGACATTATCACCTTCACCTCATTCAGACGCTAAATAACCTAAGATGATGATAAAGCGTCGTAAAATAACCTATTAAAAATGCATAGTTTCATTTTTACGTTTCCAAAAACGCTTTAGAGTACAAGCTGTAGTTAATTATAAATTATACAATTTTAAGTTTTGCGTAAGAGAGCTCAATATTATTATTACTATTACTATCACTATCACTAATATTATTATTATTATTATTATTATTATTACTATTATTGTTATGTTAACATATATAATAATGCTTTATAATTCCTAAATTATGAACTATCATTCTTATTCACACATAAAGTCTTTCTCTTCCCGTAGATAGTTACATTTCAGTTGTGTGTTCGTATTAGTTGTATGTGCTCATTTCACGGAAGCAAGAGAGGTGTTATTTCTGTTAGTTTCCGAAAAACGCGACGCCATTTCGTGTCCTGCTAGCGCTATAATTCAGGTCAGTTCGTTTTTATATTCAAATCCAGGTTTCGCCTCGTTATGCAATGCATAGCCATGTAAATAGGGTGCAACGCAGTAATTCTACTCTCTCATCATGTAAAAACCTGCATTTCCTGTCATCATTAACACTGAATTTCATCTCTCAGTATACTAAATAAGCTCACGGGCACGACATTAATGCAGTTGTAATTTGTGCAACAGAGGAAATCGAGAGAATAATTTTGTGTGAGAAGTTATGCAGTTACAGCGGCGAAAGAAAGATCTGCTTGTGATTTTAAATGCAAGATTTCTAGAGACAGCTGCTGCTTCATTATTGCGAACAGCGTTGTCGGTTGAATATGCAAATTATCAGCTATGGTATAAATTAGGTTACTTTTTTCTAATTCATAAACGTCAAAAAATGAAGACAACAGTGTAATTGAACATTAACTAAAATTTGCAGGAGGAATATTATTTAGAAATTGTGGTAAAATTATACAAGGAAAATAAAAGTTATGTACGTCAATATCAACGTACATTACAAAATGTTGTAATATAAATCACCTGAGCCTTAATAATAACAAGACAGCATAAAGTTTAGCTTCAACAGAACCATCTTTGATCAAAGAACCTCAGGTTTTGTGGTAAATTAAAGTGGAAAGTACGTCATATTGTTAACTTTATTTCTAATAAAATAATTAATGCATATTTATGCCGAGAGTTCTTATAAATAATACAGATTAAATATCTCTTATGTTAATTTATTATCCTTATATACATAGACACATTAATTATGAGTTCTTATATGGTGAAATCAATTAGATATTTTTGAGAATTATTCGTGGAATTTCACCTGAACCTAACTGTAAACCATTCTTTATTAAACATTGGATTCTTTATTTTTCTTTTAACCCTCAACAACAGACATGCTTAATATAAGCCGTCAAACCTAGATTTGCGATCTCTGATACCGCTATTGTATTAGTATTGTTGTCGGCATAAGAATAAAGCAATGGATTTGAAATAATTTGGGTGATGTTCTTTTACATCCCTTCGCTGAATTTAAAAAGCAAAGATTTAAGATACTGCAATACTTCATTTTATGCTAATTTCGTGAAAACTACTACTTGGAAATACACGAGTATACATACAGACGCGTCAATAAAAACTCAATATTGTCGAATATTAATGTTTAGTTTTGAATCAATATAGCGGAATAATATACGTTTAATGATTAAATGAAATAAAAACTACATACTTTATATACAGTACATTTTCAACAGACAATCATTGTTGATCACTCTCAAGGACGAAATCTTGTTCACCTGCAGAGTCAGCCACATTATCGTCATCCTCCGTCCACTCAAGCACTGTCCCGTAAACTTTTTATCACTAATACTACCTTGTGTAGAATCCATTGCGAAAACGGAGAAAAATAGTCCAGTTACACAGACATGCGATCTACGAGACAGCTAACAGTATACTATGTGTAATATCTTCAATAGTACACGAAATAATTTAATATCACTAAGTAAACTGCGCCATCGGCTTCCCGCTAGAAAGTACACAAGCGTTCGCATTCGTAGAATAGCGGGAACCGGTTCATTTCAACATAAAAAATTATGGAGCGGTGTCAGAGAACACAACTCTGTGTTTGAGGGTTGTGCTTTCTTAGCATAAAAATTATTTATCTTCATTATTTGTACTCTTTAATCCATCAACATTTAACTCGTAGTAGAAATGAATTACATATATATTAATAAACTAGCCGTACCCGTGCGCTCCGCTGCACTTGTTAGAAATAAATATAAAGTAATGACATAATTAAAACAGGACATTTGCCCCGGGTAAGATTCGTGTTTGATAGAAGGATAAATAGTTTAATACGTTACTTAATTTAAATTTATTTAAGTAATTGAAATGCGATCATTTTGGTCCAGAGACCACTCCCTTGGTGCAATGATAATTCCTTTAACATATTTCTTATTTGTTATTACATGCAAATAATTAAAATATGATCATTTGGTTCAGAGAACATCCGTTTTTGATGCAACGATAATCCGTTTAACATTTTTCTAAATTAGTCTGGAATGCATCTTTAATAAATCACTCCAAATTAATAGAGTGGATTGTGAACGAAGATAATTTTTCTGTGCGTAAAGATCTATTTTCATCACACTTCATTCCTTATAATTATGTAGTATTACATCCATCTAGAGAAACTACAAATTTCAAATAGTGAAGGAATTATCCAAATTAGCTTTTGAGATTACTTCATACAAACAGACAAATTTAATATTCTCTGTATATTAATATTGATAAACGTCAAGGCCGCTTTAAATAGACGGAGTCATTTGTTTTAATTTCATTATAGCCATCGATGTCGTTCCTGCAATAACTCCTTTGCACATATCGATTTTCAGATTTTTGCTCTATTAAATAACTTAAATAGTCATACAGCAAATAATACAATCTCCTATATGTAATTATATTTCTTTCTCTAGAAAATGTAAGAATTCACGATCTCCTATGTACCACTGCCATAGAATGAATAAATCTGTTTTTTCTTCCTACTGAAAAATTTTATATTTTGCACATAGGAATTACGGAACAACGACGCTATAATCTGAGGCGGCGTTGAAAATGTATTGTATTGTTATTTTAAAACTCTTGTATATCCTTAAATATCCGTCCTATCAAAATTTTTCCTGGAATAAAACTTATCGGAAATCATTTTTAAAGAAACTTTTGTTATGTAACATTTTTCACAAAAATCAATAATAAGCGGGATATTTCGGTTTATTTAATTCAGGCCTCCTTATAACCCCCCTTTTAAATAAAGTATTTTGAATGCCATATAGCATAAAATCTAAGTCATAACGAACTTCATTTGTTTTCCAATTTTCATCGAAATCCGTTCAGCCATTATCGCGTGAAAAGGTAACAAACATCAAGAAAGATAGACAGACAGACAGACAGACAGACAGACAGACATACAAACAAAAATAAAAAAAGGGCGATTTTCGGATTCAGGATGATTAATTATACATGTTAACACCAATTATTTTTGGAACATCGAAAATTACCAGAAAAATTTCGCTTACAGATTTATTATTAGTATAGATGTATTTGAAGTGAGATCCAAAATATCTATGAATATATGTATTTGAATTTATTATTGCCTACCATACAACGTCAAAAACTTGCATTGTTGGAGAGGTCTGTCAAATTAGCTCTGGTGACAAAACCTCTATATAGTCTCCGAGAGTAGATATTTATCTTACACAGAAGGTAAATGAAAATTAGATATTTGTAGAGTTTCACCAAAAATTCACAGAAAACCATTCTTTATTAAATTTGGGATTCTTTCTTTGTTTTAAGTGGTATTCTTAATGTAAAAAATATTCGTCTTTATTGTTTGTACTCTTCAGTTCATCAAAATTTAACCTGTAACAAAAATGTACTATGTATTAATAAATGTAAATATAGTGGTATCAAAAATAGCTATGTAAATGTATCTTTGATTTTTTTTTGCCTGTAAAAATTTGCATTGTTGAAATGATTCATAAAATCTGCTCTGGTGACAGAACCTCTCTACAATCTTCAAGAATTTAATGGCGTTATGTAAATATAGAGATGAAGGAACTGACCATCCTCTCCCATTATCTCCTGACTTTGTTGCATGATAAGTGATGTCTTATTGTTATCTCCTTATCTCTCCTCGAAATAAAAGGCGTTCAGTACTTGGTGCTGGTCATATATCCTCATTATAGTGCCAAACATAACGAACTTTGGGGTTATACCTTCCTAATATTTAAATATATAAAGAGTGTTTACAAAGATACTTATAATTTAATGAATATATCTTTATTGGTCTGTTTTATTTTTATTCATTTTTGTGAAATGCTAATTTATTAATTTAATAACAACTTGTATTCACTTCATTTCTACTTCTGATTTTCAAACACTGAAGTAGTGGAATGCACATTTAAAACCTACTATTTATTCTAAATGAGGCAGTAGGGCAAGTGGACAACTTCAAATACTTAAGGTGTACTATAAGCAGTAACATGAGCTGTAGCGAGGAAGTCAAAAGGAGGATAGCAAAGGAAGCTTTTAATAGAAACAGGAACATCTTCTGGAACTTCTGGAAAAAGAACTAAGGAAGAGACTAGTGAAGTGCTTTGTGTGGAGTGTGGCATTGTATGGGGAAGAAACCTGGACATTAGGAGGAAATGAAGAGAAACGAATAGAATCATTTGAGATGCGGATGTGGAGAAGAATGGAGCTTGTGAAGTGGACAGATAGAATAAGAAATGAAGTTGTGCTGGAAAGAGTGGATGAAGAAAGAATGATGTTGAAACTGGTCAGAAAGAAAAAAAGGATTTGGCTAGGTCACTAGCTGAGAAGAAGCTCCCTACTGAAAGAAATGGTGAACGGTAGAAGACTTAGGGCAGAAGAAGGTATCAGATGATAGACGACATTAAGATATTTTGAACATATGGGGAAACTAAGAGCAAGGGAGAAAATAGGAAAGATTAGAAAGACCATATAACTTATATAAGTTTCTGTAATGTTCGTTTTTAAATTCCAACTCTCTCTTTTCCCAGTGTTTCGGTACTAGCTTCTAGTCCCATATTTCGGAACACAGACAATATTTTAATCACATCTATAGTTAATTTGGAAGAATATGCAGTACATGAATATAGCCCTGAAATCTGAATGTTTTCTTATAATGTCAAAGGTATGTCCACATTTTTTTCGTTTCAAATATTAAATTACAACACATAGACGAGCACAAAAACCATGGGAGGAATCTGACACGGACTGAACATGAGTTGATTACGATATCAAGCACTACCCGTTCGTTGTAAATTGACCGACGTTGAGTCCACGAACTAGCAGAGCGCATTATTCTCCTTCACGAATGCTTTGATCCTCTCAATGTCCCGCTATCCGTAATCGCCTACGTTGTCTTGTCTACAACGATATTGGCGACATTAGCGCTCAGCAGTCATGTAAAATTGAACACATAGTATGGATATATACAATTAATCACAACACAACTTCATCCAAGTTTATATTTACCTTCTGAAGCTGAAGCGATTACATTTATAGCTATAAGTTCACCGGTTCAATTTTGGATAAAGAAATTAATACCTCTATTTATTCCACAAGGAACCGGACAAGTGTTCTTTGCCTTGTGTTTTCAAATTTCTCATTTTATGAACCAATACGCTGTGACTATATCACAATCTCTATTTTCGCATGTCTAATGCTGTTTCATAGTCCTGGCACGAGAAAGAAAGGAACGGGCCAAATTCTGCATTCTTTGAGGACAGACGATTATGATTATATGCGAAATAATTCCTTTGTACAAGTGAAAAATATAAAAATAATAGGTAACTTATTCATTATAGCAAGACCTACCACTAAATCATCTCTGGCTGCATCGAGATCTGGGATGAATTTGAACTCGGTTCTCCGTAGTGAAGTGTTTGGTGATATTTCTGCAAAGAAATATATACGTATGAAATCTCTAATGAAGAATAATTTCAACTGTATATCTACCTTTAAAAAGTACGTATAAGTTGAACATGGGTTAAGATTTTCACTTTGTTCAAAGCGTTGAAAGATTTTTTTTATAGTTCTGTTGCACCATGTCATATATGCAGGAAAATCCAACGTGTTCAATACAGTTATTGGCCCGATAATCGGAAAGTGCAAGCAATTTGAACATATTATCTGACTTAGTTACGAAAATTCTTTCCCTTTCTGTGCCTTCACAAACGATGGGATCTTTGAAGCATACGTTTAATGATTATGAAACGATTAAAATATTTCTCACTATATACTATAAATGCCACCGTCACGGCCATTTTGCCCATGGTTTGAAACGAACCTATTCTACTGAATCCGTTATTTCTGGATAAAATTAATCTTAATCACTATCTCTTACTCTATAAGGAAAATAATATAAAATATTAACAAATTATGCTCCAATTCAAAAAGCGTATTATTTGCTACCATTGATGAATGGAATAGAATGGAACTGGAATGAAATTTACGGAAGGGGCAGTATGACCTAGCACTGCGACCTGTTACGATCTTTCTTTTAGTAGATCATTTTACGACGCTTTATCAACATCTAGGTTATTTAGCGTCTGAATGAGATGAAGGTGATAATGTCGGTGAAATGAGTCCAAGGTCCAACACCGAAAGTTACCCAGCATTTGCTCATATTGGGTTGAGGGAAAACCCCGGAAAAAACCTCAACCAGATAACTTGTCCCAACCGGGAATCGAACCCGGGTCACCTTATTTTGCGGCCAGACGCGCTAGCCGTTACTCCACAGGTGTGGACCAAAAAGAACGTGGTTGTGTTTGAACGCACGACCTCACAAATACCAGCCCGAAACGCTACCATTACGCTACAACAGTAAGACTGTTACGATCTATTGCGCTAATCCTCAAGCTAGGCGCATTTCCAAACACACACCGGCTGACTACACTAAGGTTCACTGCGTATGCAGGTTTCGAGCAGGCAACCCCCTCGTTCCCAGGCCAGCCTCCTCCGTGCATCACCAGCCGGCGATCGGGAAATGCTATAGAATGATGACGAAATGGAGAAATGGTGACGGAATGATTTAGATGCCTTATAGCCTATGGGGAAAAACGGGAGAACCCCGAGAGAAACCCCAACTGCGATCTTTTTCGCCACAAGTGTCACTATAGATTCTTCAATTAAAAATCACAGACTTGACCGAACCCGGGCCGCCTGCGTGACAGGCTGGAGGTCTGACCAATGAGCTACCGCATGTCATACATGCAGGAATATCCAATGTGTCAGAGATATCTATTGGTTTGGTGGTAATAATAATTGCACCAATTGAAAAAAGCGTATTATTTGCTACCAGTGATGAAGCTACTCATACTAACTCTTGCCATAGCCAATCTAGTGGATATATACAGATGGATAGTCAATAATCAGAGATTCATGCTGAAACAGATTTATCCGATTGGTATAGCTCAACATGTAAATGTTCATTTATACGAATTGAAATATTACGAACCGTTAACCAATATTTATTTTATATTGCCACAGTTTTGACTTCTACATCATCTCCTCATTGATAACTGTGGATAATTAAAAAAAAAATGCACATTAGTTTTCAGGATTGGGACTTAATATTCGGGGCGGACGGGTGGCTCAGTTAGTGGAGCAACTTGCTACTATAAGGACCGGGGTTTAATAAAAGGGGGGGGGTTTCGCTTCATTAAGCTTCCAGAACGGACTCAGACCCCCTCAGTCTTCTAACAAATTCTATACCAGGTCTTTTCCGGAGGTAAAAGGCGGTAGGAGCGTGGTGCCAACCACAGATGATAATTCTAATGCCGAGGTCACGGAAGTATGAAGCTCTACCTCCATGCATTTCATGCGTCTTCATGGAGTGTAAAGAGATTGTATTTATCTTCTTTAAACTCAACATTCAATAGTTTTACATGTGTCTCTTTTTGATCTAATATAACAAAGATAAATGGTTAGAGAATACAATTCAGAGTTTACAGAACATTAATATCCACTTATAACAATATAGATCACCATAGTGACTACAAACAAACATGTTTGCAGTGATAAATCGTGAAGAAAATGTCACTTTTGCATATCAGAGAACAGAAATCAATTTTCGGCAAGCCATAATGGAACTCGTGCTGAAAAGTGATCTGTAGAGAAAGAATTTTTGTAGTTTCCCTCCCTTTCTCTTGATGTAATGTTAGAAAATCTATATCACCATCATCATTGATACCACCGCCACTATTTTCACCACCATTAGTACCGTCATCACCCATTAAAAGACAAAATTATAAGTAACAATATGTAGGTTAGAATGTGCAATTAGTTAAAGAGTAGGCCTACTAGTTTTGGAAGGGATTCATACTCGCAACAAACATTTTTATGTATCCATCTGTAGTGTACATACTGTTAAATATACTGTACCACTGTCTATTAAAAACATTAGCAAGTAACGAAAAATAAACAATTAACGTTACCGAAACAATTATTTTCTTTGAGAGCTATACCTGAAAGCCAGATTTGCATAATACAGAATGACCTGTTTTAGTGTTGATAAATTAAAAACGCCGTAAACCTTTACTATTGAACTTTATTTGTTGAAACTTTGTGCATACAACACTGAAAGATGGTAGATTCCTAAACAAAACCCTACACGAAGAAGTCAAGAGGGGTTAGATCTGGGGAGTTTGAGGAACAAGCCAAGAGATAGCTGCTTCTCGTACTTGGTTTCGGCTGCGATCTCTTTTGCATGTTTTTTTTTTTTTTAACACAGAATCTGTTCCTACAAATGTTCGATACCACAAAATTATAGAATCGTATTTAGGTATATTACACATACCATACTTAGGTTGAAATTCCCTTTGAACTCTCTTAACACTCTCAAATTTAGCATATCGAAGAACACACTGTGCCCGCTGTTGATTTGTAGTAGCCATTTTAATCATCTACGATTTTCATTTGTCCTTTCAGATTATGCATTGTTGATTATTATATATGGAAACTCTCATATTCATAATATAATCAGCAAGAAATTTTTCCTACTAACATAATAGCTTTATAATAATAAATTAATATTATACATACCCAAACGGATCAGACTGTTAACAGAAAACCGCAATTGAAGTCACACAGTTTTTGTGCACTTAAAGTTGGGTTTCTGGCGTCTTGTTAGCCCACTTGAGATGTGTGGATATAAAGGGAAAAATTGAGACGCTTTCGGGTGTAGTTCCTGGGTAGCTCAGTCTATAAAGCGTTGGTGCGTTCAACCAAAGGTCCCGGGATCGATATCCGGCCCCATAACAATTTTTCCCTTCAAATTATTCAAGTCTGCTTCACAGGGAACTATACCTGAAAGCCAGATTTGCATAATTACCGTTACAGATATAACTTTAGAGTGATTGTATGAAATAGAAACATGTTCTCAAAAGTGTGTTTCCGAAAAGCAACAAGAGAAAAATGAAGCTATGACATCCTCATAAAACGACTAAAACTGAACAGCTACAACTAATAAAACTTATTCAGTTACATTCTCGTGGGAAAATAGATAGGGGAGACTGTTGTGCCTTTAGAATAGTGTACCTTTGAACATTTTTTTTTTTTTTTTTAATTTTTGCTGCTATCTAGAGGACTCAAACTGAAGTAGGTTGTAGAGAAAGCCGCTAAACAGCTCTGGTCGTAGTTTCAGTTTGGATATACTACAAAGTGTGAGTTCTGTAGACAAAAGAAGTTTTTTTAGTACCAAAAGTAAATATTTCGTTCATTGATATTATGTTTTCTAACACAAAACCAGATTGTGTTTGTTAATATCTTTCAAGTATGGTGTGTTCCTTATTATGTGATGAGTAATAACATATTTTAATTTCCATTATTTATTCGAATCTCTAGTTTTGGGAACCATATTTGTTTAAAAGTGCAACCTCTTGTACCTTTGGACACAAAACATGTTGTGCCATGGAACATGTTCCAAGGTACAAAATACTATTAGTTTTTGTTTTCCTTTTATTTTAAGATCATGTTACTAAGTAAGTCTGGAGTTAAGAGGTCCCAAATTGATACGGACGTCTTGAAGAAAGCCGTTGAAGCAGTTATTGCTCTTCCAGGAAATAAAATCTCAATCAGAGAGGCCTGCTCTGGTTTATGATTGCAAATACATTTTAAATATGATTCTCAGTTTTTACAGCTTATATTCCCACCTATATTCCATGTGTTCCAACTTAAAAGAAAGTGTGTTCCAAGGCACATGAACCTGTTGTACCTTTGAACACATTACATATCCCTTCATTGTATTTTTTCCATCCTTAATAGATCTGTAAAACATGAAAATACATACATACAGGAAGTTATAAAGGAATCTTCAATAATTACTGAAAGCATTTTTATATTTCATTTTCCAAATTAAAAAAAAATTAAATGTGATAAGTGTTTAAAGGTACAACAGTCTCCCCTACTAAGAAAATTGCGAAAGAGTAGAGTAAGTATTGCAGATGGGACAAAGGAGTTACAAAGAAGAGAAAATTATTAGATGATAATAATTTATTTGACGGGAAACCTAAATGCATCGACAGAAAATAATAAGAATACATACAGTATGTTTCTATACGGTGTTATATCCCCATAAAACGATTAAAACTAAACAACTACTACTAATAAAACTTACTCAGTTAAATTCTCGTGGGAAAATAGATACTAAGAATATTGCTAAAGGGTTGAGTAGATATTGCAGATGGGACAAAAGAGTTACAAAGAAGAGAACATTTTTAGACACACATTTTTTGACGGGAAACCTGAATGCATCGACAGAAAGTAATAGGAATACATACAGTATGTTCCTATACGGTGTTACACCAATCGCCCGGACACCTTGTGCCACTTCTAGTGACTACCCTTCTGAACCTGACCCTCTATTCTTTCGCACTAGTTAAATTTATCTCACAGTAAGAACTCATTTATGATAGAAACTTAAACATAGTACAAACATAATATTACAGAAAATTCGATAATTCAATATGAAGGATACGATACATTCATAATTTGTAACCTATTTATTTTCTGATATGGTGCTTGGATTGACACAACCGATTGTGGAAAAACTAAACGTACCTAATGGATTGATTTTATTAATACAAGACATATACATAGGGAATAAGGCAAAGATTAAAATGGATGGGACATTTATACAAGAAATTACATTAAATAAAGGCATCAGACAAGGAGACTCACTCAGTCCACTACTTTTTAAATATTTTAATGGATTTTATCGTGCAAGAAGTAAGAGACAAGCAGGGATACTTAATGGATACAGGGGAAATAAATTTAGTTGCTTGTGCAGATGATGTTGTTCTAATTAGCAATTCAGAAGAACTTACAAATTTTATTACACTGTTTTTCACAGGTTTGTGACAAATATGGAATGAGAATAAATGCATCAAAATCAAAGGTTTTGACAGTAAATAAATATCCGTTAAGATGTAAACTACAAGCAGGTTACGAGTTTTAACTATCTAGGAGCAAAGATAACAAGTGATGGATGTTTAAAGGAAGAAGTGAGGGATCAAATTAATAACACAGCAGCTGTTCCAGGATATCTTAATAGTTACATCTGCAAAAATAAATATTTAAGAAGAGAAACGAAAACCAGAATATATAAAACAGTAGTGAGGCCAATCATGACTTATGCTGTGAAAACTAGATCAGACACAACAAAAACAAAACAAATGATGAATGTAACAGAAATTAAAGTTTTAAGAAATATAACAGGTAAAACCAAATTGGATAGAATACGAAATACAGAAATTAGAGGTATCTGCAATATTCAGCCTATTGAGGAGTGGACCGCTAGAAGAAGGGATGAATGGATGTTGAACGCATGCCACTGAGTCCACTAGTAAGAAGAGTAAGAGATGGAGTGCCAAGATGGAGAAGAAATCCCGGAAGACCTAAAAGAGATGGAGCGATTCCCTATCTGGTGGAACAGGCGAAGATTGTGGAAAGGCAACGATTTTGCATTTTTGCTGAGGCAATAAGTTTAAGTTTTATTTCGTATTTTATTTTTGGTCGCTGATCATGATATTTAAAGCATGTTTTGCATTGCGGCTAAATTCCTTGTATTCCATATTCAGAGCAGCATCAAGCTAAGAAATTAAATTTACAATTTACCACGTGTGCAATATGTATGTATTCCATATACAGACGTTAAAATCGATCCATAACATTTTAAAATGAACTCAAATTTTCGTCGATTCAGAGAAGAGAAAATATTGAAGCGAAATGGAGTGAAAGTCTTGCTTCGAATGAGAGACAAAAAAAAGTCTTGTGTCAAAGTGACAGGAAACAGATCCCATGACATTTTCCATGCGTGATCATGACGTGGTGAGAGAGAGATGAGATTGTCTGGGAGAACTAATTTGTCGCACAGTTCTACAGACTCGCAGACAGTTGTACTGGCCGACCTAAGCTTTCGCCAGTACAAGAGATTAGCTGTGGCCCCGGTCTGTACTTCCGTCCAGCCCGGGAGCGGACACAGTGGTAATTAGCCACCACCCCCGTTGCGGGGGACAGGGGGCTACACGGCCGAAACCACCCCTGCTACATGTGTGTGCTTGTGGTCGAACCCCTTGTATGCAGATGTGTTGCTGGTAAAGAGAGCAGAAATTGCACTGCAACTAAAATGAAACCATCGCTTCACATATGGCAGGATTGTACAAAGTATAGGAAATTTTGCTAGTCCCGAGCTACTGTGGAGAAATATGCAGTTTCAGATAATATAGCCTACATTATATTAATTACAACAATTTATATAGCCAAGGGAAAATTACTCCTCATAGTTCTATCTATTTAAATACGTCAGAATAATGACTGAAGACCTATGATAAACGGACCTGTCAAGCTCTGTGCGAAAGAAAATTGTTTCGAGACAAAATTATGTTTGGAAAAAGCTATCTGGTCGAGATTTATTAGTAGTTTCTACCTCATCCCTTCCAATACACTTAAACATTGGGTTCTAGATCCCTTTTTGCTAGTGTTAACATAATCATCATCAGATAAAATAGCAACAGGAAACTATAGTGTTTAACATTTATTTCTTCAGTACAGTTTGGTAGCTTTCAGAACGTCAGTACGATCGTTACTGTAAGTCACAATCTGATAGGTATCAGATCGCCAATGATCGTTCCTGTTAGGCACTTCAAGAAGAAAAAGAAGAAAATGGTAGAGAGACCAAAATATTTTCATAAATAAGTATCTGAACCAGTTCGAATACTTGTATATATTGTACTAAAACAATGACATGTTATCCAGAAGTGTATATAAATATACTACAAACGCCTCTAATATTATGATATGTATTACCCTATAAGCAATGGACTCTTTTTCATTGTTGCGAAGCCAATTTCAACTATTTTATAGTAAAATGTAAATATTTCCGGCTATAGTCCTCTAGACTTATTTGTGAAATGTTTAATTGCACGTCTCAAGAGTTGATTACTAGTATGTAAGAGCAATTCCAGAGTATAGTGTATTGGTCACCTGTGATTGAGGTTCTGGCTCATATTCTAGATCACATATACCCAGATTTCTCGGCCTTATAGGCTTCGACGGTAACAACTTTTGTCAGGTTTACTATGCTGCCATCTAGTTGTTACATAATAAATCACGTCATAACTCCCATTTGAATTGCATTAGCGACTGTACTGCCATCTCGTGTTCGTTTACGGCGGACAGGTGGCGATCCTGGCGGTTGTTCTCTTCAAAGTGCTGCCGATTTTAACACAGGGATGAGCAATCTGTTATATATGTGATCTGGGCTGATATGTAGGCCTACCCCTAGTATCAGGAAGTACATCTCACTTGATAGGTGTCAGAGAACAATTGTTTGTATGCATCTGAAGTCTGATTAGTGTAATATGTAGCCAATCGGCGATGCATGCAATGGAGGGGAAAGGAAATAGCCACCCTACCTCATTATTTCCTGACCTAGTTGCTCATAAGTGATGCCTTATTGGTGTCACAAGGTTTAAACCTGTCTTCTGGCAGTGGACTAAACAACAGTATATTGGTGTCACCTTTAGGCGCCACCTTTAGCAGGCACGGAGTAGAGCTCCATAGGTTACTTGCTTCAGCATTAGAACAAGGTTGTGTGGTTAGCACCACGCTCCGATCGCTCCTTAACCCTAAGATAAACTCGGAACTTAGACAGGGCCGTTCTGGAAGTATAGCAATCAGTAACACCTCGCCTCTACACTGGATAGAATCTGGAAACTCCTAGTCTGTAGAAAGTTGTTCTTCCAACTGAGATAATCCACGACGATCATCCAGTACATTGTCTACATCATAAATTAAACAATATTTTAAGTAAACTTAATACGCAAGACTTAGAATAAATAGGAATTAACTGCCAAAGTGCTATACAAATTACAGCTAAATAGGTCCACTAATACATATTAAACTTAAAGACTGAATTAAAGAAAATTTGAGTACATGTGGAAAACCATTCATCTATTAATTCTTTCATCCATAGTGTTCTGCCCAAGGACAGACATTTCATCGTCCTGTCTTCCCTATTTTCCGCCTTCCTCTTAGTCTCCGTATATGATCCACGTATCTTAATGTTGTCTGTCATCTGATACTTTCTTCTACCTCGAAGTTTTCTTTCGCTCACCATTCCTTTCAATACATCCTTCAGTAGGCAGTTGCTTCTTAGCCAGTGACTCAGCCAACTCCTCTTTCTCTTCCTGATCAGTTATGGTATTATTCTCTCTTCTTCCACTCTTTCTAGCATAGATACGTTTCTTTATTTTCTCTGTCCATTTCACACGCTCTATTCTCTTCCATATTCACATTTCAAATGCTTCTAATCGTTTATCTTCACTTCGTCGTAATGTTCATGTTTCTCCCACATATAATGTCACACTCCACACGAAGCACTTCATTAGTCTCTTCCTTAGCTCCTTTTCCCAGAGATTCGCAAAATATCTTCCTTTGACTATTAAAAGCTTCCTTTGCCATTACTGTCCTCTTTTTGACTTTGTGGCAGCAGCTCTTGTTACTACTTGTTGTTCGCCCTAAGTATTTGAAGCTGTCCCCTTGTTCCACTGCCTTATTTCGAATTCGCAAGTTTACCTTTGTTAGTTTTATTTCGATAACCATGGTCTTTGTCTTGTTTGTATTTTTCTTCACCTCATACTGCTCACAGCTGTCATTTAACTCCAGAAGCTTACCACTTAGAATCATCTCCAACTCACAACGCCATAAGAGAAACCGTAAAGTCCTATAATATTAAAACTGTAGGCACACAAAATATTTGTGTCGTAATTTTGTATAATATTTACAGATTTATAACGGATTCTACAAGAATATTTTAAGGGATGAGACGAAACGTTTGGAGGATAGATTTGTTTTACTCACTTTACATAACATGTCAAAAATATTTTCAAATTTGTGTATACGAGTAGCAGTGCACACATCTCAAATCGAATTGTGTAAAAAGATTTATTTTCTTCTCAGGAAGATAAATTTTAAAATAGACTATTGTAATAGCATTTCTGTGATTAATTATGTTTAAAACGTAGTTTTTATTTGAATACCAATTATCACCCTTATTAGAATTAATAACCTCTATAAAAAAACTTGAAATTTTACATAAATATAATACTAGCTTTTAAGTACTTGAATTCAGAAAATATAGCCTACACAAAATTACAGCTTTCTGTATACATTCTTTCTGAGATGTGCGCCTTTTTCTAGATTAAGAATAATTCAACTTATATTAGAATTTAATAGTGAATAAAGGAAAAATCGTGCATCTTATTGTTGTTATGTGTCACACATTAAAACATTCTAAAATGATCCATTAAAACCCTGTTAAAATTAATCCAAGTTATGGCTGCAACTTTTAGTTCATGTGTTAGTAGTAAGTATAAAATGCTTATTTTTTCTTTTCGTTCAAGCACAAGTCTCCTATACTTAAGGGATCTATACTCAAGATGCGATACATTTTTTTAATGTTGTGAAATTTTAATTTTATATTATTATTATTATTATTATTATTATTATTATTATTATTATTATTATTATTAATATTATTTTTGTTGTTGTTGTAGTGGTGGTGGTAGTGGTGGTGGTGGTGGTGGTGGTGAAAGCAGTAATGGTAGCAGCAGCAGCAACAGTAGTATTATACGGCTGTGAATCCTGCACAATAAGAACGGATAATATAAGAAGAAAAGGGATCTATATAAATTGGATTCCTTAGAAGAATTTTGAGCTACATACTACTGGGCAGAAAACTCAACGAGGATATAAAGGAAGAATTAAATATTTTGAAGAAGAGTATTTATTAATTTCACCTATACCCTTTGAGTAAAATCTCATATACGAGTGTCACACACATCAGTGAAATTATATAAATGTTTGGAAGAAATTGAAAAAGTCCCATCGAATGGATAGCTATTACAACAATCATGAAAAGAGAATTGTATGACAACTGACAAGAAAATGTTATTGAGACGATGAATTGAAAAATGGAGGGAAACAGAACTGAGTAGGCCTAGTAGAAATGGAAAAATGTTGAGATCATACAATGATAAAAATGATCATAAAATGATTATTAACTACTATTTCCAAGTAGATAAATTTTTCAGTAATTTTCACGGAATTCAACACACAGAAGGGATGTGTTAAAGACACGTTGCTCAGATATCACGCACTACTGATAAGTGAAGCTGTCAAATAATTGCTGTTTCTCTTTGCGCAGTTAACTGTGGAAGTATGCCTCAAGTAATACGAGAAATAATGTCAAGTTGTTAACTGTAACGCGTTTCCATGGCAACGGGCAGTCAGCTGTCGTGGTGCTACCTCGAAGTCATGTCTGGAGAACTTTATGGATCACATCAGAGCAGACGTACGTTCCCGCACTTGTGATGGTATGATGATACTGGAGTTTTATTACGAAGATTCATATTATGCAATCGCCATGTAAAGTGGAGCCGCTGTCCTTGAATTTCAAACACACTTTAATATTTATAGATTACTTTACATATTCCCAAAACAATTACATGGATGTACGTTATAGAAATGTTATAATCAGGGAACGGATTTATATGGACTAAAAATATATGAAATATGTAAATATATATGTAGTTATTTTTACCAAAATATGGAATTAAATATGGATTTTTACCAAAATATGGAATTAAATATGGACTTAAAATTATAAAAAAAATGACTATGTACGTTAAATATTGGTACATTTTAATCAAACTAAACAAAAAATATAATGGACGTACCTTATCTTCCAATGTAGTTTCAACAAAACACAATTTTTATTGTCTGTTACCATAACAATAGGTTACAAACATTTCTTTCAAGTGCTGAAAAGTGAATCTTCTTCTATTGTCTCTGAGGATAGATTTATACTGACTAAAAGAGCGTTCGACGTCACAAGAAGTAACTGGTACGTAATTCAATTTCACAATGTCTGCTGGGGATAAGTCCAAGTTAATCTTCACTGTTGATTCACCACTCATCACAGCAACAACCTTTTGTAGTTCTTCATATCCAGGGTTTTTTGAAAGTACAGTGTCCACCTTAGCTCTTACTGCATCTGCAACTTTACCTCTACCACGATTCAGTTGTTCCACAGTACTATTTATAATTTCAAAACTTTCACATAGTGAAAGGTGCCTATTTTGGAGACTTTTGAGCGTTTTTATGATGCATGAAAATGTATGCTGAATGTGAGCTAAGTCATTCTTCACACTTATGTCACAGGTAACTGTTTTCGCAGTATCAATTGAGACTGCATCTTCAGAGTCCAATGCAAGGAGAACATTGTTAATAGAGTCTATATGTTCGGCATAATATTCAACTGCTTCTAGCCATGTACCCCATCTAGTTAAAATTGGCTTTGGTGGCAATGGAATTTCAGGGTACATTTCTTTCAACACGTTAACTCTACTGGGAGCTTTGAGAAATACTTTTTTCACTGATGAAATCAACAAATCTACTTTAGGGAAATTGTCTCTGACCACTTCTGCCACACGATGAAATGCATGCGCCACACAAGTAAAATGAGTCAATTTAGGATATACAACAGATAATGCTTGTCCAGCTTTGACCATATAAGGGGCAGCATCGCTAATAAAGAATAACACATTATCGTACATAATACCCTTTGGCCACAGGATACCCATAGCTTCGTTGAACAGTTTAACTATAGTTTTGTTATTGCACTTTTCTAGAACATCACAATGTAAAAGAATTCGTTCAGAATATTGTTCAGTTAACAAACCGATAACTACATTACCAACAAGTCTACCTTCTTTGTCGGGAGTCTCATCAATGGAAACCCAAATTGAACTATCTTTAATTTCATCTCTTATCTTCTGTATTGTCTCATCGTAGATGGATGGAGCATACGTCTTCCTAAGTGTTGACTCATCCGGGATTGTATGTTGAGTATATTTTTCAAGGAATTCCCTGAAGACCTTATTCTTTAGTTTGTAGAGAGGAATATCAGCAGAGATGAGAGAACGGCACAGGTCGATGTTAAACTCAGATCTTACATTCGATGTTGTTGGTTGTGTTAAAAACAATTGTCTCTGCTTGGAATTTAGTTGTTTGTTGGCCTGATGTTTACTAGTTGTAATGTGTTGTTGCACCAGGAACTTTTGTGTAGATGATACTGCACACTGACACAAATTACAAAATAATATTTTATTGTCAGTTGATAAACCATCTTCTTTAAATTCTGAAATGTAACTTGTTAGTTTTGATTTTAAATTGACTGAATGACGTACTTTTGGCATATTTACCGTCTTTATAGTATGATTTAAAAAACTGAACCTATGTGTACTCTGACTGGCATTTAACTGTTGAGCTGCACAACTGAAGTCTGTTAAAAATTTTAAATTAAATTAATACAGTTTTGTAACTTACTTTCCCATTGTTGATAGGACTGCTAATTTTCAAATAACTCTGATGTTAAAGGGATTACTGAACATGTGTTTAAATCTCTATTGTTGAAATGTATTTTTAAAAGTTAATGGAATTTTGTTTTGTTTTATTGTTAAACCTAATATAATATGGACTGTTTTATATGAAATATGGAAAATATATGGAAATTAACGAAAATATGTACTAAACTCTAAAATATGGAAAAATATGGAAAATAAAAGTAGGATTTTTCAACCCTACACATTGTGAAACATAAAGATAATGCAAAATATAAATTATATTAGCTTTATAAGTAAATATGTATTTACATATAAATCCTTTCCCTGGTTATAATATATATTCATTGAAACTGATTTGTTATTTTTATTTTCAATATGTTATAATTTATTACTTTCTAAATATAACATACATAATGTTACTTAAACTTGTTTTGTTCTCACTTTAGACCCATACATACATTTCAGGAATACATGCTTTGAGTAAGGCTATCTCGTTTTCTGACATTAAATGTTTAATTTTTGTTAACTATTTCGTTTATATGACGTCATTCCATTTTCGGCCAATGAAGTGTAATGAAATTTTGAATTCCAACCAATCACAGTCATACATCGCGATAATTTCTGCAGCTCGATTTATCACCATCAATTTATCGCATGGTCGTTCTTTTGTTTAGTCAGTGTCGCCAACTGTTTCCACGTAAATCGATGAGCATGAATGCATTGTAAAAATAAAGTGCTAAATCCTACTTCCACACCTTCATCTTCTAATTCCATGTTCATTATATCTAAAGAAAATGACACTCCTTCATAACAATTGTTCATTTATTTAATGTATTAATCAAGTTATTTGTAATTATATTATAAAATTTTTAAACTAAATTATGATTTCAGTAGATAATGAAAACGTATTTCTGTTATAATAACGAGAGGAAAGCGCAGTACATGTAATTAACATTTTTAAACCTGTATTTCGCTTTTCTCAATAGCCATTACTGAATAACATTCAATTTCTTTATTGCAGTAATCGTTATTCATCTATTTCGACTTCACAATGTCTGAATAGGTTTAAGTATTCATAAATATACAATTATTAATACTTTGTGAGCAAATTTTAGGGATATTATTATTTACACTTTTATTTTATTCACGAAATAGTCCTAATAAATGTCGTGGATTTATCGACAAATCTCAGACCCCTTGTAATATTACTATAGATAATTTTTATAAGCTACATATAGACGCAATTCTCAACTGAATATATCGTACAGTGATCTAAAAATATAAACATTTGACTGTCAGATCTACAGATAGAAAGTAATAAGGGAAGATAAAAATTAACAAAGGAAGACGAAAGTAAAGGAAGAAGAGGAACAAAGAAAGAAACTAAAAAAGGAAGGACAAGCCAACAAGGAAAGAAGAAGATTAGTAAAGTCAGTAGGAAGGAAGACAGAAGAAAAGGAAAGGAAGAGAGAATGGGTAAGAGGTTAAACGTAAGATGGAAGGAAAAAGTAAAGAGAAGGAAATAAGATAATAAATGATAGGAACGAAAGAAGAGAAAGCGAAGGAAGAGAAAAGGTGAGAAGGAAATGGAGAAACTAAGAGACAAATGAATACATTAAGAAATAGGATTAGAAAGAAGGATTAAGAGAAATAAAAGGAGGCCGATGAAGGAGAGAAAATTAGAAATGTTTCATTGGAAACACTGTTATGTAGGTTGTCATTAAATTTATTGTAATATATTTCAATACAATGGCTAAGCGTAATACATTAATTTCGTTTTACGTAATTTACAATTCTGCAGAGCTTTCTGTCTGTTCGATTTAAATTTCATCCCAGAAAACCACGGGGGGGGGGGATACTTTGTGCTCACCTTCTCCAAAATTTATATTTTAAATGAGTAATTGATATATTAAAATATTATTTTTTTGTCAGTTGTGAGTCCTTTTATCTTATTGTGTTATTTTTTAATCGTTTTCACTGATAGTAGTTTTACTAAAATATGAAAATATGTCAAGTTGGACAAGAAATATCTCCCCCTTGTTGAAGTAATTATTGTTCGAAAATATACAATGACACTTCATTGTTTCTCTTGTATTATAATACATACAATTTGGTGATTAGAAATGCTAAAAAAATTGTTCAAAATTAAAAATTTTTGTAGTGGTCACAAAATACCTCCTCCCCCTTCCGGTTGGTACTGTGTGTTATTTGAGTTACCTTGTTATTGTTAGAATTAATTTTAAGTTTTCAATTTGTTATATAATTTTCTTGGATCATTTTCCTGATATTCTCTTGTACAGGCTATGTGATAAATTATTTGGTATGTCAAATATTTACTCACAGCATCGTTTACAGTTGCATACAATTTTATCAAGCGATTGTACCTGTATATATGATACGAAAGCGACACAAGAGTACCTAAATGCACCGTCCGCCCCTGTTCAAAGCCTTGGGCATTTAGACACTGCTTACTTAACTTTTGCTAAATGTGACCAAACACTGACCTTTAGTTATTATTATTATCTCCTATCAAATTCCTATCTCCCATATTTCTTCTCTCATATGTTGGCAATTCTGTTGTTACATGTGTTCTGTGGTTATTAAGAATGAATTATGACGTTATTTCTCCGATACGACTGGATGGTCGGTTTCACAGTCATATAGCAATGTCGTAAGTTTCAATAGAGATAATTTAATATTTTAAACAATTATTTAAATTATGGTTTATTTAACGACGTTCGCAACTGCAGAAGTTACATCAGCGTCGCCGGTGTGCCGGAATTTTGTCCCGCAGGAGTTCTTTTACATGCCAGTAAATCTACTGACATGAGCCTGTCGCATTTAAACACACTTAAATGCCATCGACCTGGGCCGGGGTCGAACCCGGAACTTCAAGCAGAGAAGGCCAAAGCTGTACCGACTACGCTACCCAGGCCAACATAAATTAATATTATCTTCACATTTTTATATAGAGTTTGTGTTAATATACCACATAATTATCTACATTTACAAACTTTCTTATTTATACCTTTCATTTAGTCATAGTCGACTATGCATCCTAATGAATTAGATTCTGAAGATTTGGTAACTTTGTTATATCAACTGTTTTTCTGCGTTAATTGAAGGTATGATGCTAATTTACCTTAGTTAATGAGTAGTTTCGGCTCGATGTCGGTCATCTTCTGATTTAGAGTGAGGTCCTTGCTTGTTTCCGATTTCTTTTTTGGCGCCTTAATGTGTGCGTTTATAATTGGTAGTATTGTGTCAAGTAGGTGTGCGTTCCGAAATTTCATTGTGTGTTCAGGATATGTTGTGGATGTGTTTTTGTATGTCTGGATATTTCATATTGATCTAGGGTGTTTAATTTCTAGTTTTTCGGTTTAATATGCAATACTTCCATGTCTGTTTCTATATTTTTTGTAGATTTTGTTTGTGTTATGTATTCTGCGTATTTGGAAGTATTGTGTGATTTGGTTATGGCTTTATCTTCAGTGATAAAAGTGTTAAAATGTGTAATAAGATGTATACTATAATTGGACTCGTTCAATTCTTTCATAATATTTTGATAAAACGTTTAACTCTATATTCTTAACTATTAATCATTCTTTTAGTTTATCTGAATGAAATTTTCACAGAAAATAATATTCTATTACGTTGTGAATTTCATTTCTTTGTTGTTAGTTCTTAGGATAATTGTCATCCTTTGTCCATATCAGCACTAAATCAAAATTCGTATTATTACCGTAATTCTCTCTTTTAAAATGCTTCTATATGTAAACCACTTTCTCAGTAGCCTCTAGGCCTAGAAATTAAATTAAAGGAGAAAAAATTGAAAATCTTTCCGAAACTCTAGAATAATTTCAGCAATAAGTTAACGTACTTCCTTCGTAATATAGCTATTTGTTTCTAAATGTTTCATATTACTGCCATCAAGTGTTCGTGAAACCATTCAGTTTAATTTAAAAATTCTGCACGTCCTCTTTTGCAGACTAAGCTTTATATAGTAAATGCCGGAGGATAATCCAACTTCCTAAGGTGTTATTAACTATGTCGTTAAGTTGGTGTAATATTAACTAAACCTCATGTTTATGTACGTATAACGCTTTACTTACCAGTATAAACCTTAGCTTCCCCCTTAGACCTTAGTAATAGCGGAGATATTTGAACATAACTCTAATGGGTGTGGTGATAAAAGTTTTCCCCGTTATTTACATTACTTAATAGGCCTCTGTAGTATGAAGAGAGCTGTGGGTACATTATACAGTGTTTAGATAGTCGTGGGGGTAGGGACAGAAGAAAATGGACTTGACAAAACGACTTTTAATTACTTTCCAAATTTCAAAACGTCTGTACAATAGTCCAAGGAAGTGAAAATAGGTCCAACGAAAGGTTGTATGTAAAACTGAAGCCGTTTAATTAGAGAAGATATGTTATTTAAAATAAAACTATTGTAAATTTTCACATATAGTATTTCAATACATAGAACTTTTCTTATTCAGTTATCCTTACTTTTAATCAACCCTTCATTTATTGAGTCAGGTTACCGACTTACTTAATTTTATTAATTGTTTAGATATTCTGCAGTTATTGATTAAACAATTATTCGATTCATTAATCCGTTGCTAATTTATTTCATGCCCCTAATTTTTGTTAATATATGTCTTAGTTGTCTGTTTCATTTATTTATTTATTAGTAGGTTATTTTACGACGCTTTATCAACATCTTTGGTTATTTAGCGTCTGAATGAGATGAAGGTGATAATGCCGGTGAAATGAGTCCGGGGTCCAGCACCGAGAGTTACCCAGCATTTGCTCGTATTGGGTTGAGGGAAAACCCCAGAAAAAACCTCAACCAGGTAACTTGCCCCGACCGGGAATCGAACCTGGGCCACCTGGTTTAGCGGCCAGACGCGCTGACCGTTACTCCACAGGTGTGGACTGTTGTCTGTTTCATGAGATTCTAACTATCGGTAACTTATAATCTCTTCCGTGTGTTACGTTGTCACGTTCCTCACGTACCATATTTCTTTGTTCCTTCTTTGTTTTCTTCATTTGTCTATCTCCATTCGCTTCTTCATATTTATCTTCCTTCTTTGTTCCAACATTTTTATTTTATCATTTCTATTATTACTGTATTCTTCCATCTGTTCGTGTAGCATTCCATTCTAATCGTTTATCCTACTTCTTTGTCTGTTCGTCCTACCCTTATATCGCATATCGATGGCTAAGAAATGATAGGCTAGCTCGTATCTGTAATTTTTTCTCGAAGTGGACAAAGTTTTTATGTATTATGTTCATGCTTTTCAAAATGATCTATTCGAGGACAAAATATTAGTTAAGTTTAATTGTCCAATATTGTGGACATAATAATAATATAGTTAATCTAGAGAAGATATGTAAAATTAAATGAACATTTTTGTAGAAACGAGGTATCACTTCTTCTACAACGACATCTTTATCTTAGATCATGTACGAGTATCCTTCCCTTTATTCCGTTATCTTCCCCTTAAATTGTGTGCCTTCCCTCAGATAGTGTATCCTCCTTTGTTCGCGTAATCTTGTTTTTTTGTTCATCTATCCTTCTACTTCCTCTATCCTTGTCCTTCGTTCTTCCAGCCTTCTTCTTCGCACGTCTATACGTCTACATCATTCGTCTATCCTATTTCGTTCTTCCGTCCTTCTGCTTCGTTCGTCTATCCTTCTCCTTCGTTCGTCTAATCTTCTTTTCAACTGTCCTTCCTTTCATTCTTCTCTTCTAAGTTGAAATATTTTTCTTTCGGTTACCCCCTTGGTTCAGGTATTCTTTTACTTATGTATTCTTTCGTCAATGAGTCCATTCATAAGTTCATATTGTGGTTGTATAGCAGTGGCGGCTCCTGCATATTTCTTAAAGGAGGAAAAAAGTTAACAGCGCAAAATGATACCTTCAGAGAAACATGCTACAAATTAGCCTACATGCATACATGTAAGACCAGTTAGTGTTAGGGTTGGTCTTCCCTTTTGTACAGCAATAATCTGTTTTTGTAAACTGAGTTTCCTAAATTGTCCAAAATATAATATGTTTTTACTTCCATTCATTGTTGAATAATTGCATAAATTAACAATTACAAAGAAATTCACAACCTCGCAGCATTTTTCGCGCACACTGCAGCACACATGTGTTGGAAGAGACCAGCTACTAACACGTAACCTAAACCGTTTTACGAAAATAATCTATTAGGAAAGGGAGAACACTGCACCCAGCCACGTGGTCTGTGTTGCCACATGTACATTTTACAAGTTCAGTATCACATGCTTTTTAAGAATGTCAGTTCTTGTAAAATCATACTACCATTATTGTTCAAAGCTGCCAAAGGCCAATTAATTTTTTATGTTAAAAATAATGTAGTTTGGAGTACTTTCAATTTCAAATATATTTGTACAAAACTGACAACTTGGCTGTTGTCCTGTCTAGTAGACAATGAATGGAAGTGAATTTCAGAGGCCAAAAAGATCTGCGATACTAACTTAAAACTACTTCCTCTTTGTTTTATATAAATCCAACTTCAACTTTCAGATATCCTCGAAAATTTCAAACCATGAATAGTAGCTTATATAAAGTGCAATGAATAATATATTTTGATTTATAATTTAAAAAAAGTTTACATGATGTCTTTCATAGCTTTGCGTTAAAACTGTTTTTATTGTGTCTCCTCCTAGATGTGTTATTAGTCTGGTTGAATGCAGCATCGTTAGATGGCAGCGGTAGCGAGCTTGCTGCACGACCAGTCAGTTTCTATTTCCCGCCCATGCGCTGATTCAGAGGAGGATCTCCTCCCTCTCCGTTCATTTACTTGCTTTGAAACTCTGCTTCTTTCTCTGGCCGCTAGTGCGCTGTTGTCTATGTTTGTTAACTGCAGTAAAGGAGGAATGGATTGACTTTCCTCCACACAAACAATCTCGCATCTTTCTCAAAGTTTTCTAGCAACACATGAGTACGCGTCGTTTAAAACTCGATCAACCGAGGTTTTCTTATAGCTGTGAACTTAAAAGTTATCGAATCTTCCTCGAATTTCAAGGCATATATTTCATTTTGGTATTTACTTTCAAAAAAAGAGAAATGTGAGGAGGACGTTCCTCCCTTCCCTCCCCCGAGGAACCGCCACTGTTGTATAGTTAGCCTTTAATCGATTTGTAAATTTAAGTGCTCTTTTGTTCCTGCATTGATTCGTTTTGCTTATATATTTTGTCGGAGTGTTCACTAATATTTATATCTATTCATTTGTTCAATTCTTTTCTCAAGACTTGCTTTATTTATTTGTTTATTCGACCATACTACAAACGCTAATTAAATGTGACGTAACCGTATTTCACATATGCGATATTGATTAATATCGTAACAGAAACAACTAACAAGCAGTGAAAGAGTAATCCAAATTGGCATGCGTAAATTACACAATCAACAACATGTATATTTAAAATAAAATAAATTGTGTTCATGTTAATTTCAATCTTATAATAAATTGAGTTCGTTTTCTGTGTTTTATTGTGTGTTGCTTTGAGGTTAAAATATCCAAATCAAAGCCCTGCAAAAAATAAATAGCGAGTCGACACAAAAGTGCTTCGTGCCTGCCATCTATTGTAATGTTCGAGAACACGCTGAAAGAAAAGCTCATGGACCGTGTCTGCCTTCTGTTTGAATAGTGGAGAACTCGCTGAAAATACACTTACGGTCACCCTTTCATTATCAATAAAGTAATAATGTAAGATAAGCTTATTTGTAAAAAATAAAAACTTAGACATGTAATTATGGTCGAACAAAAACAATCCTATGCATCTTGTGTATAATGGTAATTATAATGCTCGTATGAAAATTATAAAACTCGCTTACGCTCGTTTCATAAACATACTCGCGTCTAAATTATTACAATTATAGGATCATTTCATAATATACTATAATTCAATTATATATATATATAGTAGGTTATTTTACGACGCTTAGGTTATTTGCGTCCGAATGATATGAAGGTGATAATGCCGGTGAAATGAAGCCGGGGTCCAGCACCAAAGTTACCCAGCATTTGCTCAAATTGGGTTGAGGGAAAACACCGGAAAAAACCTAAACCAGGTAACTTGTCCCGACCGGGAATCGAACCCGGACCACCTGGTTTCGCGGCCAGACGCGCTAACCGTTATTCCAGAGGCGTTGATTTCAATTTTATGTTTCGTTATAGAATTCGTCCCTTTCTGTATTATGTCTTCTAGTCTGTGTTGTGCTCTTTCTGAATTACTTAATCCACTCCTTTTCAAAATTAATTTTACTTTATTAACTATAGCGTTGATGTACTGATTTATTTCTTCGCTCCTTCACTCTTTCGACCAATATATTTATCTTTGCTGATTCATTAATAAATCTCTTTAGAAATTAGGTTGAAAGATTGTTCTTACCTCAACTGCCAGAAGTTATTTTCGATTTCATAGTGGATTCCGTTATTGCTCATATTGAAGTAAATAAGCTATTTTACGGAGCTGTGACATGAAAAATGGAGGAATCAATATTTGATTTTGTGCTCGTTTTGCTCTAGGCCATGCTCGCTATGTCCTGTCTGTACCTCCATCAATCCTGTAAACGTAACCTAAACCAGATGCCGTCTTCCGGTTCGTGAGAACCTGAATGTGTTGTAGCATTGACCTTAATGACTGACGTGTAAAGGAATTCCCATTAACTCTCTAGTAATTGAATGAAATAAATTTTCCTCTCGAGTAGTTAGGTCAATTACTTGAAATAGTCTAAGAATATTATTATAAGCTTTAGGTGTGTATTAATTAGTGCTGTCGATCGATTAAAATATTTAATCGACTATTTGAATTTAATTGATTAATCGAGTTCTGAACCAGTTGAAAAAATGTTTTAATACACTGTAATACACATTTATTATTAAATTTAACTTGTGTTCGGTGATAAGAATAAGTATTACATTTTTGTGTATCTGTATATATTGTATCGTTATATTACAAAACAACTATTTTTATTACTAACATATTTATTATGACGTTTATAATTTATTGTGTCAAATTCTCCAGGAATTTTTTTAGACAAATATAAATAACAATACGTTTAGTAACAATGTTTCTTGCATCACTAAACACGAAAATTAAACATTTTTTCTGTCAAGCACTTCTCCACGATCGTTCAATTTAAATCCAAACGTTTCATCGAGTTTACCTCTCAAATTCTCATATGACATAATGGAGTTTACACTTTTCACAAACCACATAAAACTTTTTTTCTTTATCAAACTAAACACACAACCTTCATATACAAACTCAGTACAGAAACTGCAACTGCAAAACTACAGTGGTCGAAACACAAGACTGGCCCCCCTTGTAATCGACTTTCCAGATTTTGGAAAGAGAAGAAGGTAGTTACGCTGTCACTTGCACACAGTATAGACATGGTATTTTACAACGGATGAGGGGGACGAATTCCAGAAGAGTATGTATTTCATATGCTAGGAAAATAAGCTGCAACAAGGTGGAAGTTTTCTTGGAAAACCATAAAACTTAATAAAGGTTTCGAATTGTGTCCAACTTTCAATAGAGGTAGACTAGGTCACTGTCCTCATATCTCCGTCTCTTTCTGAAGTGTTTGTGCAAAGATTTTTCCTACGCTACCTGCTTTTCAGTTAGAAAATAACATTAAGTACTATTGTGCTCTTAAGTAAGCAATTTCCGAAGGAGAAATATTGTCGGAATTCTTAGTATGAGTTTGTATTAACAAAATAATAATTAATTTTAATCGACTCCATTATTCGATTAAATATTTTTGATCGATTAATCTTACAACAGAAATTGATCGATTAATCTATTAAATCCCACAACACTAGTATTAATACAATTTTTTCCCGAAGAATAAGAAATAGCGTGCATGTTTGTAAGTTCCTAGCATAACCTATATCTAGAGATATAAGACAACTTGCGATGTAGTAATGTTCACGTAGTGATTTATTACAATATTGCGTGTAATGTCTTCAATTCCAAAATTCACAACCGAATCAAAATTTAAAAAATTTGCCCAACGCTCCTCAACCCTAGTTAATTATGTAGAGCTTCGATAAGGTGTTATACGCTTGAGGGAACAAACAGTCGTTTTAGCTTATTGACTCGGATCATTTAGCAGTTAGAAATACACAGCGTTGGGCTAACAGCTGGGAAATGTCTTTTAATTATTCTCAAATATTCGCATACAAGACAGCCACAATGATGGATCGTGCGGTGTATGAGCTATTAGCCCCCGTGTGATATGTACATTGCCAATACAAACAGCTGCATGCTAACGCCGCGAACGGCGTGATTAGCAGTCAAATAAGGCACATAGTTACAGTTGTAATTCGACGTTCTACATTCCCTTTTCATATCCTATCGCTATTATTACCGATTATTATTATTATTATTATTATTATTATTATTATTATTATTATTATTATTAAATATGGGAAATGCCCGTTATTATTCGGTTGAGAAGCTTTTATCATCCAGTCTGTTGTCAAAAAATCTGAAAGTTAGAATTTATAAAACAGTTATATTACCGGTTGTTCTTTATGGTTGTGAAACTTGGACTCTCACTTTGAGAGAGGAACATAGGTTAAGCGTGTTTGAGAATAAGGTGCTTAGGAAAATATTTGGGGCTAAGAGGGATGAAGTTACAGGAGAATGGAGAAAGTTACACAAAACAGAACTGCAAGCATTGTATTCTTCACCTGACATAATTAGGAACATTAAATCCAGACGTTTGAGATGGGCAGGGCTTGTAGCACGTATAGGCGAATCCAGAAATGCATATAGAGTGTTCGTTGGGAGGCCGGAGGGGAAAAGGCCTTTAGGGAGGCCAAGATAGATGGGAAGATAATATTAACATCGATTTGAGGGAGGTGGGATATGATGATAGAGATTGAATTAATCTTGCTCAGGATAGGGACCAATGTCGGACTTATGTGAGGGCGGTAATGAACCTCCGGGTTCCTTAAAGGCCAGTAAGTAAGTATTATTATTATTATTATTATTATTATTATTATTATTACTATTATGTTCAACTGTTCTCAATATATCTGGATGTGCAGTATAAATATTATGTCCAAATCTTGGTCTAGTTCACGTACAGTACATATGAACGAACACACTGTTCAGAGGGAATTGAAATCTAAAAATCATGTACTGTATGTATGTCTGAAATACTGCATGATTCTTAAGTTTTCTGAATAAGCAAAAGTATAGCTGCACTGTAAGAATGTTTAGGGTAGTTCCTGCTGTAGGAAGAAGAAAATAGGCAAGAATGATCACAATATACTTGTTTTCCCAAGTTTCTACAACACCTTAAGGCTGTTGTTACACTATCATAGTTGATTGACAAAGATATTTTATAAAATATATGACAGTGTGATGGGTTTTCTTTTATAAAAATGCTTTGATGAAAGATGCTTTATAAAATGTAAGTGCATCTTGTTATCTTTGATAAAAGATTTCTATACCATGAAACAAATATGGCGGAACGCAAATATAACTGGACTGTTACTGCCACAACAATTCTGATATCGGAGTGTGAAAGAAATTAAATGTTGTAAATAAATAATTTGTATAATACAATAATAATAATAATAATAATAATAATAATAATAATAATAATAATAATAATAATAATTTATAATAATTTGTATAACTTTCAAGTTCTCGCATTGTAGCTCTTTCAATAAGTTCCGATGGATATCTCTCTTTCCACGTTTTGCAGTCCAATGTTTAATCCACAGGCGTTTCTTTTTCAGTTTCTTTTTAGTCAAATGCTTATGTAATAATTGAACTTTACTAATTGTAGCTAAACAAGCATAACACTGTTATTCATTCATGTTGTTATAAACTTAACGCGTAAATATTAATATCGACAAATCATAAACTTAACGCGTAAATATTAGTGTCAACATATCCTCGGAACATGTGTAAACTGTTGTGGAACAAGTGTTAGGTGAGCTTTTAGTTCCTAATTTTAGGTTATCTCTGATAAAATATTTTATAAAAGATTTTATGTAGTGTAATATACCCCAAATCCTATCTTTTATCAAAGATCTTTGATAAAATATTTTATCACATTCTTTGTCAAAGAACTTTGAAAGTGTAATAGCATCCTAAGAAATGGCATGATGAATTTCATACTTGAGGTGTCAACAATACCTATTATAGATAGTATTTTGTTTCTCCTGAAAATTATGTTTTTCGACTATGCCTATGGTTGTTTTATTAAAAACCCTTTAATTAATTGAACTGTCTTTCACTTTTTTTTCAGTTTCATCTCCCAATGTAGCACAATTTTATCAGTGTATTAGTTAACCCTGAAAGTATTTTTTATTTTTCAATAATTTTCCAAATAATCCTATTGCAGTAAATTTTCTACAATATGTAATTAATCACTGTTCCATGGCAGTTACACTGTAAATACAAAATAGCTGATCACGATTTCACCATCAGCTCAGCACAATAATGTGGTAGTTGAATTCCTTTCAGAAGTACGTCAGGCACTTTTTTTCGCCATCATTTCAGTCGCACACATGCACACGCATTGTCTACCGGTCTTCGTGTTCAGTCAACAGCATCAGTCTCCTCTACCAACGTCACAAGAAATAATCAATCCCACTCTCACTTCTCCGATCTTCACTTGTCATCGTACGTTTCCAGGATGCCAGCCAAGTGCTCGTTGTCTCGCGGCTTCTTGCTCTGGTTCGGTTTCTTACGCTTGTGGAGTGTCGCCTTCTTGGGTCTATGATCTTCCATGGAGCGGATTCCCTGTTTCTCCAGATATTCCTCTATCTTCAGGTTATCCGTGCTCTCAATTACCACAGAACGCCAGAGTTTCTGGAACTCATCGCCCATAGGCAGAGCTGCTGTCTTGTTTGTGAAGAACACAATCTTCTTCTTGTCAATCGGTCGCAGATGTATAATGATCTCATTCTGCAAAGCCTTGAGGGTTTTATTACAATGTGGCAAAGATTCCTGAACGTCTTGCAACAGAATTCCTTCAAGACTCTTCAAGTCTTGTTGTGTCAACAAACGCAGTTGATCCCGGTATTAGGCCAATATTTTGAATTTTTTAAAATAAAATATTTCCTCCAAAGCCAGTGTTTGAGGAAATGTCTCCATAACATTGGCAGCATTCCCACGCTGGATAGCAATAGCGATTCTTTGTGTCAAGAAGTCAGTCGACCTGGAATCTCCATTGAGCGCTTGCAACTTTTCCCGATGTCTGAAACCAGCATTTTAGCCTCTGAGCACCAAGGTCCCAACGTCTAAACAGCAAAAACAGAGAACAAGTATCTGTCATGGAGATCCCGATACTTATTCCTTTTGATGCTCACTGCGGATGTTGCAGCAGAACCAGCAACTTTGGAGGTGACAGGCAAATGCGATGGTGCTAAAGTGTCGACACAAGTGGCATCCCATAGCAGAGATTTTCCATGAGACCAAGGTATCAAGGTCAACCCATCTGGTCTTTTTCCATCAGAACGGCAGATTCCAATAGGTTCCAGGATTGATGGAAAACCAGCAGAGACAAGTGCTCTTTTAATGATGTCATTTAATTGAAAGTGCCTGGAAAATCTCCCGGTATTTTTGGGGCAACTTAAGCCATGGTGACCATAGGGATCAACAGTGGCTCCACAAAGACATTTATGTGGAAAACAGATCTTGCACCCGAATCTTAAGTTAACCCTTAAATTGGCAAAACTTCATTTCATACCTGGTTTATTAAACCTTGTCGGACTATAAAGAAAACAACTATCGCAATGTCCATATTTTATATGTTGTACAATATTATGGTATTGTAAAATTTTAATTTTCCTGCCAATTTTTTTCTATTGTTCTATTAAAATTATAGCATACTAGTGGCTTGTGCAGCAAATGCTGCTGCAAACTAAGTTCGTTAGACGTTCAAATAAAATTTTTTCAGATTTATTTTCAATGAAGAATACTTGTCTTTTTGATAGTTATTTGCTTCCATAATAATGAAACATACTCCTTCTGTATGGATTTTTTTAGGTCAAATACTTTTTCTTGAACCTATCCAACTTCAGTTTTTGAGTTTCAACGCGAAAACGCAAGTAACAATGTCAGGACGATAGCAGCAGCTATTTCAAGTCATTGTGGATTGTAAGCAAAAGTTAAAAAAGTGTCAGGTTTGCTAAGCTTTCGAATAATAGCATTTTCGTATAGCTACTGCATGTAGAACTTGAAATGTAGAGCGTAAAATCATTTTATCCTACTAAGAGATCTTGCTGAAATGATCTGGAGACTACAAAATTTCCTAGGCGTCTTATTTTATCAGTAAGTAATACCTTTTTTATCTTTCCTTAGGAACTGTAATTTTTGCGCTCTCTCGAGCCAATACTGAAGACAATGACACATATCAATATCTACACTACAACGCCATTAAGTATATGAAAAAGACCCAACCCCACTGGTTTAATAAGTATAAAAATATTTTATTTTTAATAACAATATTATTATATTACTTAAGTTTTGTAGTTATATATAGCAGTCACTCAGTAAATTATAGAAATGAAGATCTGAATTAAGATATTCTCTACATTTACTTACATAACCTCAAAACGTTTCACTTTCATGTCATCAATATAGCATCAATATTACGTACAATTAATGAAGAATAGACACATCATGATATTAACTATAATAATATTTAATTTCTAATGGTAATAATGTTATCAAACCACCTCAAGTTTCGTAGATTTGAATATCCAATACACAGCTATACTCAGAAAATTATACACTGCAGAATCAGTTTTTAATAACAAATTGAATTGAGCTCTAGATATGTCGGCAATCCTGCAGGTCATGGCCTTCGTGTAATAGCCTATTGTTTATTGTAGTGTGTGTTTTGTTCTGAAATTCAATCAAGTCGGCAGTGAATGCAATTAATTAGTTCTCAAAACTGACGAAAGATGGATTTTGGAAAAAAGGAAATTGATGTAGGTAAATTGACATTTCACTGAAAACTACTACTTTTCCGAAAAACTTTGGGTTCCAAGCTTCAAAATGAGGGGTCATTGATTAAATTCCGTTCAACCGTTTTCCCGTAATTTCCATTACCAGTTCAAATTACATATATAGATAATCTATTAACCTGTTGTATCCTATAGGATACTTTGTCAATCTAAGGGTTAAAAATAGATGGTAATAACTTCCACTCTTTTCGTACTATCTGAGTGTCTTTTTAGTTATTTGCTATTTCAATCATAAATTCCATATAAATAATACCATACAATTTCCAGGCGATAATAAAATTACAAAAACGTTTCGTGCAAATGGAAGTCACGAAAATATGGTAAGTAAATCTAATATTTATGACCACCATGTAAGTCTCTTTGATGTGCCAGAATGCGGGCTTATTATTCCGTGAACTCAGCGTTGACTGGAATGTTACTCGTCATGGAAAATTGCGGAGAATAAGTTCTCTGATTTCCAGTTTCAACTTCTGAAATAACTTTCCAGTAACACACACCAGTTGATCTCAGCTTCCCCTCGTTTTTGTATAATTTTATTTGATTAAAAATGAATCACAGGATATGTGGAATACTCCTTGATTCTGAAAGGAATCGACCGTTGAGATTACTAACGTTTATATGAAGCGCTCATGATAAAATAACGGTACCACTAGAGGATGCCCTATGGCGAGACATGATGAAATTCTGGGCAGTACAGTATATTAGTATACAGAGTGGAAGTGATATAGTCTTGTAGATTTCCGGAACGAATAGCACATGTTATACTGTATGAAACAAAAAACTATGATATCATATTGGTGGAAAGTTAATAATTTTTTCAGAAAATGTTTTCACTCAAATGTTTAACAACCTCTCATTCGGTAACTATTAGGAGTAGGATTGTGATTTTTGTCCATATCTTTTTTTTTAGTAGGTTATTTTACGACGCTTTATCAACATCTAGGCTATTTAGCGTCTGAATGAGATGAAGGTGATAATGCTGGTGGAATGAGTCCGGGGTCCAGCACCGAAAGTTACCCAGCATTTGCTCATATCGGGTTGAGGGAAAACCCCGGAAAAAACCTCAACCAGCTAACTTGCCCCAACCGGGAATCGAACCCGGGTCACCTTGTTTCGCGGCCAGACGCGCTAGCCGTTATTCCACAGGTGTGGACTTGTCCATATCGATAGGAAAACTAATAAAGAATAGCTTATCCCTCTGGCATATTTCAATAGTGTGGACGGTTTTCGTGTAACTTTAATTTTAATAATCTATAATTTAAAGCCACTGCTCGAAGCGAGTTGGTTGCAACGCAGCGCCAGTGAACAGCTCATTTAGCGAGACACACCGAGTTTGTTGACCTCTTACATACGTATCACGAGAAGAGTGTGTTCGCAGCGATGTTGCCGGACTGCTAAAACTTCAAACTTAATTTTTAATTAACCATGCATTTAATCACAAAAAGTAATATAGGTTTTCTATTCATTTCAGTGTACCCTATCTTCCCTTTAAATCTGCAAGTTTATTTCACTTCCACTCTGTAAGTATATCTGGTTAACAAGAATAAAGTATCTGCACTGTCTTCTTGGCTAAGAATCTACTCAACAACTTATTCCTAACTCCCATGCTTTACGGTTTGTTGCGTAGGACCTTTCTTTTACTAAAGATTTTTTTTTATCCTACAGCATAACAGTGCATATTTCTGTACAGATTACTGTGCACATTACTATGGAATCCCGGCCACTAAGTCACTCAATTGAGTGCGCTCCTTGTATAATGGCAGCTGACTCAATAAAAAGTCAACATACATGCCGAACTTGGAGTCAGGCCACAAAGGGAAAAACACTGGAAGACGGGAGTTCGATCCGGTGCTGTGGATTGGACTTCGGCGTAGCTCAATGGTGAGAGCCCTTGGTACGTAGAAGAAAGGACCGGGTTCGATCCCCGGCGCCGGAGTAGGACCTTTTTCCTATCCCACGATAGGCCTACATGAAAAAGAAAGAAGTTTCTTTCAGAGATTGAAAAGTATAAAAATTTCAACGAACATTATAGTAACTTTACACAACATAAACAATAACTACAACAATTCCAATGAACTTAGTATTGGATCTTATGTGAAACACTTGTGGCTATATATTTTATTTCCGCCAGAATAAGAATAACATTTTACCCCTATGCAGGTACTTGTGATGAAATACTAGAAACTGAATACATTTCGGAACATTCCATAGCCACTAAGGAACTAGAAGCCCATTTCATATTCTTCGTATCACCATTACAACATCCTGAATATTCTACCTTATGTTATGAATTTGTGAATTCATTATGTTACAAATAATTCGCAAAGACGAGAGCGGGTTAATAATACTAAAGTGTAGGATGATTGGTATTCAACTATTTACACTCACGGGTTGATTGATTTACTTTCTTTCCTATTGGCACACATCGGTGACAGTAGGGACTATGGGTGCTACGCATAGACATTTCGCTAACCGAGCTACGAGCGTGCTAAACTAGCCCCGGCTGTCGAGTGATTACTTGTACAGGATTCATATCATATCATATCATATCATATCATATCATATCTCATATCATATATCATATCATATCATATCATAAGATATCACATCATATATCATATCACATATATCATATCATATCATATCATATCATATCATATAATATCATATCTCATATCATATATCATATCATATCATATCATAAGATATCACATCATATATCATATCACATATATCATATCATATCATATCATATCATATCATATCATATCATATCATATCATATCATATCATAAGATATCACATCATATATCATATATATCATATCATATCATATCATATCATATCATATCATATCATATATCATATCATATCATATCATATCATATCATATCATATCATATCATATCATATCATATCATATCATATATCTTTTATATCGCTAACACTAGTTTATGAATACGAAAAACGTTACCTCGCTGATCATCCACCGGAAGCCCGCGCTAAGAATATCTATGAATACGGCCCTTTGTTACTAGTGAAGTATGAAAGCTCTTCGTTGCTGCCTATTGTGACAGGATAAGGTGCTACTTGGATGGATAGTTATGAAACGGAAATGTGTTAGTGGAAGAAATAAGTTTACGTGAGTGCACAAATTAAAAAGGAGCAGATGACAGTCCTCCATATATAATGAACTTCCTGCAACTAAAAACCATTTTCTAAAAGCCACTGTAATATAATTTTATTAAAAACACTGAATCTGTCGTTGCTCTTAAAACTGATATCATAGGTCAAAGGATTAGAATCAACCACATACCGGTAATCAAATAACATGCTTTTAATTCGTAAATGATACATATTAAAGAATTCACATTAAATTTCAAACATTCCATCTGACTTTTTAGGTGCTGTTTTACTTACAGAGGAAATGTACGAGGTGTAAGTTGAGATGCTGAATGAGACTTGGGTCATAGAAAGCAGGCACATAGTTGCTGTAAAAGTGAAGTTCGTTTCGACTAACATACAGAACTATATGAGACACTGCAGTGCTTTTCTTTCACACTTCGGCCAGCTCACGCCGGCCACAGCAACTCGGACTCCCGCGGAAACATTTAAGGCTGGTTCACAATAAACCGGGAACAGAAACGACAACGAGAACGGAAATAATGTTAAAATAAATGTATTTATATGTGAGCATTCACAACAGTTAATTGTGAATGCTCACATTTAAATACATTTATTTTAACATTATTTCCGTTCTCGTTCTCGTTGTCGTTTCTGTTCCCGGTTTATTGTGAACCAGCCTTTATAATATCCCCGCTACCGCTTCACGTTCTTATAATTACAGTTGCAATTACAACGAAATAAGCTCATACCTTATCATAAGAGATATTGAAAATGTTGTCCTTTCCAATACACACATTTCTGACACATTCTCTGGAAATTTTCATTCACACTCGAGAGTTCAATATCCGAAATTGAGTCAATTTCTCGCCTGTTGTTTTCTTTTAATTCTTCCAATGCATGGGGGTTTGCTTCGTACACTTTAACTTTCAAGTTCCCCCATAGATAAAAATCGCATACAGTTAGATCAGGGAATCATGTTACTCTTCGCTTTCTATCTCGAATCGACCCCGTTTCCCGTTTCGACTCTACTCGGGACTGACCGATTTGGCACTGTTTTGTATTGGGAGGGAAATAATGAAGGGAAATAGATGGTTGCCGAACCAGTCTAAAGTCAAAAGATCATGATTCTTTAAAAAATACTAGTTAGTTAGTGGGGTTTAAAAAGAGCGCATCAGCTACTATGGCTATTTGCGCCCTTACATAATACTAAGAAAATGATGTTTCATCCTCAGTATTGTACAGTAGTGGCAAAAAAACTGGACCGACCCTTGTAGCTGATTTCAGAGCCTTGTTCACTCCAGAGCACAATATACTGGTAACTAAGACTTTCGTGGTTAGAATCCTGCCTGGGAAGAAAACTTTTTTTGTGTTCCTTATTCAAATTTATTCCCAATACTTTTCGATTGCTGATAAAATTCATGTTCTGGGAATAATAAGTTAATTAAGTAGTAAAATATTGCTGCAATCGAAAAGTATTGGGAATCAATTTGAATAAGGAACAAAAAAAAGTTTCCTTCCGAGGCAGAACTCGAACCACGAAAGTCTTAGTTACCAGTCTATCGTGCTCTGGAGTGAACAAGGCTCTGAAATCAGCTACAAGGGTTGGTCCGGTTTTTTTGCCACTACTGTACATGCACAGTGACGTTTTGCTCTTTCTGTATATCCTTTTCTTAATGTAATCACAGAGAAACATGATTTAAAAAGCTGAAACATGAAGGAAAAATGAGGCCTACAAAGAGCTCCGAACATTCACAGAGGATATAAATTTATTTGCCAAAACGGAATGCCTGATCCAACGTACCCCATCTATAGAGGAAATTGTCCCTTATCTAATGACCAACAATTCAACAAAAATCTTTTTATTAAATACATTCATTAACAAAAGTCTCCGTTTTCAACCACTAGCGACAATGTGGCTTAATAAGAATAGGCCTTAAACTGTTGCGATGTTGAGTTTCTTCCAGTATTTTAGTTTCCAATAAATCATCATTCCATCTTTGCTCCACTAACGATAGTCGTCTCACTCTAATGAAAGAACATTATCATTAGACCCTATATTCATTAATTGGAGATATTTAGTTCTAACGAATTTTTCTAAACTGCATATCTGCCATACAACTAAAGATTGTTGACATTTTGGATCCTATGTTTTTCGTATTTTTGTCTTATTTTGAGAAGACTTTCTGTTGACATTTGTTCACGTATCAACTTCCTATATGTATTTATTCTATATATTCAACTGAATATATCTAGTTCTGTTGGCTATATTACTATTTAAATTCACAACAGTGACATTTTACCTCTCTGGATTATTTGATAGGGTTTCATTTTTGGAGGCCATCCTACTCTAAAGGCGTAATTTTTACTGCAGCTAACGAGTTCTCTTCATCCGATGTCGTTACGCGCCTAAGAACCCATTACCAGGCAGTAAGTTGGAATTATAATGTAAACACAGTAGTCGAGAACTTTAAATAGTCACAAGTGTATTTCTGAACCTTTCTTTTAGATTTAAAATATATTTCTTTATCGAAAGTATGAAAATAACTGTATTGTTAAATAAATGGAAATAATTAAATTCGATTAATAAATAATTAAAAATATATTTACGAGATTTAAATGCTCAAAAAGCCTTCAAGGAAACTACACGTTACGAGAATGGATGATCAAATACTATTTAGATTTTTTTTAATATAGTCCCCTTCCCAAATAAAGATAGTAACGCTTGTCAGAGGAAATTAACTTCTAAGAAGAAACACAAGACATTACCAATATTCCGAGATAGCTTCTGCAAAATGCTGTGAACAATGTCGCACAAACAATAATACCGATATATTTACAATGTTCTGTAATATTGTAAAGTAAACTGCGAAGTTTACTTCCTCAATAATGTTTTTGTTTCTTCTCGCTCTCAAATATTGAAGTTTTTATAAACCTTTAATATTTGAACAGACTGGATATGTCTTCATTTGTGAACACTCCCTTTGTCTGGAATGTTTCAGGAAACTGCGTTTGAAATGATTGAAACAATATAATGTCATTCAAGATTATCATAATTTTTATATGTAGACCTACACTAATTTATTAGTACTGTACTACAGCAGTGTTTTCCAATAGTATTCTATCGAGAGCCTATTATTTGCCTATACTTCATCTACCGTACATTCTAAGCAAATTGGTATAATTTCCTGAAGATTGTAGCTCTGTAACATTCAAAATTTCCATTTATACAGTTATATAGATAAAAATATTTTACAGTAGGCAATTATGTATTTCTTCTAAAATTCCTGCCATACTTATTATGCACTACCGAATAACAATCATATCACAGATCACGGGTTAATTATGACTTGTTCCTTGAAACAATACAGTTAACAACTGAGTTTATATAATTCAATTTGAAAATATTATGTAAATTAAATTCGAATAGTGACAGGACTTCATTTGAATGTTGATCCCAGTACAACTTAATTCAAATTATTTGTCGCCAAACTCCAGATCACCTCTTGATAAGAAAAGAAATCTCAGAAGACAGATTATAATTTTTAACAAAATTCATATTTTCAGATTGTTCAATAAAAAAATCAATATAATAAAAACTAAAAGGTTCTCAACTAGTTGCCAATTAAGTCAGCAAAACTGAAGACATTCCAGGACACATAAAGGGTGTTTATCGTGTCTAAAATATCAGACTGTTCATTTATTTTCAATTATGAGTTTTCTACAGTACAATGGTTTTCTTACAACACATTTGCAATTCTGTTACTTCATTAAGTTCCTATAGCATTTTTCGTGTCTTCTTTCGTCAACCTCCTGTAATCCAAACTCCGTCTGTCCGTCCGTCCGTCCGTCCGTCCGTCAGTCCGTCAGTCCGTCCGTCAGTCCGTCCATCGTTCCTTAGTTCCTCCCCATTTTCTGTTGTCCTCACAGCATCTTTGCTATCATAATTTGTCAACTTCTTCACATTTATTTGTTTATTTATTAATCAATTATCTATTCATTTACTTGTCATTCAATTATTGATTGACTAATTAATTATTTCTGTCTAGTGTATATAGGTCCAAGAGTAATCCATATAGCTCCGATGGATTTAGGACAGTAGTGGCAGGAAACGGTTTCAGCAATAAAGACAAGTGGGGAACAATTTGTCTACAATTAATTTATAGCTTGAACGTAGTGACTTGCACAAGAGATTGGATAACGTAACGAGAAAGCAAATCTCTCTTTTTTTACTGCAACATTCACGGCAAGTGTATTTAAAAAATACGCCGGTTATATTGTTTTGTTCTTTGTCAGTTCGCTTATATTAGTTCAGTCACCCTACATTAATGCTCTGATGAGAAGATAAAACTTTAATCGGTGGTTATAAAAACATGCAAACGTTCACCCCCTCACACTAAAATGAAAGGGGTGAAAGTATTCATGCAGAGTTTTACAACATCCCCTCATCCACGGTGCCGTGTCCACTATCTCTCATTCAACTTGGGCTTTATTTTTTTTTATTTAACATGAAACCAAACTCTGTGGTTTTCACTGTGAACCCACGTTCGTCTCTTTGAACAGGACAAAAATCGGGCGACAGAGAAGCGGTCACTTTTTGTGCTTTAAAGTTTTCCCACCAGAGGGAACACAATAGTCTGTTTCGATCACACCGCAGTTCCCACACTCATAGTAATGCACATAGAAGGTGTACTGTAGTCTTTATCCTTTCTGTGTTTCAAACGAGTGGATAATTTTCATAAAAGATTTACAGAAAGAAGGAATCAAACGTATCGTTACAATTCGCTGGTTCTGCCACGCGAATTTCTTCTACAATGCCTTCAGAACTATATAGCCTACGTTATTCCGAACTACGGAATGACTTTAAAAATAACGAGATTACGGTGAAATGAGATCTAAATATTCGACGGAAATCCGTTACACTACATCTCGCAAGAAATCACTGTTCTTATTTTTAAACTGCCAACATTTATTTCGAGATTTTCTAAATAATTGGGAACAGATTTCATTTCAGGTAAATGCCGTTGGCATTCTACAGTTATACCACAGTCTAGTATGTACAGTCACGAAGCTCAATACGTAGTAAATATGCATCCATAGATAGTTGCTAACCACTAGGATTTCTAATATCGCCTCATTACGGACAATGCGAAATAGTACCGGCACAGTCTATTGTTCCTAGCACCCTCACAACTCAGGTTTCGTGACTGTATATACTAGACTGTGGTTTATACCGTATGGACGGATATTAATAGAGTATCTTCGAGAGGTGAATCAGTGCAGTGAGTTACACAGCAAAGTCTGGTATCAGTGTGATTTTTGTGAGATATTGTTACAAATAAAAGCTAACAGATGGTCAACTTTGCAACATACAATCACTAACAGAAGCGGCTTTGTATGAAGAGAACAAAATATAGTGGAAGCTCTTAAGTTCGACAGAAAACAAATTCGACATTTTATAGTTCGACTGCTTAAGTAGGAGAATTAGACACGCCCCTATATGGACACTAAGAAATGGTTTGCCATTTGAATGGGAATTGGTTTTGTCTCTTGTAGTGATACATTTGTTAAAGGAGAACATAATATTCTATTGATTAGAACATCCATATTTAATCACTCATTTTAAATTAATGAACTCTTCTTTTTCTATTTGAGACAGAGACTCTCCGCCTTCAACACGTTTTAGGGTATTTAATTTTTCCTTTAACACACAATATTTATTCCTTCCACTACAGGAGGCAGACTGTGTATTATGCCGTTTGTGAGACGGAACTGTCGAAACCCACTGTGGTACTAGAAGCGCATACACAAGTTTCGGGGAGGGCAGAAAATTCAAGTACAGTACTGTATTTTGTTGATGGATGTATAACCAATAAGAATTTGTATTCATTTCACCTGCCATACCCACTACCCTTATTGAACTGAACTTTCAATTCTGTTCAGTCGAACTTAGGAGAGTCCACTGTATACGTAACTGCACGAAACGTTTAGTAACCTTAACGTGTCACAGAGTTACATTGGTGAGTGCGCACTTCCTCCATTCCTTGTTTCGCTTCGGACTTTCTTCTACCGTCACTGAATGCACAGTTGCCACGTCTTCCTGTCACACAGTTTGGTACAGGATATCTTCAATTAAATTTTGGCCAAAACTTAATGTTAACGGAACAAGCCAATACAATATATTTTGATATGGATTATAATAACACAAATTCTCGACCTACTTCTTCCATGTTTTTATTTCCTGTAACTCAGAATGAAATTAATTTAATCTTAAAGAAATTAAAAAATAATGTCTCTCCTGGTATAGATGATATTACTAACAGAACTTTGCAAATGACAGTTACAAATATATAGAAACCGCTTGCTTATGTTTCCAAATTATGTTTTTCTCAAGGAGTATTTCCAAATGATTTAAAGAATGCTGTAATCATTACAGTAGCTACATAAACATAGGCGGAGAGAGAACCGTCTCCTTGGGGGGGGGCAAAGCAAAACCATAGAATCCCGATATAACGAGATTACGGGGGTATCATTTACTTATTCCCTGTTATAGCTTGACCGTGGTACAGTATATCAGAATATGATCATTTAATAGAAATATTTTTGGGGTGCATGTTTCTTATAGTGTTATATCAATACCCACGATGTTTCGGACCGAGTTGTATAAGGCTTTAACTGTAGGTCTACTACAAATTATAATAGGACATAACCATAGGCAGAGTTATGGGAGGATATGTGGGAGCACTGCGCCCCCCAAATTTGTCTGAACTCTTTTTTTCCTATTAACATTACAAAATATTGAATTCAAAAGACTTTTCTTGCTTTTGTTAATGAATGGGATATTGTTTTAAATGCTGCCATTGTACCATCTTCCTGGAAAATGGCTGTTTTCACAAAAAACCTTTGCACTATGGTTGTTTTATGAGAGTACTGAAAATTTTCACTCCTTTAACATGGGACTATGGTTATTTTTTTTCACTAACACCTAATTCAGTAGATGGTCGCTGCAGACTTCTAACACAGGAGTACAGGCTGTTGCAAAAGAAACATTACAGTGCTTCAATTCCTCAAACGAGGTATAGAAATTCTTATACATTCATCAATTTAAAATAAATATTATAGTCTGGACACATGATCTGAAGATATTAATTCGTCAATTTAAACATAGAAACTTAATCATAAACAAAAGCAAGAAAAGTCTTTTGCATCCAATATTTTCTAATGTTAATAGAAAAAAAAAAGAAAAGTTCACAAGTTTGGGGGGGGAAGTGCCCCCCCTTGCACCCCCCCCCCATATACATAAGTCTGGTGAAAAAAAGAATATGAATAATTATAGACCAATATCATTGTTACCTAGTCTTTGTAAAGTTTTGGAAAAATGAATTTAAAATAGGTTAATGAATTATGTTGAAAAAAATAATTTGTTTTCCGAAAATCTGTTTGATTTTCGAACTAATTTGTGTACTGATGATGCTATCACTGTTGCTATAAGAAAAAATAAATGTTTCGTTTTTTCTTGATTTGAGAAAAGCTTTCGATACAGTCGTGCTTTTAAATAAATTAGAAAACATGAATGTTAATGGAATAGTCCTAAATTTAATTAAATCATATTACAGTAATAGAACTCAGGTAACTAAATTCATAATCAATTTTAGTAATATTCAAAATGTAAAATTAGGCATGCCATAAGGTATTGTTTTAGGGCCAATTTTATTTTTAATATATAAATTATTTTTTAACAGTTAATTTAGGAAAATATAGAGGCATTTTTGTATTCATATTATGCTCATGACACAGTTGTAATCTTTAGTGGCTCATCCTGGACTAGTGTATACTAAAATGCAAATAATGGTACAAATTTTATAAAAAAATTGGTTAAATAGAAACTTTCTTTCACTAATTGCTTCCAAGACTACATAGATTCCTTAACGCAAGTGGTTTATAGCAATTAAAATCTTGTGATAAATTGAATGTAATGATATGGACCGTCTCTTCAGTTAACACTTGACCTTTCCGAACTTCCTTTTCCTTGATGACAGATGCATTCTCTGTGGCGAAACTATTCGTATCACCTTCGAATTTTCAACGCGGAAAGACTAGGATGTCCAAATTGCCTGTGACACACGCGGCGAACCGCGATAGCACTGATGTTACATTGTTTATATTCGAGCACAATCCAGCTACGGCAGCCGTGGCGAAAATGTGGTTCGCAATGGTAGCTGTACATTTCTCTGGCTTCCTACCTCCCCTAACCCCCACCCTCTCACTCACTGGAGTCAAATTCCGTTCCATTTGCATTTGTTTCTGACCTGCGAGTGGCGTATCGTCGCAATGTCTCTCTCGAAACCATGTACAGTACCTCTACAAAAACGAAAGTTTCAAGTAGGATGGGACGACGCATTTTTTGCTGCCAATATGATGAGAATATTAAATTATGATTTGTTCACAAGTGTTACGAGGAAAATGGTTGCATAACATAAAACGGCATTATCCTACATGTTACTCATGAAACATTAAAAGGTTAAGTGTTATTATCATCATCGTCCTCCTCATCATCATCATCATCTCTGTACGTCGATCTTTTTTCAGCAGATGTACGAATAATGCGGTTAGCTCTTCAATTTAAACTCACAGATTTACAATGTAATGTTAAATGAAAGCTAGATGTAAGGACTTGACAAATGTTGAACTTTTCAAATCTTTGCCAAAAAATAAATATCCGAAGCTTCGTTCTTTCGCTTGTCTGTTGAAGTCATGTTCGCCACAACTTACGTTTGTGAAAAATTATTTTCAACAATGAAAATAGTAAAAACCAAATTTAGATCACGACTGATAGACAAATACCTTCGTGATCAACTACGACTGTCAGTAAGTGACATAATACCTGATTTTGAAACTCTGTCGCAGAGACATTCTGAAGACAGTTAATTTTAGGTTGTGCTAATGTGTCCTATGTTTTCTTATTCATTTCTTTCGTCGTTACACGTATTAAACATTAGCTTGTAACATTATACCCTATAAAATTATATTTAAGTGCTTGACGTAAGGAAAATGAAAATCCGTTAATAAGTCAGACAGTTGCTTGACTTCCCCTTCAGGTGTCCGCCTCCCTCCATAGGTGCTATGCACGTTGCAGGTTACACAGTGGCTCGGCGTACGCTCACATTTTCGCCACGGCTGAGCTACGGTCTGTTGGTAGAGAAGTCATTTTCTCCAACAGTGATGTACAAGTTTCCCGCTAAATAACAACGACCAATACGAAACTTGAAATATCCCTTTTCCAAATGGTAGTAATATCATGTACTTCTCTTCAGTATATTTCCAGTAGTAATGCTAATAATGGAGTTTGTACATAAGACCTTTCCTTCCATGTTTCAACAGATCCACATTTATCCCATATATTCTCTGAAAAATTATTTTGTTATAAATTTATAGCGAAAAATTGCGATATCACCTGTGTTCAAACAGAAGTCTGGAAACACATTTAATTGTATTTATACTTCATAGGGCTTTAACTAGGGTCTTTAATCACACATACACAGAGAGGGAGTAGATAGGCGGAGATGAAGTGAGGAAATGTATCTTTTAAAAGCTATGTAATTTCGGAACAATTTTCCCCTCGTGTATATGACTGATGTGTAACATCTCTCAATTATTTAAATTCCCTTGCACGCTTCGATGCGAGCTTTCAGCAAGCTGTGGAGAGGTGGTCCTGTAGCGCGCTCACCCTGGCCGGCCCGGTCCTTTGCCTTCTAATCTTGTTTAGAAGTCCCTCGCATTACATGTGCTGCAGGTTAGTCCAATATGTAAACTACAGCAGCTACTCTGCACACGCTGCTAGCAACTTGCGCTTCAATTTATTCTAACATAAGGCAAACGTACATCTTCTTAACAATGCACTCACTGCTTCTCTGTGTGTGTTGCTAAGAGATTGTTGCTTCACTAACGGCAACCCTCTGTTAAATTATTGTGCTCCTTGTATAGTCCGTGCCAAACTTAAGCATGAGAGAGATTGGAGCTAATGCTCACAATAGTGAATTGAAAACACTGCAGCAAAATCCCGATTGGCGAATGCAATTGTATATTTCTTCACACTGTCCTTTAAAATTATTTATTTATTTATTTATGGAGTTAAGGCCATCAGTAATAAAGAGGTACAGAATGAATATGACATAAAAAAAACAACTGAACATACAAATACAAACTGAAAATAATAAAAATTAATCGATTTATTTGCAACGTCCGTAGATCTGACCTTATCACACCTTCACTAAATATGCTGTCCTGGGTCCGTCTCAAAGAGCGAAGAACTATTCACTCTCTCACTTTACTCTTCAATATTCTTCAAACCTCTAACCCTAGCTACTTAGCTTCTCGTTTTCAACTTCTGTCCTCATATCACGAAATAGATACTCGCTCACAACACCATATCACACTCTCCATTCCTAAACACAGAACATCCTTCTACTCTTCATCTTTCACCGTCTCTGCAGCTCATCTCTGGAATTCTCCACCACAACATGTCAGAGACTGTCGGACATTGTCTAGTTTCAAACATAAATTAAAATTGCACTTTTTGAATTAGATTCCTTTCAGTTATAAGCCCTTTTCTCTGCAATAGTTTTGTAAAAATATAGGCTATATATTTCTTTTTCCTTCCTTTGCACTTTTTGTTCTCTTTATCAGCCGATGAATTTATTATCATAGGCTTCTTATCGTGAATTTTATTTAATTTTCGTATTTCTTATCTTTTTTTTATTATTACCGGTATTTTATTACATTCCATTTTGATATATTCTTCGTTACGTTTTTCCATATTAACCATTTGGACTAAATGAGTTGCTTTCACTATATTCCAATGTATTTTACTTTCTTTTTTTTCTATTATGGTATTATTTTCATGTTGTTTAGTGTCGATTTTATTATGCTATTATTATTATGCTATTAATATGCTATTATTATTATTATTATTATTATTATTATTATTATTGTAATATGTTAGTATTCTGTTCTTTAACTTTTTGTAAAATTTTAACTGCTTGTATACTTTGTGCCCTGGTAGAGTGTAAGAGATGGCTCTATGGCCTTAACTCTGCCAGTATAAATAAAGAATTATTATTATTATTATTACTATTATTATTATTATTGTTATTATTATTATTTATTATTATTATTATTATTATTATTATTATTATTATTATTATTATTATTAACATATTAAATGATGCAAAAATAACAAACAAAAAGTGAAAACATATACAACAAATACGGACACAAAATAACAGTGTCACTCAGCATTATTGTTATTAATTAAGGGACAGTAAGCTGTTCTAGTATCCTGGCACAAAGACAAGAGAAATGGTTAATCTAAGGAAAGGAAATTATTGCCAAAATACTAAAGATAAAAACTTCGGCATATATCTAGCAACTTCTCAGAAACAGATTTCGTGAGATAAAACATACTTTTCTAACTTACTTTTAAACTGTGACAGTGTCCGGCAGTCATATGTCGGCCTATGTACTATTTAGCTTAAATATATTGTGAGTTATTTGTGTGGAAAAACGGAGAAATTATAGAAAAAATTGGAAAATATCATCGAATTTCTCTGCGAGAACTTGTCTCGTCTCTATTGTGCTCTCAGAAATTCTAGTAAAAATATTATCCACGTCGAACTCTAATTTCATTCTGTAATACTCTACTATGTAGCGCTTATATCAGTCATACATCATTTTTCAAAAGTAAATTAAAGATATTAAATATATTAGGAGAAGGCCTATAAAAGAAGTCAAACTTAAGCAATAAAATTCTAAAACAAGTCTCCACAAAAAAATATTTACGTTACAACCTTACCTATTTTATAAATGTTCGCTGGAATTATTATGCAAGCCACCGGCGTGGCTCAGTCGGTTAAGGCGCTTGCCTGTCGATTTAAAGTTGCACTCGGGCGCGGGTTCGATCCCTGCTTGGCTGATTACCTGGTTGGGTTTTTTCCGAGGTTTTCCCCAACCGTAAGGTAAATGCCAGGTAATCTATGGCGAATCCTCGGCCTCATCTCGCCAAATACCATCTCGCTATCACCAATCTCATCGACGCTAAATAACCTCTCAGTTGATACAGCGTCGTTAAATAACCAACTAAAGAAATGATGGATTCTGTTTACATTTTCTTAGATTTAACTGTTGAAATTGGCCACTCCTGCCTGAATACAGGCCGCAACTCGTCATCTCACGAGATCAGAACATAGTCTCAAATTCCTGGCATAGTTTTCATTGTACGACAGCCTTGCACTATGATCATGCTCGCAAGCCCTACTAAGAAACCAAGCATTTCCTGATCCTTGTTATAACTAGGGCTCGAAAGGTGATGAAATATATTTTTTATAAGACATCACAAACGATGAAAGATGCAATACAAACTCGTTTCACACCAATACGAACTAATACAACATTTTTCGGTCCTTTACTGTCTATTGGTTATTTCTTAGAAAATGTTCTACTTTTGTAACACTTTTATCCTTTTCTGCTAATGAGCACAAAAACGAGTAAAAGTCAGGATAGGAGAAGAAATGCCTGAAAGAAGTGAATTAGGGAGAGGAGAACGTTAAGGATGCCCTTTATCAACTACCCTATTCAACATCTACTTGGAGGATTCAGTAAAGAACTGTTTTCAGAACATGGGAGGAGTAAAAGTAGGAGGAAGAAGAATAAGGTGCATAAGATTTGCTGGTGATATGGCGCTGTTAGCAGAAGAGGAGGTTATGCTAGGGGATATGCTACAGGAGCTAAATGACAACTGTGAGCAGTATGGGATGAAGATAAATGCAAACAAAACGAAGACCATGGATGTCGGAAGAAAAATAAAGAAGTTAAGCTTGCGAATTCTAAATGGGACAGTAGAGCAAGTGAATAGCTTAAAATACTTGGGATGTACTATAAGCAGTAACATGAGCTGCAGCCACGAAGTCAAAAGGAGCATGACTATTCCAAAGGAAGCTTTTTAGTAGAAAAATGAGCATCTTGTGCATCCCTCTGGAAAAAGAACTAAGGAAGAGATTAGTGAAGTGCTTTGTGTGGAGTGTAGCATTGTATGGAGCAGAAATATGGACATTACGACGAAATGAAGAGAAACGAATAGAAGCATTTTAAATGTGAATATGGAGGAGAATGTAACATGTGAAATGGACAGACAGAATAAGAAATGAAATTGTGTTGAAAAGAGTGGGTGAAGAAGGAATGATACTGAAACTGATCAGAAAGAGAAAATAGAATGGTTGATCATTGGCTGAGAAGAAATTGGCTGAGAAGAAATTGCCTACTGGAAGAAATGGTGAACGGGAGAAAAGTTCAGGGTAGAAGAAGATATCAGATGATAGACGGCATTAAGATATGTGGATCATATGCGGAGACTAAGAGAAAGGAAGAAAGTAGGAAAGATTGGAGAATGCTGGGTTTACAATGGAAGACGTGCCCATGGGCAGAACATGTATGTATGTATGTATGTATGTATGTATGTATGTATGTATGTATGTATGTATGTATGTATGTATGTATGCTTATGAAAGGATATTTTTTACGGTGTACTCGTAGTCTATATTCGATAACCTACTGCAGATTGCTTACGCAATTCGATTTCGTCTCATAAGAATTTTTCTTTGCACCTGCCTTGACTCCTGATCACATGTGTAAATGCTTCCCCCCATTCGACGCAACAGAACAAATACTGCAACCGCAGTACCCGCAGTCTGCATATTGCATCACACAAGTGAAGACGTAAAAATGCCAAAAAGAAAAACAATCCAGAGAAAGTTTTTTGCTACAGTTAGTGACCAAGTTTTTGTGAGAATGTATTTTTCACAAAAGCAATTACACTATTATTTTGTTTGTATTTTACTATTAAAATCATGGTAATTTTTAAATTGTAATGTCATATTTTCAGAAACTTAAGGTCATTTAATAATGTCATTTTTCTATAATTTTAGGTCATCAACTTCCGAGCCCTAGTTACAACCATTTTTCCTCTATACATATGCTGAAATCATACTTAAAATTTTGTCCACTTTTTTCGTTACAACATGTGTATTATTATATATATTATACTATTATTTTGTTTGTATTTTACTATTAAAATCATGGTCATGTTTTTAATTGTAATGTCATATTTTCAGAAACTTGAGGTCATTTAAAACTGTCATTTTTCTATAATTTTAGGTCATCAACTTCCGAGCCCCAGTTACAACCATTTTTCCTCTATACATATGATGAAATCATACTTAAAATTTTGTTCACTTTTTTGTTACAACATGTGTATTATTATATACATTTAAATCCTGAATACATTTAAAGTAAGAAGTAGAAGTAATAGGCCTACTTATCTCTTATAGGCGTATGTAACTTACGTGTAATTGAATTAGGGTGAAATATCGCAAAATACAGAAGAAAAGAAATTAATATAACTGTAATGAACTAATGGAGAGAACAAAATGAAATAATGACTGGCGTCCACATCCCGAAATTACTTACAATCTAAAAGACAAATATTACAAGGGAAGAAAACGTTGGCTAGAATTTTGGGAACATTAAGTGGCCGAACAGTGTATGGGACATTTAATTTACTTCAAACGAAAACTGGACTTTAAATTAATCAACAAAAAATACGAGTATTATTAATCGCTGCTTGAGATAGATATGTCAAATATAAGTGCTAATTAGGAATTATATTTCTTATCAGAACAATAATTACTGCGCATAAAGATAAAGACAACAAGAAGAATATGAATTGGGCAGATTTTAAAAATACCACTAGCTGCATAGAGAGGACCGCAGTGGACTGGAACTCACAAGGCAGAAGAAAAAGAGGACACCACGAAGTAAGCAGTAAGTTCAGAAAGCGTCTGGCCGCGAAACCAGGTGGCCCGGGTTCGATTCCCGGTCGGGGCAAGTTATCTGGTTCAGGTTTTTTTTTCCAGGGTTTTCCCTCAATCCAATATGAGCAAATGCTGGGTAACTTTCGATGCTGGACCCCGGACTCATTTCACTGGCATTATCACCTTCATCTCATTCAGACGCTAAATAACCTAAGCTGTTGATAAAGCGTCGTAAAATAACCTACTAAAATAAAAAAAAATAAAAAGTTCAGAAAGAAGTTAGGTGCTGGCTATCCTGGAAGACAGTAAATAACTGACCAGACTAGAGTGCACTGGAGGCAGTTGATTCAGACCATATGCTCCTCATAAAAAAATACGATTATTATTACTATTATTATTATTATTATTATTATTATTATCATTATTATTATTACTCGTGCATTATCTGGTAAAATTTAAACAGAAAAGTAGGCCTAGCCTACATGTAAAATTCATGAATATATTTTCTACAGTTCTTCAATAATTACGACTTTGCACTTATACCAACAGCGAGCAAGTATTTTTCAGACAGCAGAAAGTCACAAATTCTCCGGTAAAGGAGGCACAGTACCAAGAGCAAAAATATAACTCTGACTCCGGATGTACCTCAAGATTTGCATGACCTACTTCGAGCACGACTGGTTTTCATCTTTCGTCAAGTTTCCTGAAGGAAATCACATCAGTGAGCTGTGCGCATTGCAGTCTGTGGCGAGGATGTTCTTTTCACATTGCAAGAATTTCAAATATGCAGACGACATGTCAATCCATATTCAATGTCGTTTGTGGAACCCGGCGCTCCCACAACCGGCCAGAAGCGCGTTATTGTTGAGAAGGGGTACAAGACTCGCTCTAGGAACGTAGTTCAGTCAGCCAAACATTTCTCACGAAATGGAGCGCAGTTCAATCCGTGTCAGATCCTGTGAATTTATAGAAAAAAAAAAGGCAGTTTAGTGGAAAGAGTATTGCTACTCGTGATTCTATGTTCATGGATCCATATGTTTATTTCATTATTGACAATGTCATTGAATAAAATGTATTTCCTATAATTAACATTATTGTAGTAAGTACAGGGGAAAATACCTAGTACAATCAAAGTAGTCCTCATTGGAAATACAAAGGAACATCATACATGTTTTGAAATTACGGACCATATGCGATATAGATGTATGCAAACAAGACGAAGACCATAAGAAATATAAAGAATGTAAACGTGCGAATGCAGTAAAGCAAGTGGACAGCTTCAAATACTTGGAGTGTACTATATGCAGTAACATGAGCTGCTGCCAGGAGTCAAAAGGACAGCAATGCAGTGTTGACAACAATCGTCACCCCAAAGTCGCAAAATAAGATGTTGAACGTCGTTAAAAAGCCGCTAATTCAATTTACAAGTAAAAAAAAAGGATATGTAAAGAAACTGGTAAGACCAACAATAGGATAAATATATCGTAACTTGTAGAGATATAATCTAATACAGTGATGTCAACTGATGCCCATAAGAGCAAGCGCGCGCTTTAGAGCCAGGAGAGCCTGAGCGCTTTACAGCGGAAGGAAAAGAGACAGACAAATAATGCCGCTTGGTCGAGCTATATACAGGGATGGCCAGCACTGATTCAATGGATAAAGCGAAGAGAACTTATTAAACCTGCATGCATGTTAATTTTTAGATTTGTCTCAGAAGTATAAGTGCATTATAAGAATGTAAGTTTTAATTTTAATGTTCATTTTTCACAAGTTTGCTTTTTTATTCAAAAGGAATATTTTCTCAACTTTTTTTTTACAGAAAAGTGAAATTTTCAGATATGTTTGTTTAGTAGCCTTACAGTTACTAAAACAATGTTTTCGTAAATCTAATATATCGTAAATACGGTTTACTGAAGATAGTGCATTAAAATGTTTGAAAATATTCGCATGGAAAATGTTTGTAAGGAAATGAATTAACAAAGCAAATACTGTTACATCACAAACAAAAGATATGTGCCTATGTTATGGTAAAACGTCAGCTCTGTAGCTTCAGCAGATTTCGAGATAATTTAATATTCTGATAACAGAAAGTTGCGCACCAATATCACCTAAAAGCATAATGCGATAAGAGTTTTATTATGTAATATTAGTTACAGTTAAAACATATACCTAGACAACATTGCTTTGTAACTGTAATATTGTGTTGATTACTTTTATAAGGCTAAAGATACCATCAATATCAATTTCAACTTATCATGTCATATTCAGTGTCTTTCTTTGGGATAACACTTTCTTTATGAATGATGTGTTTAATTTACTTAGTACAGTATAGTTGTAGTTATTATGGAATTTAAGTGAATATTCCTTCTTTACTCTTTATTATGTTATTAACGTTTAAAACACAACTGTAATATTAGGCTAAGAAGTAGGTGTTAGTACTTTTGTTTTACAGACAATATAGAAAATAACAAACAGAAAGAAGCCATATAAAAAATAACGACATAGTAAAATTTCACGTTCCGTTTGAAGTTTGTGCACCACTGTTTTCTTAATCCAACAGGCTGGTTATTCCTCCTAGCATATTTAGCGCTTAAACTCCGCGCACGACGTCAAGGTCAGAAAAATGCGCTTGCTTTGACATCACTGGACTAATAGATCCTGCACGTAGCTGCTGACGTGGAAGACAAAGAAGGCCGGGAGTGGAATGTATATATACGCATCAGTATTTTTAGTCTTGCCCAGAACACTTCCAGAAAAAATTTGGTAATTGTAACTCGTTTTTCCAGAAATTCTCAAGATGCTCCTGACGTGAGATATTATAGCTCTAGCTGTTTTTATATGAATTCTGTTGTCTAGTTTTTGTTTCATAAAGACTGGCTGAACAGGTATTCTACTTCAGCATTCGAATAGGAAAGAGGAAGGACGGTCATAGCAAACCTAGAAAATTATTATAGTTAGCCCCAGCAGAATATTTGAAGGATTCAGAACCATAGTGGTCCAAGCGCCATTTAGTATAACCGTAGAAAACAAAGGTTAAAATGAAGTTATTACCATAATTTAATGGAAACGTATAGCAATTAATATAAAGTATACATACTAAAACTAAATGATATGTCAATCTTCATTAAACTGTGGTATTCACTTAACTTTAACCCTTTCTTTCTCCGTTTTTTAATAAATGGCGCTTGGCTCACTATGGCTCTGAACTTTTCATTTGTACTGGTACACCTCAATCTAAAAATGTATAATGCACGACTTAGCAGCGAAGGCATCAGTAGTGGAGCGGCCTTTACGGAATCCACATTATCCTTCTTCCAATTTTGGTTCTACAATTTTACTCAGTTTTTGTTTTGGGATATTTGAATACAGTTTCGAAGCTGGACATAGAATAGCAATCCCTCTATTTTCACAAATATCTTTAGGACCTTTCTTCTGAATATTTATTAATATTGCAATTTTCCAGTCTTCTGGTATATGCCCAGATTGCCATATATTATTCAGTAGTCTAAGAAGTCGTTTCTTCAGTTTAGGCCCGCGATATTTTAATAATTCCCAATTGATGTTATCAATTAATCCCTCACTTTTTCTATTCTTTCCTCTTATTAATTCCTGTTCCATTTCTTTCAGTGTGATACTGTCATTCGATAAGTTTCTTTTCGACTCGGTAATGCTAGTGATTGTTGTGGTTAGTAAGTCAGTGTAATATTTAATCCATTGTTTCACTCTGTCCTTTACGTCAACTTTCATGGACTTCAGGGGTTAGGTACAGCTTACATCAGTAAAATTTTGGAAATATTCAACATTTTTTTCTTCCATTACTGTATCTTGTACTATAAAGAAAATTGGTATATGTAAAACACTGTCCTTCTGCTATATTAAAAAAAATATTTTCACAATTAAAAAAATTACTTACATTTTTTCTTCAAAATTCAGTTCACTGTGCAGTTATGAAGCGTTTCCCACATAACTAAAAAACTATCCAACATTCTGTGATGACATTTTTTGTGTGTATTTATGCATGCCATATCCACAATATGATGAAAGATCACTTCTCTTCCTTTGATAAATTGTCTGATAAAAAATAAATTGATTTTATAAAATGATCAAATATCAATATTTTCTTCAAACACAAAATAAAAAAAAAATATATTATTTATTAAGAAATGAAGTTAAAAGAGCATGATATTGTAAACATGAGTTTCTGTAATAAAATAAAGAGAGAGGACATGAAAAAAAGTAACAAGTTTATGAGTTATGAGGGAAAAGCTTCATCACTGCAATTTTTTGAATTTTGAAAAAAATAATATATATATATATATTTAAATAACTTTTTTAAACGTAAAAGTACTTTTTTCATGTAGCAGAAGGACAGTATTTTAGATATACCAATTTTCATTATTGTACAAGAAGGGTAATGGAGGGAAAAAATGGTGAATATTTCCAAAAATGTTACTGCCGTAAGCTATACCTAACCCCTTAAATATTCTATACCCAAATCTTTTTGATCCAGTTATATCCCTTTCTATTTGTTTCACAAGTGTATTTCAACTTTCTCTTTTCACCTGGTGAGTGAATTTTCTGACTACAGCTCTATGTATGTTATATTCTATCTTATCCTCATCTTTTCGAGTTGTCAGGTATCGTTTATAAGATTCCTTTTTTAAATTATGGCTTCTTTGAGTTCCTCACTCCATCCCTTCTATCTATTGTTACTTCTTTATTTTCCTAAGACCTCACTGGTTAATTTAGGATATATGTCTTCTTAATATTATTCCTATCTTCATTTATTTCATTCTTTCCCTCATCAGATAAAGCTAAGTCCAGACACGACTGATACAATAGTCTAATGCTTTCCATCTCAAAAAGCTGAACTTTAAACTTAGATTTCCTTTGATCTTTATGTATTAGTTTGTGTTTTATGTATTTGGGTGGAAATCTTATTTACTTTTACTTTTCTATTGTTTCAAGGCATAGGTGCAATGTCCATTTTTATAGAAAATGAAATTTTGTGATATGTAGTACATCATGATGTTATATATATTGCGACAAAAATAAGATGCATATTTTTATTATTTTTCTCTCTAACCCCTTGTTATGAAACATGATATAATGATTTTATACAGTCGTTCAAACTTTAAATTCTCGCTTCTGAAGAATTGGAAAAATTGACACTAGATTTTGGTTGGAGACATAGAAATCTCACAAAAACCGGAAGTAATTTTTAAATTACAAAGTTCTAATATACAAAAATATTCTATATAAAACTTTATAAAAATTACCCTCCAACTCGTCACATTACATTGTACGTAGAATGTCGCTTACAACAAGAATTATTTGTAAATCCAGTCCCTATTCATGAAATTAATTAAGAAAACGTTGAGGATATTTAACTGTACAGTACTGTACAGAAATGCCGATACGAAATTATATTCCTAGGATTTTAGAAAATGTGACGAGATGTAAAGCTATTTTCCTGAGATTAGTTTTCTTGAAAACGTGCAAATGTGACTTTTACTAGGCGCGTCTATAAAGTAATTTTCCCACTCGTCCCACACTTAGTAAACCATATGTTGCGCGAAGCGACTATGTGTACGTGATAGAGTAATGTGCTGGCATGGCACATGCGCTAGCAGAACTTCCCGAGTGCTCTCAGTAGCTTCGTTGCATTGCTTGAATATGGACGCTCCTATTCCACCTCCCGCAGCGTGTGAAGTGCGATAAGTGATAAAGTTTTTGAATGCACAGGGCATAGCGCCGATTGAAATTTATCGTCAGCTGTGCCAGATCTATGGGCCTAACGTCATGAGCAAGCAGATGGTACGTGGCCGTCAAAATGTGCATGACGAGGAGCGCAGTGGGAGGCCAACCATCATCACAGACGACCTTGTGGTGCAATGACCCATCTGCTGGCTCATGACGTTAGGCCAATGCAACGAAGCTACTGAGAGCACTCGGGAAGTTCCGCTAGCGCATACGCCATGCAAGGACATTACTCTATCACGTACACGCAGTCGCTTCGCGCAACATATGGTTTGCTAGCTATGGGACGAGTGGGAAAATTACTTTATGGACGCGCCTCGTATAACATGTTCACGTTGGTATTTAATAAGAATTTATTTTGAATTATTCATACACTTTTATTTTACAACATTAATAACAATAGAGTTTATATGCAATGCCTTCTGTGCATCTCTATTTCTATTGTTTCCTAAGCGAAGTCCTAGTAGCACGACAATATTTCAAATCGATAGCGACTTCGACTCGGCATCTCTTTTACAGCCCAGTGTAATGTACCATATTACAGAGATAGCATTAAACATTTCATTTAAATGAAATACGTCCACGCGGATTTCCTCACTTTTTCAAAACCTTACGAAACAGACTGCAAAGTTCGGAGAAAGCCTCTTTTTCTATTCATTATTTAACCTCAGCAGATTTTGATGTGAAGTTATATAGGATAGAAGGAGCGTCAACCGCTTGTAAGTTTTCCACTCTGTTCTTGATTTGCTAAGTCTAGAATCTGTTTTCAAAGTCCTTTTTGACGATTTTTCTGCAGCTTTACTGTATATACATAAAAGAATACATTAATTCTGCTTCAGTCTTGAATCAAATGAATATCATACATCTGGAAAAGGGATTAAACATAGCTTTCATATTTAATAACAAATATATTATAATTAAATACTCCGTCGAGCTTAAAATCTCGGCAAGAAAAAATTATATAGTATACTTTATTACTCTGATCCACAATACCTTCATATTTTTGTTAAAAGCTTTTCTTCTTTAGTACGGAATTAAAAATCCTTATTACAAACATCTGCACCCCGCTATTTCTAATTAGAATGCACTGTTTAAACCTTCTTAATTGCTATAAGGAAATTTCTTCTCATTTATATCACTCGTTTCGGTTAGATATTTTTAATTATATATTCGCAAACGTGTTCTTATTTTGAGCTCAGAATTAAACATTTAGATAGCAAATTCCTTTCATGGTATGGAAAAAAAAGATAAAAAATTAGATAACATAAAAGGATTTTCAGATTTTCCTTTTGCTTTATACATTAATTAACTGGGCAGCAGCTTTCACCCTTTATAATATATGACAGTTTGTTTTTGTGTGCGATCTCTATGACTTTCCACCCTCCATTCAGTTTAAAATAAAGATCCATGATCATGGAAAACGTATGATATTGAAGTCATCATAATGTTAAGCTGAAAGGATAAAATTAATCTAAAACGTTTGCGTTACAAAGGATGTAATTCTACCAACTAATATTGACAGTTGATTTTCACTCCTTTTTACGAAAATAAAGAAGATTTTCTAGACTTTCCAATTAAAATTTCAGTCAAGTCCGATGTGTGTTCATTTTAACTAAGTAAAAAGAAAGTATAAAATATAACATGAAAGACAAATGGCGTGCGTACGTACTTACATAAATTTTACTCACGCAAATGACAATTTTATCAATCTGATTTTCAAATATCTATATGAAATTAATAAAAATCTTGTATCATACAGATTTGAAACATTTTAGGAATAAATCATAATTCATTAAAGTCTGGTTTGAAAATTTCATATGTAAATTTATAACATTTTCTAATTTCATTTCTATTAGATAGCTAATAATTCAAATGGATAACAATATTATTGTCTTTTTTTAATATAATCTTTCATCGCTGTGGCAATTCAGTGGAATTAACAGGTGTTTTAATGTCGTTAAGTTTTAAATAGCCTTACTTACTTACTTACAAATGGTTTTAAGGAACTCGAAGGTTCATTGTTTCCCACCCATAAGCCCGTCATTGTTCCCTATCCTCTGCAAGATTAATCCAGTCTCTACAATCATAACCCATCTCCCTGAAATCCATTTTAATATTATCTTCCCATCTACGTTTCGACCTCCCAAAGGTCTTTTTCCTTTCAGCCTCCCAACTAACACTCTATAAGCATTTCTGGATTCGCCCACATGTGCCACATGCTCTGCCCATTTCGAATGTCTGAATTTAATGTTCCTAATTATGTCACGTGAAGAATACAAAGCGAGCAGTTCTGCGTTGTGTAATTTTCTCCATTCTCCTGTAACTTCATCCCTCTTAGTCCCAAATATTTTCCTAAGAACCTTATTCTCAAACACCCTTAATCTCTGTTCCTCTCTCAAAGTGAGAGTCCAAGTTTCACAACCATACAGAAGAACCGGTAATATAACTATTTTATAAATTCTAACTTTCAGATTTTTTGACGGCAGACTAGATGGCAAAAGCTTCTCAACCGAATAATAACAGGCATTTCCCATATTTATCCTGCGTTTAATTTCCTCCCGAGTGTCATTTATGTGTGTTACTGTTTCTCCAATATATCTGAATTTCTCCACCTCTTTGAAGGATAAATCTCCAATTTTTAAATTTCGATTTCGTACAATATTCTGGTCACAAGACATAATCATGTACTTTGTTTTTTCGAGATTTACTTCTAAACCTATCGCTTTACTTGCTTAAATAGCCTATGTAACACAAATAATAATAATATGATCTCGTTTACTGAAAGCCATTAAGGGAGTTGTCAAATAAGTATATTAATAAACCTTAAGGTGGGGAAATAGTGCATAGAGGCAGAGTATGTGTTTTGATAAAGTTTTTGAACAAAAGTGACAGCAGTCTTATGAGTTGAGAGGGATAGCCATTAACCATTTTCATGGTCACAAGAATGCCAAATTCCTGCATTTTTGTGGAATTCTTGAAATCGACAGTTTGAAGTATCACAGGGTTTCAACTTCATACTTCAATATTAAAAATATAAATGAGACTCGTGAGAAGAAAACCAAATTATAGGCCTGCGTTTGGATAACAGAATTTATGAAAACACAGATACTTAAGAACTCATTAGACTGGGGTTGAATACTAGTCGACGTCGAAAATACGAGATAAAAGTAACAATAATTAAAACATGGATGTAAGATGACAGAATATCAGAACAAATGTTAACTCACAAAACCAACGGTTGGTAGAAATGTAGGTCGGAGGAGAAATTCTCATTTTTGTGACATTATAGCTGTTTTCACACTTAAATTTTGCTTCCTAATGATGATACTTCAGGTTCTACTGAAGTTTTTCTTTTGTTTTCACTAATTTCGGCACCGCAGCCTGAAGCTTATTGTGCCTAGACCCACAACTCTACTGAATACACGCACACACTGCAGGACTCCCCCGCTTACTGGGTCAGGGTACCCGGGGGTCACTGCGAGACACCACACACACTGGGACAATGGGCAGTCCCCGTGAAGAGGTCCGAATTAAATCTCCCTGACTTCACGACCGGGAATCGAACCCAGTCACCTTTATCAGGATCCAGCATGCTACCTAAACCAAGGAGGCGGACTTCTACTGATGTTGATGATAATGGTAATGAACACATCGTTTAAAATAGAATATTGTAAGATCTTTTATGTGATTCGTAACAATTCACTTTCTCATATTGAAAGTTACATTTCTATCTACGTTATTTAACTACAATTTTTAATTTATACTTCACAGTTGAGCTCATAGTCGTTAGTCAGGAAAATGTACAAAAGCGCGCACGCACGCACGCACACACATGTACAGGATGAAAGTGAAATAATCCTACAGATTGAAGCGAACGATAAGGTACACTTAAAGGAATAGAAAACCTATATTATGTTTCGTGATTAAATACACGTTTAATTAGAAAATTAAATAGGAAGTTTCAGCAGTCTGGCAACATCGCCGCTAACACTGCCTTTCGTCTCGTAATAAAGGTGTAAGAGGTCAACAAACTCAGGTCTGTCTCTGTACGCGAGCCTTCCACTCTCGCTATGACGTTGCCATCTACTCGCAACGTTCATGGCTTGAAATTAGTATCTTTAAATTAAATTTAGGCCTACACGAAAACAGTCCATGCTATTGAAATACTCCAGAGGGATAAATGATTTTTTATTAGATTTTCTATCGATATAGACGAAAGTCACGATCCTACTCATTACAGTTACTCAATAAACGGGAATTAAACATTTGAAAAAAAAAAAAACATTTTTCTGAGGACACTATGAACTTTTCACCAGTATGACAATACACTTTTTTGTTACATACAACATGAGCTGTTCGCTCTGAAAATCTGCAGGATTATCCCACTCCCACATCATCTACCCCACACGCACGCACACACATACGCACACGAACGCCTACATAGACGTAGAGTGATTCACGAAGAATCCACGAAACTAAATAGAATAGCTAGCACTAATTCACTAACGGAAAACTTATTACAGTCGAAAGTTATTTCTTTTGAGAAATAAAAATTCTATCATTAATTAAATTAAGGTTGACTTTCCTTTATATAAATATCTATTACACAATATAGTTTTTTTATACTTATGAGGAAGAGATTATTTTTGAGCAAGATATATACATCACACTGTCTTCGATATTCTTTAACTTTGAGAATTATTATTCTATATAATATATATTCTATCCTAAACATTATCATCCATGAAATGAATTTTGTTGGCCAGAATATTACTGTAAATTATGATAAATTATATTTGTATTTGCATTTAAGAAAATTCTTAATTTCTTTATTTTAACGAAATTAGAAATCCGTAATTATGAATCTGTTAAATTATATACATTTTTGCCTGACATTTTTAGTAGAGAGCATTATGTTACTGGCATTTAGTTCTGAGATGATCCACTGCAATTAAATTCGTTTCCAAGAAATATTAAATAATAAATTAATTCAATTGGTATACTAATGTAGTTCAATTAGGTTTGTTGAATCCTTTATACATTTATAGAAGATCACTAAAAATAAGCTCTATGCTTTGTTGAAATGTTCCATGTAACCATCTTAAAGTTAGACGGATTGTTCCGGAACAAATCCTTGCAAGGGGAGGAAAGAGTAAAAAGTTTCTGCCTCAATTAATTGTAAAGACTTGGGGATTAAACTAAGACTCTGTACACGGCTTTGCTCGTTTACTGCAGTGCAGTGCAACCATTGGGTGGACTTTGTGTTTCATAAATAACGTCAAGTGAACTTTGCGTGTCTATGTATGTGTGTGTTCGTCGGATAGGAATAGATGCAAAACCCTTATTCTCTCTTTCTCTAAATTGCACAATCGTTAATTATGGCCTTTTGTAAAGAGAAGCGAACATTTTGAGTAAACATTTATGCAAAATAGGTTAAATACTAATGCCAACGAAAGATTTGAGAAACATACAAAAGAAATGACCTACTTGCTTCATTCCATTTCTTTCTCAGAACTCAGTCATAACACAACATTATAATTTTTTTTATAACGTACATAGTTTTTATCACACAAAGTGCTCAATTTATATAAATTCCCTTTCACTATTTATGGCTGAAAGTAATTAAGAATAATCAAAAAGTCTGCTTCAATATTCAGACAGTGAAAATGAGCTCTTATGAGATTTTGAGTGATACAGATTACCGAATCTTAAAATATAAATAAACATGAGTTATAATTTAGAAATTTTAAAAATATAATAATTTTAAAATTAAATAATAGGCCATAAATTGATTAATGTAAAAACTTTTATGTGACAGTCTGATCAAATTATTTGTGAACAAAATCTGTGATAACCATTTCATTAAACTGTCCGAAAACAAGTATAAGAAGCTGATAAGAAAGATCATGTTTGTTGAAGATATCCACACAAACAGATGTTATTGTAGTGGTGATAGTGGTTGTAGTGGTGGTGGTTATAGCAGCCGTGGTAGTAGTAGTAGTAGTAGTAGTAGTGGTGGTGGTGGTGGTGGTGGTGGTGGTGGTGGTGGTGGTGGTGGTGGTGGTGGTGGTAGTATCAGTTGTAGTAATGGCAATAGCAGTAGTTTTTTTTAAGATTGTGTCAAGATCGTATGCTATTAGTTTTGTTTTGCTCACGTCGCATCGCTCTTCAAAAATGAAAGTACGCGTTTGAAATAAGACAAATTAGAATCGGGCAAATGAAAATAGAACCATAATAGTTATATTAAAGAAAAAAAATTAATTATCTCCAACCAAATGTTCAAGAGACTTAAAGATTAGGCACAACAATTCAATAATTTATGGAAATGTTACCATAAAATTAAAAGTCCTATTTTAGAACCTAATCAGAGTAATAAATGATTTAATCAGAGAGTCCGACTATGCAGTAATAATAATAATAATAATAATAATAATAATAATAATAATAATAATACAAAAATTATTCTAGATATAATTAATTATTTATATTAAAAGAATGCATGCCAGGTCCAAAGAATTCCAAAATGTAACAATAAGAAGAGGGCCAACAAAATGTACAGTAGTGGCAAAAAAAACCGGACCGACGCTTGTAGCTTATTTCAGAGCCTTGTTCACTCCAGAGCACAATAGACTAGTAACTAAGACTTTCGAGGTTCGAATCTTGCCTGGGAAGGAAACGTTTTTTGTTCCTTATTCAAATTTATTCCCAATACTTCCGATTGGAGTCATATTTTACTACTTAATTAATTTATTATTCCCAGAACATGAATTTTACAAGCAATCGAGATAAAAATTGTTTTATATGAAATACTTCATAGCGTGTTTTTGGAAAACCATTGATTTAATACCCAGTAAGTTCAGCTAATTTAAGAGAGGAGTGTAGTATGATAATGAATGATTTAAAGAATTTTAGTTTTGTCCTTTAAATGTGCAGAACTTTGATCCGAACTAATGTAACTTTGTAAAATTCCTTTGCAGAACGAAAATTTACATTTGTTCGGATCAAATTTCTACATATTAAAGGACAAAACCTAAATTCTTTCAATCATTTATTACCATAATACAGTGTTCTCTTAAATTGACTGACCATATTGGGAATTAAATCAATAGCTTTACGAAGACACGCTATAAAACATTTCATATAAAACAATTTTGATCTCGAAAAGGAAGCAAAAACGAGCAAAACTATTTAACATCCAGTCCTGAATAAACAGAAGATTATGTACATTCTATCCTATTTTGCTTGGTAATGAAGTCGATTTGTAGCCTCGAAATATTAAACTTTTTGTTGTAAATGGTGAAAAATGTAAAAATTTCTCAACAAATATCAACTTCGCTGTCAGGAGTACAATCCTTTTCTCCTGAAATTGTGGCAATGAACTGTTACATTTGAGTTTCTTTAGGGGCCTAAGTTATAGAATAAATATATTTCGTGTGCTCTAAGGCCCGATGAGAGATCAAATGAAGATGATTAAGAATATACTTTGCAATATTAAGAACAGTCTACACCAATTCGTTTCAGTCAATTACTGAGGAGCAAAGGGAATTTCCGGTCAGTAGCAAACCTTGTATTATCACTTCTACATTAAGCCCCGGAGTGAAAAGATGGCTGAGTGTAACCAAGCCGAGTAGGGAGATGTAAATATGCACAAGCGGCGGAAATATGACTTCCCCAAAATTATATTTCTTATATTTACCATTCTGCCTCCCCCTTTTATTTGTCTGGTGTCTTTTGTCTTCTCGATTTTCATTTCCGTCCTACTCCCAAATCCGAAGCCAAGTCGCCTGGAGCGATCCGGCCGGCCCCACGCGGCATAACTCACCGCTAACAAGCTCACCCTCCCCTCAAACCTCTCACTGCAGCCATAGTTTCATTTCCCTTCCTCCACGCTATCTGTTTGCGTTAGTGTTTCAAGTTCTCAAAACATAACCAAATTTTCTCTTTAACAATTTGATTAGTAGGATTATCTGTCCCGTGCGGGACCTTGTAATCCACATCGGACGCGTCTCCTGAATTGGAGATGTGGATTTCCCACTTATTTTGAAATGCTCCGAATAGCCATGAACAAGTAATCATGGACCTACAAGAAACCCAGTTCCTGTGGCGCACACTCCACTCTACGGGGGAAGTTGGAATGCTCATGCTCAAGATTAGTGGGTTATGATAAGCACAAATAGTTTGTATGCACATTGAAGACAGTTTCTCTACATGAAAAACACCGTGAAATTCCAGTTTCCTACAACCTGGTTAGAGATGCTTGGTCTGAGGCTGGTAATTTCTACCAGCAAGTAATGTATAATCCAGTAAGTAACGTATAATCCAGTAAGTAATGTATAATATACGTCTGACTGTCAAAATGGCTAAATTTCTACGTTCTGTTAAAGAATGCATTAATCAACAATAATCTCACTAGAGGTTTTGATTTATCTAGAGAAAATCAAAACTCGAGTGGGATTTAATTGACTATTACACGATTAGAAGAAAGTGTATAAAGATTAGAAGTAACAAAGTACTCCAATACAATAAAATATTAATTGACTTACGAAAATACAACTGTCTTCAAATGTATTATTGTACCACCTCAACATTACACTATATGGCAGTAGTGTTTTATGATTATGTTTTCTTGTTATCAGTTGTGCCAACTATGGAATCTTCATTGAACTCTGTGGACGGTTACTAGTCAAGAAGGCTTTGTTGATTCGGTTTCATTTTTATTAAAACATTTGCATTCCACTTCAATCTTCCGGATCCCAGTAATCAACGTCACTTGACAGATGATTTTCAATAAATCTTAGTATTAAACAATCTCTGATACGTGACTATCCATAATATCATATAGCAGAAGCTATAACAAACATAACCTAAATAATATAAACAAGTGTTAGAAAAGTTTTAATTAGGGATGATGAAATAAACAAGAAACGTTTTAATTAACGTTGATGAAATAAAAAATAAACATGAATAATTTTAAAAGAAACAATTATTGAAAGTACAATTTTCAAATTTGAATGTTTCAGTGGTTGGTGGTTCAGTTGATGTTATATTGGACGTGTGCGTAAAAGAAGTGAACTCGATGTACATGGTGTATCCCTCAACTTATTCAGGATTTCCGAATGGTGCTTTTCATATATGACCAGTGATCTTTATTAATTCTTGTTCTTGAATGCCAATGCGAGTCATATTTGAAAGTGCTGTGTATCGACTGGAGAGGTTTGTAATTTTCTGTTTTTTGACGTCCAGACCAATGCCAGAAATGTTGGCAAACAAAGAAACAAATGCTAGGGTAGTGATAAAAATAAACAAATGCTAGGGACGCGATAAAATTAAACAAATGCTAGGGACGCGATAAAATTAAACAAATGCTAGGGACGCGATAAAATTAAACAAATGCTAGGGACGCGATAAAATTGTGCGATAAGCAGCCATGATTGGTTGAAAGACGTCCTTTCGTACCGTTTTATTGGTCAAAAGTAGTGTGACTAGTAAAAGTGTAATAGTCAACGTAATCTCACTAGAGCTTTTGATTTACCTAGAGAAAATCAAAACTCGAGTGGGATTTAATTGACTATTACACGATTAGAAGAAAATATATAAGAATTATTAGAAGAAGAAGAAGAAGAGGAAGAAGAAGAAATCATCATCATCATCAAGGTTTGGGCCATTTGGTCCCTTCCTTCTCAGAGAAACTGATCTACCCATCTATTATAAGGTCTACCTATACTCCATCGTCCAACTGGGGTATAGTTCAAAAGTAATTTTGGGAACCTGTCTTCATGCAAACGTTCAATATGTTCTTTCCAGTCTTCTTTACATTGTAATAATTTATCATTAGGGTTAAAGGTCTTCAGTTCAGCACGTATGTCTTCAGATCTTTTATGATCTAAGAGATTAAACCCCGCAACCGATCTCAAAAATCTCATCTCTGCAGCCTCTATCTTACTTCTGTCTGATTTATTCAAAGTCCATTTCTCGCTGCCTATGTAAGCATAGGAACTGGCATAACTTTATAAAATTTAAGTTGTGTGGACTTCAAAGTTTTACGTCCTAAGATCCTTCTTAGAGTGCCACACATTCCTTGGAACTTATTCACTTTATAAGTTATATCGTTTTTCTGGCAGTATGATACATTGTACCCTAGGTAATTGAAGGAGTTAACTTGTTCGATTATTTTGCCTTCTATTACTAATTTAGCTCTTGAAGGGTTTTTACCTATGAAGGGCATACATTTGATTTTGGCTGATTATATCTTTAAATTATATTCCTTTATTATATTTATAAGTTTATTTGTTGCTAACTGCAAACCGTCTTCCGAATCATTAAAAATGACCAGATCGTCAGTAAACAAAATAGTATTTAAAATGCAATTATTAATAATAAAATTCTTAAAAGGCCATGTATTGTGGGTCCCTATCACCACGGCATGGCGCGTCCTCAAGTTGCGGATAGAGGAGACGGCCTCCAGATATGGAGGGTAGCTGTGAATATATTGAATAAGCAGTCGTGGAGAATTAAGAGAAAGACTGTCAGTAGCCAAGCCAGTAGAGCAACAAGTTAATATTATTAAATTCAATATTTTGAAATTAAAGGACGAGGAAACTAAGCAAAATTATCAGGTCGAAATTTCGAATAGGTTTGCCACTTTAGAAAGTTCCGACGAAGTTGAGAAAGAATTTGATGTTAACAGCGTGTGAGAAAATATCAGAGATAGTATCAAAATTGCAGCTGAGCAGAGCATAGGTTATTATGAAACTAAGAGAAAGAAACCATGGTTTGATGAAGATTGTTGCATGGTAGTAGAAAGAAGGAAACAGGCAAAATTGAAATTCTTACAGGATCCAGTTCAGGAGAAGAGAGATAATTATTTCAATGAAAGACGGGAAGCAAGTCGTGCACTTAGGAATAAAAAGAGAGATTACTTGAAGGAAAAACTGAATGAGGTAGAAACAAATAGAATAAAAACATTAGAGATTTATATAACGGTATAAAGGAATTTAAGAACGGATGTCAGCCAAGGGTAAACGTGATAACAAACCTGTATTATGATAATAGAGGAAAATAATTATACTATAAGTTCACAGGGCTAACGGCTTCGAAACTGGGTACCTGGTTCTAATGAAGTGCACTGGAAGAAATTTAAAACATGGGGGCATGAGATAGTTACTCTGCCTGCCATAAAAATTCATTTCATCATATCCCCAAGGTAAAAAAAAGGTAAACGTGATCAAGTATGAGAATGGTGACTTGCTTGTAGAAACTCCATCAATCCTAAACAGATGGAAAAACTATTTTGCGCAACTATTAAATATACATAGGCCAAATAGAAATGATCGGGACGAAATTGAAATACAAACTGCTGAGCCATTTATACCTGAACCCACGCTTTCAGAAGTCGAAATTGCGATAGAAAATCTGAAAAAGTACAAGTCTCCAGGTATCGATCAAATTCCAGCAGAATTAATACAAGAGGGTGGAAGTGCATTATATAGCGAAATTTATAAACTTGTACTTGCTATTTGGGAAAAGGAAATTGTACCAGAACAATGGAAGGAGTCCATAATTGTACCTATTTTTAAGAAGGGGGACAAACCCAACTGTGGTAACTTTCGAGGAATATCACTTTTGTTGACGTCGTACAAAATTTTGTCCAATATTCTTTTGAGAAGATTAACTCCGTACGTAGATGAAATTATTGGGGATCATCAGTGTGGTTTTAGGCGTATTGATCAGATTTTTTGTATTCGACAGATATTGGAGAAAAAATGGGAGTGTAAGTGTACAATACATCAGTTATTCATAGATTTCAAAAAGGCATATGACTCGGTTAAGAGGGAAGTATTATATGATATTCTTATTGAATTTGGTATTCCCAAGAAACTAGTTCGATTAATTAAAATGTGTCTCAGCGAAACATACAGCAGAGTCCGTATGGGTCAGTTCCTATCTGATGCTTTTCCAATTCACTGCGGGCTAAAGCAGGAAGATGCACTATCACCTTTACTTTTTAACTTCGCTTTAGAATATACCATTAGGAAAGTTCAGGATAACAGGCAGGGTTTGGAATTGAACGGGTTACATCAGCTTCTTGTCTATGCGGATGACGTGAATATGTTAGGAGAAAATCCACAAACGATTAGGGAAAACACGGAAATTTTACTTGAAGCAAGTAAAGCGATCGCTTTGGAAGTAAATCCCGAAAAGACTAAGTATATGATTATGTCTCGTGACCAGAATTTTGTACAAAATTGAAATATAAAAATTGGAGATTTATCCTTCGAAGGAGTGGAAAAATTCAAATATCTTGGAGCAACAGTAACAAATATAAATGACACTCGGGAGGAAATTAAACGCAGAATAAATATGGGAAATGCGTGTTATTATTCGGTTGAGAAGCTTTTATCATCTAGTCTGCTGTCAAAAAATCTGAAAGTTAGAATTTATAAAACAGTTATATTACCGGTTGTTCTGTATGGTTGTGAAACTTGGACTCTCACTCTGAGAGAGGAACATAGGTTAAGGGTGTTTGAGAATAAGGTTCTTAGGAAAATATTTGGGACTAAGAGGGATGAAGTTACAGGAGAATGGAGAAAGTTACACAAAGCAGAACTGCACGCATTATATTCTTCACCTGACATAATTAGGAACATTAAATCCAGATGTTTGAGATGGGCAGGGCATGTAGCACGTATGGGCGAATCCAGGAATGCATATAGAGTGTTAGTTGGGGGGGCCGGAGGAAATAAGACCTTTTGGGGAAGCCGAGACGTAGATGGGAAGATAATATTAAAATGGATATGAGGGAGGTGGGATGTGATGATAGGGACTGGATTAATCTTGCACAGGATAGGGACCGATGGCGGGCTTATGTGAGGGCGGCAATGAACCTTCGGGTTCCTTAAAAGCCATTTGTAAGTAAGTAAGTAAGTAAGTAAAATTCTTAAAAGGTATACTTTGCCATTCACGTATGACTACGTTAATAGATTAGAAGAAATAAAATACTCTAATGCAATAAAATATTAATTGGCTTACTAAAATTCTACTTTACTAATGCTAGCTTCACCAATACGTTTGAACGGAGCCAGCATTTTCAGTTGACTGTATGTGATAAATAAATGACGATCGCAAAGCATGTTTTATAGTATCGTAAAGAATTCGAATTTTTAAATGTTGGGAAACATAGAAACAAATGCTAGGGAGGTGATAAAACAGAAGAAAGTATATTAATAATAGAAAAAATAAAGCACTCTAATACAATAAAATAGATATGGACTTACTAAAATTGTATTTCACTAATGTTAGCTTCACCAAAACGTTTGAACGGAGCCGCCATTTTCAGTATTCTATCCATGCGGAAAACAAATGACAATTGCAAAACATGTTTTACAGTACCGTAAAGAATTTGCAGTCTTAAATGTTGGCAAAGAAACAAATGCTAGGGAAGAGATAAAACAAACAAATGCTAGAGAAGTGATAAAAATAAATAAATGCCAGGAGAGTGATAAAATTGTAGCGATAAGCAGCAATGATTAGTTAAAAATACGTTCTTTTGTACCGTATTATTTGTCAAAAGTAGTATGATGTAGTAAAAGTGTAATAGTCGAAAAGAAAATACGAAAAAAAGGAAAAAATGTAAGAAAAGCAGGTTAAGATAGCATGTAATAGCGCCTATGTACTTTCTTGTCCGACATACATTCAGACCACACTATCATGCATTAATCATAATCATCATCTATTACATCACGGCTTAGGCCATTCATTTGACCTGTTCTGTCTCTAAGATTTATGGAACAAATTGATCTTTCTACCGTTTCATAGGTCGTCCAAATTGATCTCTTATTCTTACGTCTAGAATTTTATATCCTGTATGAGACTGTATTGGAGTTTAGTCTTTCCACGTGATTAGGCATGTCTTCTTGGTATAAATTTATTTATGTTACAACGTTTTCCATATTTAATTGTTTCCTTATTTCCCTATCAGTTTTCCCGGCGTAAAAGCCGTATCCCGCAAGAGGTGTCAATAATCTAATTTTTACCTCTAGGTTTGTCACTGCTCATATTTCAGAGCCATATAATAATGTGGAGAGTGCCATGGTTTTATAGATTTTCAAAATTGTATATTTCCTTAACATCTTCATTAAACTTTATTTAATTGTCCTTATCAGTTTATGATATCGATGCAGTTTATTGTTTACTTACATCGTTAGAACTTTCATAAGCTATATCACATTTGTCAAATTCATTTAATTAAATTACATCTCTTTCATTAAACCAACTTCATTATAAGGTTAAAATGTTGTGCTTTATTTAACGACGTTCGCAACTCCAGAGGTTATATCAGATTCGCCGATGTGCCGGAATTTTGTCGCGCAGGAGTTCTTTTACATGCCAGTAAATCTGCTGACATGAGCCTGCCGCATTTAAGCACACTTAAATGCCATCGAACTGGTCCGGGATCGCAACCTCAGGGATAGAAGATCAACGCTATACCAACTGCGCAAACCAGGCCGACTACTTCATTATAATCACTCATTTAATTGAACACATGTCAAATTGCAAAACCAATTCAGAATCGATAGGGTATGGCAATAATTAAGAAAATAAAATTGTGTGTACTTAATTTGACGCCCCTTTTATATTGTAAGCCATATTGAGACAAGATAATATATGGGTCATAGGGGGCAAGAATCAGCACATATTATCATGACAAAAACGATGTAGCTGGAAGTGTGTAAGTAAAAGTTTGAACTTCTGACATAAGTAATTAACAGAAAGGTATGCATTTGTACATTCACATAAACATAATTATTATTCTTCTCCAAATAAGAATTAGCTTCCATGGCCCTATTAACTCACAAGAGAGATCATTATTTCAGTTTTAGCCTATTCTTTTAAATTATGAAAAATGATTAATATTTGCAAAGAAGTTAAAATTTTTAACAATGGTTACGTTAATGAAAAATCCTGTCGCAAAAAGGAAAGTACGCTTATTTTCCGATTTTGCAAGAGAAAATGATTCTGGGAAACATAGAAATAAAAATGGATACCAATGTGTAATAACAGAAGAGACCCAAGTTAACGCAGTAAACAACCTCGCAATTAATTTTTCCTTTACAAACTCCTGGGTATATACCGGGAATAAAACCACATTTCTTTGATGATAATTTTCAGATTACTGTCGTATGGTGAGGCTTCTTTATTGTAAAATAGTATTAATCGATGTTTCAGATTGAAATATCGTCGTTGAGCCTACTTCACGTACATTACTTACAGCAAATCGCATTATACTTACTTACCTCTTTCCGAGAGTCAGCTTTTATGCCACAGCTTCATCTCTCCTAGCTACATCCCCTTGACTGCTTATCGCAGAATTCATATGCTAATTCATACCGCAAGGGTGAGGAGGCGGAACGAAGTCTTAATATAATATAGCTGATGGAAAATGCTTGAAAAGTGAGAGGCTGATGTGTATGTCATGTGGCATACACGTCGCTAACTTGATGCGAACTTAATTTAAAGTTCAGACTCATTATCTCTCTTTCGGGCTAGGAGCAACTTCGAGAGCTCGTAAAATAGAGCGCTACCAATATCTCAGGATTTTCACTACTTTTACCTCTGAAAGGGAAAATAGAGCTTCAAGAGACTCTTATTTCTTGTTACGAATTTGTAAATTATATATAGGCCTAGGCCTAATATTTTCTTATACAGCTGTTCAGATATCTACTCATTTTACGAGTAATGAACATATTTGACCCCTTACAAATACGTCAAAACAAATAATATGTTAGCATTTGTGAAATATGATGATGATGATGATGATAATAATAAAAATAACAATAAAACAATAATATTAATAATCATCATAATCATAATGATAATAACAGTAACAATAATAATGACAGAATAAGAAATCAAGATGTGTTGGAAAGAGTTTCCTTAAAAGCCATTTGTAAGTAAGTTGGAAACAATGGGTGAAGAAAGAATGATGCTGAAACTGATGAGACAGAGAAAAAGGTATTGGTTGAGTCACTGGCTAAGAAGAAACTGTCTACTAAAGGATGCACTAAAAGGAATGTATTGTATTGTATTTATTAACATTCCATGGTATTCATACATTCCTTTAAAGTTAGAATATGGAACAAGTCAAAAAACTTAATACTTTTATAAAGCCTTAATTTATAGTCACTTATAGTACAGTCTAGATGAAATATACACAGACGAGATTTACAATATAGTCTACTAGTACAACACATAGTTTTAGTATCATTTCATGAAGCGTTATCGAATGTCATGAATTCACATACAGAATAGAAGGCGTGAGAAATTAGGTACTTCTTTAATTTGGCCCTAAATAATCTTATGTTTTGAGTTTCATTTTTTATATCCATAGGGAGGCTATAAAAATTTTTTTCTGCCATATAACGTACTCCTTTTTGATAGCATGATAGACTTGCCCATGGAGTATGAAAGTTATTTTTTGACGTGTATTTATGCTGTGAACTGTTGAATTTGTTACAAAGTTTTCACGATTACATACGAGGAAGATTATTAATGAAAAGATATACTGACAAGCCATGAGCATTATTTGTAGTCTTTTTTTAAATAGTCCTACACGATTCTTTTTTGTAATAGGAATATACTGTTACTATCTGTGGAATTTCCCCATAATGTTATTCCAAAACTCATTACCGAGTGGAAGTATGCAAAGTATATAGTTTTTAAGGTATTGATATTTACTATCTTTGGCATAGATCTAATACCAAAACATGCTGAACTTAGTTTGGGGGTAATTACTTTAATATGATTTTTCCAATTTAACACATTTTCGATTTCTAATGGCGAACGGATTTTTATTTTATTGGGTTATTTTACGACGCTGTATCAACATCTAGGTTATTTAGCGTCTGAATGAAATGAAGGTGATAATGCCGGTGAAATGAGTCCGGGGTCCAGCACCGAAAGTTACCCAGCATTTGCTCGTATTGGGTTGAGGGAAAACCCCGGAAGAAACCTCAACTAGGTAACTTGCCCCGACCGGGATTCGAACCCGGGCCACCTTGTTTCGCGGCCAGACGAGCTGGCCGTTACTCCACAGGTGTGGACTGGTGAACGGAACAAGAGTTCGGGGCAGAAGAAGATATCAGATGATAGACGACATTAAGATATGTAGATCATATGCGGAGACTAAGAGGAAGGCAGTAAATAGGAAAAATTGGAGAATGCTGGGCAGAACACTTATGTATATAGGCTGTTAGGAGTATAAGTACCATTATTTTAACTGATGATTATTCATGTCATAAGGAAGAAAAAAGTCCTTACAAATTTTTCGTAATTGCAATATTTAACTAATTATTAAAGTTTACAATATTAGACGTTTTGCAACGCTGCTGGATGGAGAGAAGAGGATACAGACATACTGGTACAAAACAGATGCTGTGTTCTAATGCAGAAGCGGACCACGATAATACTGTTGTTTACATAAAACGAGCAGCAAATACAAACTTTTAATCTCATTAATTGAACATTACGGTAAATTTACATTTTATGTAACAATATTGCTCCATTTTTTATTGTACGACTAAAAATAAACAATAATGATTTTCTGCAGAAAATCACATGAAGGTTTTTTTCTTAGGCAAAATTCAAATATCCCCCGCTTTCGTACAGCAGCATCATTTTTAAACAAATTTCTGGTTTGTGTATTTCGAAACGGGGTAAGAGATTCCCAGTTTCTAAAAATCGTTGAGAAACTGATACATTAGCCGATTAGGTAACCTTCTTTGAGGAAAATGTTGACGGTACGTCCTTCTTGCCTGACTTGAATTACGACGACTTTCTCCATAAATTAATAACATATGATATTCCTATACTGTGAATGAAATTGTAAGTTGTTTATCGAATACCTGGTACCGAACTATCATCCGCTCTACAGTAGACTATGGACAGGGAGCTTGAACTCAGCTGACTCGTACTTACGTCTATGCAGAGTACTGCCTGCTGAACATGTTGCCACGTCTCTCACGCCAGAATATTAATAAATTTAAGCATGCATTTTTATTTAATTTCACGGAAACTTAATAGGACACACAAATATTTATTTAAACTAATATTAACTCTTTGCCAGATATACCTACTGATGTAATTGCTTTCGTAATTTTACTAACGATTTGAGCAGTATAACGCAAATAAATAAGAAAATAAATATTTTTTCTGGAAAAACTATCAAGGTTTGACCCTATGTTGTATGGACTTTTTTTGATCCTGTAGACGGTCCCCGACGACTGTGGAAAGGACGGCACTTATACCCCTTACACTCTGTGTATGTATGTATAATAACAATAGTAATAGTAACAATAATAATAACTTAGTTATTGCTACGAATCTGTAAACAATAAAAATTAGTTCTTATATAGTCGTTCAGACATCCAACCATTTTTATGAACATATTTGAATCCTAACAAATATGACAAAACAAATCATAACTTTGCGATTGTGGAAATAAAACAATAATAATAATAATAATAATAATAATAATAATAATAATAATAATAATAATAATTATTATTATTATTATTATAATTATAAATAGCTGGTTTTATAGAACGAATGTAGATATTAATATCAGCTTTAATGACTTAATTAAAAAAAAAATCTAACTGATTATTTAGGCAGTAACATATGCATTGTAATGAAAGGGAAAATTAAATTAGTTATTTCTCACCACATTAGGAACAATGAACAGAGCAACTCTTCATACAATAATAAAAAAATGTTACATGAAATGCTTGTTAACAGTTGAAATTTAAAAAAGAAAGTGCTTTAATCAAACAAGTCATCAGCAATAAAAGTACCACCGGCGTAGCTCAGGCGGTAGCTCGTTTGTCAGCTGACCCGAGTTGCGCTCGGTTGTGGGTTCTTTTCCAGCTTGGACTGATTAGCTTGTTGATTTTTTCCGAAGTTTTCTCCAACCATGAAGCGAATGTTAGGTAATATATGGCGAACCCTTGGTCACATCTCAACAAATTTAGTACTATCTCGCTACCAGCAATTCCATTGACGCTAAATAACCCGGTATTTGATATACTTGATACAGCGTCATTAAATAGCCAAATTAAAATTAGTAGAAAACAATAATTACAGACTTCCCACCATATAAACATCAAAATCATGGAAATATTTATAAAAAATTGTATCTGTTGTGTATTATTACATGGGAGAGAAAGTTAGCAAATTAGATGTCATGAAGGAATCATCTTGTAGTAACGAAAATATAAATTGGCGAAGAAAGTTTTTAATTTTGTTATTTTACAACGCTTTATCAACTTCTATGGTTATCCAACTTCTGGGTGAAATGAAGGTGATAATTCCAGCTAAATGAGTCGAAGGTCCAGTGCCGAAAGTTACCCAGCATTTGCTCTTAAAGGGATGAGAGAACACCCCGGAAAATCCTCAACTAGGTAACTTATCCCAACCAGCATTTAACCCGGGCTCGCACGTTTCACGGTCAGACATGCTAAACGTAGCGAAAAATGTTGAAAGATCAGCTGGACTGATAAAGCGCTAAATGAAAATAAAATATTAGCTTATTGAAGAAATGAGAGAACACGAAAATAAAATTCATTGGTCATATAATACGAAAACAATTGTAACTAATAGGCCTATATCAGAAATAAAAGAAGAGAATGCCAAAGAAGAAAATTCATCAAAGACATTTTCAGTAGAGTGAAGTGTAACACACATTAATAAGAAGAAAGAACAATAGAGGAAAGAGAAACGTGGTTGAAGCAATAAGCTTAAGCTTTTAAATTAATCGATTGGTTGCAATGTTTGTTCTATTGCAGCGGTGGCGAAAATGTAATCGTGCGCCGAGCCACTGTGTAACCTGCAAAGTGCATAGCACCTATGGAGGGAGGCGGACACCCGAAGGGGAAGTGAAGCAAGTGTCTGACTTATTAACGGATTTTCATTTTCCTTACGTCAAGCACTTAAATATAATTTTATACAGTACAAGGCTACAAACTAATGTTTAGTAAGTGTGAACAAAGAAAGAAATGAACAATAAATGAACAATATCACAACCTAAAATTAACTGTCTTCAGAATGTCTCTGCGACAAAGTTTCAAAATCAGGAATTATGTCACTTACTGCCAGTCGTAGTTCATCACGAAGGTATTTGTCTGTCAGTCGTGATCTAAATTTGGTATTTACTATTTTAATTGTTGAAAATAATTTTTCACAAACGTAAGTTGTAGCGAACATGGCTTCAACAGAGCAAGCGAAAGAACGAAGCTTCGGATATTTATTTTTTGGCAAAGATTTGAAAGTTCAACATTTGTCTAGTCCTTACATCCAGCTTTCATTTGACATCACATAGTAAATGAGTGAGTTCAAATTGAAGAGCTAACCGCATTATTCGTACATCTGCTGAAAAAGGGTCGACGTACAACGATGATGATGATGATGACGATGATGATGATGATGATGATGATGATGATGATGATGATCACAACAATAACACTTAACCTTTTAATGTTTCATCAGTAACATGTAGTATAATGCCGTTTTATGTTATACAACAGTTTTCCTCGTAATACTTGTGAACAAATCATACATTTAATATTCTCATCATATTGACAGCAAAAAATGCGTCCTCCCAACCTACTTGAAACTTTCGTACATGGTTTCGAGAGAGACATATGCCACTCGCAGGTCAGAGACAAATACAAATGGAACGGAGTTTGACTCCAGTGAGTGAGAGGGTGGGGGTTGGCGGAGGTTAGAAGCAAGAGAAATGCACTACGAGCCACAATGTCTCGCGAGTCACGTTCTCGCCACGGCTGTTCTATTGTCTTGTTACATCTACAGGTTAAATGGTAACCTCTGCAACAAAATGAAACTGGTATTACAATTGATCACGAGAAGAGATTTAAAAAATCTAGTCTACATCTGTTTCTTTCTCTAACGTTCACCCTTTTAGAGGAAATCGTTATGTTTTTATAAAACATTTGTCAACACCACGGCTGCTGCAATAACTCTACCAAGCGAGGTCTACAGTACGATTTTTTAGTCCTGACAGTCGCCGGAGTTTTGCGCGTGGGACAGGCGAGTCCATTTAGTTACGCCAAGGGGTGATTGGGTTATTCACTCGCTTGCCTTTACCGACCGCTCGCCCTATTTCTACTCCGGAACTCTCCCCACTCCTCCTATTACTTCCCCTCTTTCGCGTCGCTGAGCTGTCAGGACTAAATAATCGGTCTGTACACTCCTTATCTTCCCCTCCCCCTCTGCTGTACTCTGTCGGTGACGCGCGACAGTGAGCTGCATTGCAAGATTTATTTCAACGATTTTCGCTATTATTCGATTTAAATTCATGGCTAAACGGTTTAATTTGCAACAAGAAAAGAAATTCTATCGTACCTGGTTAACATGTTTCGGTCTTGTATGGGCCTTTTTCAGAACTGGTTGTTGCTGGTCTTGGCACCTTTTGTTTTGAAAACATTGAAGGAGGAGAATTAGATCCGGTGCTGTGGATTGACTTCGGCGTAGCTCAGTGGTCAGAGCGCTTGGTGTGTAGAACCAAGGACCCGGGTTCGATCCCCGACGCCGAAGCGAGTTTTTCTCCTCAAATATTAATTGCCTTTTTTTGTGTCCTGTGGGGGTGTGTTTGTGTAGTGTAATGTGGAATCAAAGAGTGTGTGCCGAAACATGTTAACCAGGTACGATAGAATTTAACACGAGAAATACATAGGCTATAATACACATTCCGAAGTGATGTAGTGTTAAAAGTTGTGTAATCAAGATGTATAAAAAAAGAAAATATTTCAAGACATTAACTGTTCAGATTATTTTTACCTATCTGCTTTTATAGCAATCAGCCATTTCTTTTGGGCCATTATCTCAATAGAGCGCTGCAAACATTGGGCAAAGACTATTTTTTCCTGCTTAACGGTGCTTCATCAAAGAAAAGGGGAATAATAATTTTTAGGCTATATTTCTGCAGTGCTTGGGAAAAGTGACATAAGTCAGTTTTCACAAACCTTTTTTGGTAATTTATTGACAACTTACGAAACATCTGCTCGCTTGGAAAAAAAAAAAAAAACATAAGTATTTCTCGCATTACAATAATTCATACAGAAAAAAATCAAATCGACATAAACCAGTATAAGTCGTTATTAAATTATCAAAAATGGTTTGTGGAAACTGACTTACTGTGTGTCACTTTTCCCAAGCACTGCAGATTTAACATGTAGAATCACCATTACCATCCATCCTGTATATGAACCAGGTATTGATAGGAGCATATTCAAATATGCTTCAAATGCCCTATTATTTTCGGCCTCAATTTCAATAGCTTTTCAGAAAACAATTGCAAGTAAGTACTTTATTCAGTGTACATGTACTGTAAGGATTATATTCGTTAATACATTTCTCTATTTAAACCGTATAATTATGAATGAAGTATTGTGTCGATTGGCATATTGCATGCTCCAGTGAAGCGTTCAATGGTTCTAGATCATGTATGAAACCGTGAATAAACTGAAAAAAGTACTTTTACCACATGTTCGTTGGTGAAGCCCTTTATTTCCTCACCTATCCTCTTTAAAGGATGGTTCGAATATGTAACACGTGAAAGGATTTCGACATCTGAATATATTGTCAAATCTTATACCCGCATGTGAGACGTACTATTGCAAAATCCTTGCTTTCTATTCCATCAAAATGGTGACATATCGGCGATAGTAGTAGGGTGAATATCTTTTCAAGGCATAAGGTTTATGAATTTAGCGTCAGCTTGAAGATATTCCTCGTGGAAGCAATAGCTATGTCCTACTACTGTATCACTCACTCTACAGGTAAGACAGATGTTCCGGTTAATGTGACTACGGTTGAGTACATATGCAGTTCATATCCGTCTCCGGTTTTTATACCTCTCTTCGGCTTATCCTTAAACTTACTCTCAATAATTTGCATCTAACACTGAAATGCAGAGGGAAAGTCTTTAGAATCAGTGTAACGCAACTTCGGCGTTTATCTAAATAAATATGATTTATCATATTAATAACAAATATCCATGTTGGCAGTTTGAAATAAGGCCCTACATTTCGCGCAGTGTCAGAGCTGTGCCTCAAAGGTTTCATACGCTGTGGACGACATAACTGAATTAAGCAGCAGTTTTTTCAGTAATATTCTTGAGAATTTTAAATGTTCCACTTAATAGTACAAAGTTGTCTGAATAAATATGCCAACTGTAATGTTAGCAAGTTTCCTGTTACATATAATTGGGGAGAATTTACCTGTAGTGAAATAAAGATCAGAGAAATTGTAAGATTGTTCATTTATAGGATGATCTATTGAGGGAAAAATTATTAACAAGTGCAAAGAGATTTCATTTTTACACCTTCAGGCCTGGTGCACATCATACAGTATTTTTTTTTTTTTGGAATGTCTTCGATACTTTTAAATATTTTGAAAAATTCAATGTGACAGAAGTGGAGAATATTATTTTTTAAACTTTTCCATACCTGAAATAAAAATTAAATTTAAAATTTTGGGGTCCCAGGGATCAAAATTGTCTCCAAATATTGATTTCCTGTGAAGACTTGATTCGAGGATTTTGGATCCCCAGAATGATTTTGTGACTAGTTTTTTTTTAATTTTTTAAAATATAAATTCAGATCTGAAGGGGTTAAAACATTTATTTCTTAAAATGATTTCAGTATATCATATTTGAGTCCGGTTATGAAAGCCAGCTATAGCGGCTGGGGAGATCATTGTGCTAACCACACAATACCTCCATTGTTGTTGTATGATCGTCCACCTCTGCTTCGACATGTAGATGTGAGATCAGCAGCCGTCTGGTCGATCATGGTCCTTCATGGACTGTCGTGCCTAGGTTTATTATTATTATGATATTTGAGTGATTAAATTTAACTTATTTGAATTCCTCTCAGGAAGCCAAATCGAAGTTATTTTTCACTGCAAGCCAAAGTTATAGTTTAGTTACGCTGTTAGGGGGAGATTAGATGATTGAATTTCTACTGATTACCTGCAACCCCGAAAATACCATTGCTTACAGTGCATCCTTCAGAAGACAGTTTCTTCTCAACCAGTGACCCAGCCAATTCCTTTTTCTCTTCCTGATCAGTTTCAGCTTCATTCTTTTTTCATCCACTCTTTCCAACAGAGCTTCGTTTCTTATTCTGTCTGTCAATTTCAGACGCTCCATTCTTCTCCATATCCACATTTCAAAAGCTTGTATTCGCTACTCTTCACTTCGTCGTAATGTTCATGTTTCTGCTTCATAATGCTACACTCCATACAAAGCACTTCACTAGTCTCTTCCTTAGTTCTTTCTTCAGAGGTCCGCAGAAGATGCTCCTTTTTCTATTAAGAGCTTCCTTGGCCATTGCTGTTCTCCTTTTGACTTCTTGGCAGCAGCTCATGTTACTGCTTGTAGTACACCGCAAATATCTGAAGCTATCCACTTGCTCTACTGTCTCATTTAGAATTCGCAGGCTTACCTTCTTAACTTTCCTTCCTATGACCATGGTCTTCATCTTGTTGGCATTTATCTTCATTCCATACATAACTTTTCTTCCTATGACCGTGGTCTTCGTCTTGTTGGCATTTATCTTCATTCCATACTGATCACAGCTGTCATTTAGTTCTAGTAGTATATCCCTTAATATCATCTCCTCTTCTGCTAACAACGCCATATTATCAGCAAATCTTATACACTTCATTCTTCTTCCTCCTACTACCACTCCTCCCATGTTCTGAAAAAAGTTCTTCACTAAATACTCCAAGTAGATGTTTAACGGGGTAGGTGATAAAGGGTATCCTTGTCGTACTCCTCTCCCTATTTCACTTCCTTCTGACATTTATTCTCCTATCCTGACTTTGACTCGTTTCATATTAAAGTTACTGAACAGCCTCCTCTCTTTCAAATTCATGCCAATTTTCTTCAGGATACCTATCAGTTTATTTCAATCCACTCTGACAAACGCCTTTTCTAAATCCACAAATACTACATAAGTGTCTTTCGCCGATGTAGAAGTCGAATTGCATATTATGCGTGTAACATTCAATAACTTCGAAATTAACCCCATTACTTCAAAACGTCATAAAACAGACATTAGTGTAACGTTTAGTAAAGCACGCAATTCTTAGTCTTTCAATATCTTGACTTTTAGTTTACTTAAAACACGTATAGTAACTATTTAAGTTCATACACTAAAGATGTTCAGATCACTATTCCTTGCCTTGTATACACAGCAGCCTCCTCGAATACAAGGTGCACGTTAGGGCGATAAGTCTCCGGCTTTGTGTTCCAGCACTGGAGTAGTTTCAGCAGGTGACTATTATGCTCACTGTGCTTATTTACATAATATATGCTGGTTGCTAGGAGCAAGTACATGGAAATTCAAGTGCAGTCTGCGTATATGCAGACCACACGTTTGTCGGAAATAGTGAAAGTTGCGTACGAGAGAATTTAAATGAGCTATTTTGGGAAGCGGAAAATGAAAGTTAAATCTGAGGTATAAACTACACACATGCAAAAATATGGCCTAAAATGTAACACAATGCAACATATACGCAGTAGGCCTATACTTAACTAAAGTTCTCTATGCATTTCACTTATACGAAATGTAAAATTCTGTAAAGTTAATGAAACAACTTGTAGTGTTTAAAGTTTATCTTCGAAACCTACAATATGATATAAAGTGTTTCAAAATAATACGTTCCCCATATCAACTGTGTTATCTAACTTAATTGAAATTGATGGTAGTGAGACAAGACACAGAGGATTTGCTACTTTCATCTTACATTTTGAGAAGACAAAAAATAATTCAAGCCAGGTATTCCGCTCAAGCAGGGTTCGAAAAAACCTCAGAGCGCTGTTTGCACACTTCTTTCAGAGGATGCCATATATATTCAGTGTCCTTAAACGACTGAAGAATCTCAATTCTTAACTCGGTATTGTACACGGACCCAGTTTTATGACGTCGATGCACTCTGCTGGTATCCGATAGGCCTATATCACATATTTTCCCACTCTTATATGAACTGATATGAGCCTATTCATTGCGTGCAGATGTTTAAAAATATTTTTACATGTTTATTTTATGTAATAAAATTACTTACCATGTTAGTTACGAATATTCGTTCATTCATAGTTTTCTGCCCATGAGCAGGTCTTTCACTGATTACCCAGCATTCTCCAATATTTCCTATTTTCTGTCTCCCTCTTAGTCTCCGCATGTAATCCATATATCTTAATGTCTATCACCTGATAATTATCTTCTTCTGCTCCGAACTCTTCTCCCGTTCACCATTCTTTCCAGTGCTTCCTTCAGTAGGCAGTTTCATATCAGCCAATGACCTAACCAATTGAGGGGTTTGCGGAAAAACTAGGCAGTTCCAATTCAGTACTTTTCGAGATAATGAAGAAAAACTTACCGCCAAACAATAAGCATGTACAGAAGAGGCAGGTCCAAAATGCATTATAACTGTGAATGTAATTCTTGGAACTACTTGGTTCTTCGACCACACGATAGAGCGTATTTTTTTGTCCTCTGTGCAAAAAGAACTCGAAAATTTAAAAAAAGTTGGAGCTGCCTGTTTTTTTCCCCAAACCCCTCAATTGCTTTTTCTCTTTCTGATCAGTTTCAGTATCATTTTTTCTTCATCCACTCTTTCCAACATAGCTTCATTTCTTATTCTGTCTGTCCATTTCACACTCTTTGGAATATTATACGAACATATTTTCAACAATGCCCCAAATCTTAAGCCCTTGAAAAAGTTACAGAATGCATTTAGCATTACATATATTTCCGCGTGTATAGACCGCTCACAGGCATAACGTGGAGGTACACATTTTGCTATTATAATTCGGTCATAACGACGTATCTACAAAATTCATGTTTTGAGATAAATGCAAAAGAAGTTTTGCAACAACTGAAACACTATGAATGTTACCGCCTATGTTATTGTGTGCGACATATGTGATAACTCGTTGTTATTAGAGTATGTTTACATCCGCTCAACAATTTTTTTTGCGTTTAAGCTAAGTGTTGCATAAGAAAAAAAAAAGACTGTGTTGTAGATACGTTGTTTTGACTTTAAATAAATTGTTCTTTTTGCAAGTTACACTTGATTTTAATATTAATGACAATAGAAATAATGCACTGAATTATTTATATATTATTGTGTAATTACATCTAATTATTGTGAAACAAACAGTTTTATAAGTCTTTCTTCTAATATTGATTAGCAAGGTGCTGGATAATATGCCAAAATTTTTAAAATACTAAACTGATGGCATTATACCGTAATTCACCATAACAAAGTTCAATGACTTTTGCACAAACCTGTATCACTGAAACAATAGTAAAAAATTGTTATACTGAAGAAGGAATAGTCCTCAGTAGTAGTAGTAGTAGTAGTAGTAGTAGTAGTAGTAGTAGTAGTAGTAGTAGTAGTAGTAGTAGTAGTAGTAGTAGTAGTAGTAGTAGTAGTAGTAGTAGTAGTAGTAGTAGTAGTAGTAGTAGTAGTAGTAGTAGTAGTAGTAGTAGTAGTAGTAGTAGTAGTAGTAGTAGTAGTAGTAGTAGTAGTAGTAGTAGTAGTAGTAGTAGTAGTAGTAGTAGTAGTAGTAGTAGTAGTAGTAGTAGTAGTAGTAGTAGTAGTAGTAGTAGTAGTAGTAGTAGTAGTAGTAGTAGTAGTAGTAGTAGTAGTAGTAGTAGTAGTAGTAGTAGTAGTAGTAGTAGTAGTAGTAGTAGTAGTAGTAGTAGTAGTAGTAGTAGTAGTAGTAGTAGTAGTAGTAGTAGTAGTAGTAGTAGTAGTAGTAGTAGTAGTAGTAGTAGTAGTAGTAGTAGTAGTAGTAGTAGTAGTAGTAGTAGTAGTAGTAGTAGTAGTAGTAGTAGTAGTAGTAGTAGTAGTAGTAGTAGTAGTAGTAGTAGTAGTAGTAGTAGTAGTAGTAGTAGTAGTAGTAGTAGTAGTAGTAGTAGTAGTAGTAGTAGTAGTAGTAGTAGTAGTAGTAGTAGTAGTAGTAGTAGTAGTAGTAGTAGTAGTAGTAGTAGTAGTAGTAGTAGTAGTAGTAGTAGTAGTAGTAGTAGTAGTAGTAGTAGTAGTAGTAGTAGTAGTAGTAGTAGTAGTAGTAGTAGTAGTAGTAGTAGTAGTAGTAGTAGTAGTAGTAGTAGTAGTAGTAGTAGTAGTAGTAGTAGTAGTAGTAGTAGTAGTAGTAGTAGTAGTAGTAGTAGTAGTAGTAGTAGTAGTAGTAGTAGTAGTAGTAGTAGTAGTAGTAGTAGTAGTAGTAGTAGTAGTAGTAGTAGTAGTAGTAGTAGTAGTAGTAGTAGTAGTAGTAGTAGTAGTAGTAGTAGTAGTAGTAGTAGTAGTAGTAGTAGTAGTAGTAGTAGTAGTAGTAGTAGTAGTAGTAGTAGTAGTAGTAGTAGTAGTAGTAGTAGTAGTAGTAGTAGTAGTAGTAGTAGTAGTAGTAGTAGTAGTAGTAGTAGTAGTAGTAGTAGTAGTAGTAGTAGTAGTAGTAGTAGTAGTAGTAGTAGTAGTAGTAGTAGTAGTAGTAGTAGTAGTAGTAGTAGTAGTAGTAGTAGTAGTAGTAGTAGTAGTAGTAGTAGTAATGATATTCGTAGCGCTATAGCACTTTAAGGGTCTAGACCAGTGGCCGGCAGATGCTGCAGTTGTGACGTAAGAGCCAGTCAGATCGCAAGAGCTTGGGAGAGCGAGCAGTTGAGTCGTATTAATGTTAGCACACACCAGCGCAGTGGCGTCAGTGCAGCAGTAGAACGGGACTGTTGAAAACAAAAGGATCTATCTACATTTTATATAAAATTTCCCCAGGCAAGATTCCCTCGATTGCATAGATTTGCTGCTAGGATGTTGAGCATATTCGGATCTACGTATGTATGTGAACAGTTCTTTTCTTGTATGAAGATCTACAAACCACAACATAGAAACCACCTGTCTGATCTGAACTTGAAACATATTCTTCGCTTGTGTTAGCCAGGCTATGACTCCAAATATTGCAAAATTAGTACGCGAGAAAAGAGGAAAAAAATCTCGACAAAGCGTTTAGCTTGGGCACAGTAGTGACACAAAGTGATGGTGCGTTTCAAAAGTTGAAATATACTTTGCATACTACTCACCAAGATAGGGCCTATATAGTTTAATCTGTATATTATGTAGAAAAATGTGTGTTAAAAACCACTGTTTTCAAGTTTCCGAGTAGATAAAGTGTTGCAGTACGGCTTAAAGTATTTATTTATATGTTTGTATGATTATAGCAGTTTCGGAATTTCATTTATATATGCAAACGCTTCTGCAAGTGGCTGTATTATGAGTTTCATATTATTGTAAGAACATTAAATTTGATTACAAACCAAGATATTTTGTTACATTGATTTATCACGGTTGTACAGTTTTGTTTTCGTACAAATGTATTGTAATTGTGCTGTTCCCATACTATCTCAGAAGAATGGATCGCGCTCTGTCAGTGCATAGACCCGCACCACCACTGTTCAGATGAAACTTCTCTCCTCGCTGTGCTCAGTATGCAGAGATTGCCGAGCAAAGAGCAGGGCGACTACGTCGTATCACGTCACAGAGCACGGAACATGCCGGCCACTGGTCTAGACCGACCAGCCAGCTGCTGGCCTCAAGTACAGATGCTTAAGCAGAGGTGGAATCTAACTAGAATAGAGGTATCGTGTGATTAGCACGATGGTCCCCCTACTAGCCGTTTCTCTACTTATCATAGCTCTCCAAGTGCATCACAATGCTGATTATCATCATCATTATCATCATCATAATCACTTTCATTAACTTTCGCTTCTTTCCCGTCTGTAACATCATTTATTAATTACTTACAGCATTGTGATGATACTGGTCAGGAATAATCCCCATATAGCATAGATCCAGAAGATCTTTAAGTTTTTGTTTCTGAATAGGAACTGGAGAAGAAAACAAAGGCTGAAATGTGAAAGAATCTCGCATTCTTGTTTTAGTTCTGCGGATTAGTATTCTTCTAAAGTCAAATTCTTGAGAAGTCCTGTTGCTGTATTTAAAATAAATGTGTTCTAAGTCTTCTATCCTGTACTGAAACCAGGCCATCTTGAGCCAATTGACATTATTTACATCACTGAAAACTTTTCTGTCCTTTCTCATGTGGCGCCTCAGTTCTGAAAAATTCGGTACATGCTGAATTTCAATTATATGGTATTTTTTGTTTCTCATTCTGACAATAGTGAATCATCCCGATGTGAAATAATTTTGTTCTTTTCTCTACTGAGACGTATGATCAGAGTCGTACTCTATTTGTGGCCTGACTCAAAGGACATATCATTGATTAAAGGGATGTCTAGATGCCTAACAGAATGAAGAAACGTAACAGATATATTTTATATTTCTGATTTGTCCACCGCATGTTTTGAAAAAGGAATTCCATTCCTTACCATCTGCATTTTTTGTAGGAAATTAAAAAGACATGAAGCAACTTCTGCAGATCCACGTTTGGCAGTTCTTTCACTCCAAATAGCATGCGACTTCTCTACAGAAGTTTTATTGTATACAGTTAAGTTGTACACAGCCAATCTTCGCCCATAAAATAATGCTTTAGCATCTGTTTTGGGAAAGCAGCAGACAGCCTCCAGATCAAATTCAGCTAAATGGATTTCCAGTTGCAGCTTCCGCATCAATGTTGTCTTTTCTAGCCCTCGCTAAACATTTCTGTTCATTGTGAGCATCCTGATCTTGACAGTGAATTTCTTTGCCTGTGGCATTCATATGAGAAAATCTGTAGCATGTATCCCACAAATCATTTTAGGCAAATGGAAGGGCAAGTTAAATTCTGTGTTGTGGATATATTTCGATAAAATTATTCTTTTCAGTAATTATGCCATCATTTTCACATTTTTCAACGTACAGTTTGAACATTTTCCTACGATTTAACTAATGAAGCAAGTACTCTCTCTGAATATTTTCAGGCATAATGTGATATTATTTTTGGAAAGTCATTAATATGAAATGTAATTCCTTCCATTACAACATCTGACTTAGACAAGATGGTTTGTGTTGACCTCTTTGATCTCTCGCAATTATATAATGTTCATTCCTTTTATACATACAGCATTTAATGTGTGAACGATTCAGGCAAATCGAGTGTTGCAAGAAACTACGCCTGACAAACTTGCCATTTTTCACCATATACCTTTGGTTAAAATCTGATTATCTGTGTCATTTAAATTCCGAAGTTGTTCATGAATTGGTAGCCATTCAGCCTGAGTAAATTTGAAATTGCATTTCCTTATACATTTTGAGCAAACTTTTTCTGTTTAACCGACCGTCCAGCAATTGATTTGCCTTTGGTAGATATTCTGAACTTTCAGATTATGGAATATGGCCATAATTTTCTCAATGTGCATAAAGGAATAATTTTGATTTAAAGTATGTACGTAGTGACTAATTTTTAAGTAAAATGGTTTACAAGCAATTATAACGCACTTGACATCTTTTGATTTTATCAAAATTCTAAAATTGAATATTAACGACGAGTAATGAAATAACATTCCCGGTATATAATCTTACCATTGCAGGCTTCAGTATTGATCCTTAATGTTGAAAAGGCATTGCGGAAGTTAACTGAATCTGAATTCTCTTCAGTAACACATTTTTCATTTTTCAAGAGATCAAGAATTTTTATTCCTCTAAAAAACACATCGATTGCTCAGCACAAGTTCATTGAACGATATCTTTGCATGACTGAAAGTACCGATAATATGTATAAATGTTAAATGTTATGTTTTATTTAACGACGCCCACAAATACAGAGGTTATATCAGCGTCGCCGGATGTGCCAGAATATTGTCCCGCAGGAGTTCTTTACATGACAGTAAATCTACTGACATGAGCCTGTCGCATTTAAGCACACCTAAATGTCATCGACCTGGCCCGGGATCGAACCCGCAACCTTGGGCATAGAAGGCCAGCGCTATACCAACTCGCCAACCAGATCGACAATTTGTATAATTGGAGCGCACTAGGGATAACAATAATTTTTTTAATCCTTTATTTCAAGGATTACGCCAACAGTTAGTGAATATAAGGATGCAGATACTCTGTATCATGATTTCGTATCTGAAAATAATTGATACGCATTTAGAGACAAAACAACGGATCTACACATACGCTGTTCTGACATTCAACACCATAGCGTAATATATGGAGCCAAATTAACGTATAAGGTGATACGTTGTTCTGACATTAAATAATCACGTGCATTTGTAGATACGTAGCACACTATCTCCGTAACGGTTAAAGATAGACGTTCCGCTGTTTTGCCATTAAATAGATTGGTTCCCCAAGTCAGTAATGATGTAGATATGTCAAAATGGCCAATTTTGTAGATACCCTGTTATGACTCTAACCCCCCGAATTTTAGCTGCAATTCAACATTTTTCCCTCAAAATCTGCATGTCCTGTGGAAATGAAAATTGACACTATACAATATACACTATCTCTAAATATAGAATTTTAATGTTTTTGAAAACCAAACAGCTAAGTTTTCTTTAATTATGAAAATTTATGGAGTATTGTATTCAGCAGAGCAGTGTTTTTCTGATAACTGTGAAAGTACTTAAAATCTTGTAATGAAACTTTGCATGCATGTATAATTCTCTCAAATGAACAATATCCTCTTATTTCATTCTCAATTAAAATAAACTAACAATATTATTTCAAAAAATATACTATACATTGCACATTAAAAATCTTAAAATATGATGCTCATATTAGAGAAATATACATGAACGAAAAGTTTCTTTAAAATATCGTAAGTACAGGTAGTAATGTACAGATAGCGTACAGTATATTAAGCATGTCAATTTTTATTTCCAAAGAACAATAGATTGAGGAAAAAATGCTGAATTATAGTAAAATTATACTAGCGAAAGTTGAACCTTCCCCATAAGTAGCACTTCGTTTTGATAAGGTAAATTCTGAAGATAAAAATACCGGTACCTTTCTTATAATTTCTCTCAAGGAAGTAAGCACAAACATAATTGAGAAATATGGCAACATTGCAAATTCCAAAAGCTCGCACTGGCCAAGATAACTGTACCGTGCGGAACAAATGGGTTTCGAAGGGTGGTTATCTTTTCTTTCTCCATCATTACTTAAGCTGACTGGTTACTGGTCAGTGAAACGTCGGTCTAATCAGAACGAGTTACACATTGAAATTTAAGTTTTCAGTGGTGTGTCTTATACAATAAATTGAAAATCGAACAGCAGGGAAGAGTCGATGAAAACAATGTACGAAGGTGAATTCCAACGAATGACGCCCATGAAAGAAATGTTCAATGCCACATCAATTTCCAACTCGATGGACTGGACTGAAGACGACGTGATCTGGCTCGCATCATCTGACAGGGAAAGTTCGAGCGAGAGTGACAAGACAATGACGAGTCAAGTGACAAACTAGTCTATCAAATTTATTAGCACATAAATGAAGATTTTGTTTATAATGGTTACGGTGGTTATAATAGTTAACCCTTGTTACCATAACAGATATATTCTATAGGACCAAAAATTAATATTTACTTAGATACCTTCTTTATAGTTTATGAAAGGAATCTAGTGTTAATACAGTGTTATGAATAACTTGTTTTAAATTGAAGTACAATGTTCAGCTATTTGGAATATAAGCCTTTCTTCAATTTTGGATAAAAATTGAGAGCTTACACTGTCGAAATACAACAATCCATACGTATATTAGAAGCATGCATCTTTTCCTGTTTTTTGACATCACAATCTGCACAGAATCCTGTAACTTAAAAGGCTAAATTCTTAATTTATGTTCCGTGGACCACAGATTGTCCGAAAACTAATAGTCTAGGGCGGGAAATGAACTTTCAAATTAAAATTTTATTTGTTATTTCATTATGAAATATATAACAAAAACACCCTACAATCCCAGTAATACAATTATATGAATTTTCATAAAAATTGATTGATAAAACTTTTATAATTCTATCTATGGCTCTTCGGCCCGTTTTCGGGTCATTCTTCCTCTACATTCTTCTCTGTCTCTTGCTGCCACCTTCCAGTTCCACAATCGTAGCAAACTGGTAGTATCTTCTTGAACCATATCCTCACAGTCTACTATATACAGTCACGAAGCTTGAGTTTTGAGGGTGCTAGAAACAATAGACTGTGACGGTTCTATTTTGCATTGTCTGTAATGAGGCGATATTAGCGATCCTAGTGGTGAGCAACTATCTAATGTTTGCATATTTACTACGTATTGAGCTTCGCGACTGTATATACTAGACTGTGATATCCTCCTATGTAACCCTTGGTCTTCCAACAGGTCTTTTTCCTCCATATTGCCCCTCTAAAGTTCTATTTAGTAGCCTTTCCTTTTCCATCCTGACTATATGTCCTGCCCATTGCAGTCTCCTGATCCGTATGAAAGTTGACAAACCTATATCGTTGTATAAGGTGTATAATTCACTTTTATTATTAACAAAGTTAATTTTTACAAAGTTTTTAAATTAAATTTCGGTCTGTAACAATTTGTAAAGTGAAAAATAAATAGGTTATATATATGAGAGTATTTTGTTACATTTTGCTAAGCAAGAGTATAAAGTTAATGTGTTAATGATTCCGGAAAATGCAAATCTTAAGGGGTCCTCGAATTGATGGAGTATAAGAACCACTGTTCTTATTCCAGTAACACAATCTACATCTCTGGCATGTTGTACAATACTGAGATCAATAAGTCTTCTTGTGATACTCCTTGTTAGTATTTTCAACTTTGCCATTTTATTAAGATGATCTCCCAACAGTCCCAATGGAACTTGTCATTATAACACCGGAACTTATATAACTTTCATACAACCAAGAATAAGTTACAACAAAGAACTAATGGAACAACAAATAAAACTTGTAACAAGACTATAAATATGTTAGAAATATCTTCGCGAAAGCAAGCCCAATGAAAAGAAGGCGCTAAACAGGAAGAAACCCTGTAGAACTATTAGAAACACAGACTATTTTCTACTGACTTTCCGCCTGAATAATTTCCGAAATTTAATTGATCCGACGAAAAAGCATTCCTCGAAATGTTGCAGAAAGGCACTAAATTATCATAGCAGACAAAATAGTGGTTTAGTCAAGGTATTCAAAACTAAGTATATATCCTTGGTTTCATAGACGAGCAGCGTGGACATGAGAGTTAAATTACATCATATTAGTACAATTCAAGGGCCCATCTAGCGATTTACATCAGGTACTGGATTTGCTTACGCGGTAAAATGAAGTATAACGTCGAAATATCGAATCACTCACAAGTCATAAGAGGGAATTGTTAGATTCCACCTTAACCTTTACTTCCAGAATCATAGTATTTGTATACGAGACAACGACGATTACAATAAGCCTTGTAAAATAACTTTCGATATTTTTAAGTTTTCTGTAATCCATCTTTGTTGTTAGCAGTTTTACAAATTTCAGTGTCAAATATTTTTAACTGAGTAGACCTATGTTTGTAATAATGCAGACTTATAATAATAATAATAATAATAATAATAATAATAATAATAATAATAATAATAATAATAATAACAATAATAACAATAATAATAATAATAATAATAATAATAATGATTTATTTAACCTGGCAGAGTTAAGACCGTAGGGCCTTCTCTAACACTCAACCAGGAGTAAAAACTGCGTTACAAAAACACTACAAATTTACAAAGTACACTGCAATTTTACACACAAAACTGAATAAGATAATAATAATAATAATAATAATAATAATAATAATAATAATAATAATAATAATAAAATGCAAACAACAAGTAAGAAGATATCAGACATAATATATAACATACAGAAAGAAAGAAAAAAAGCATAATAAAATGTGAACAGCAGGTCAAAATAAATAGGGCATACAAAGTATAAAAAAAATAAGACAATTATTCATAATAATAATAATATATTCCACTATCGGGAAGCATATATAAGGCTATATGTTATGTGGAGTAGCAAATATTAAAGACCTCCCCGGAAAAAGGACGCAACATCAAATTCTTTAAATATAATGTGATTTAGCTGGAAAAAGTAATTTTTAGCATTTATTTATAAAAATAAATTTTTGAATTCAGTGGCTCAATAAACTTGTATTCTTGATTAGTCAAATGGGTGTGGTAGTAAATATAAACCTAATGAATTACTATGCCCATCAAATTAGTTTTCTCTCTCCTCATACATGAATTACAGTTTTGTTGGTTACATCGTTATTCCGCGGAGGGCTTCAATTATGGATATGAAAACATGTTATTCATTAGCAGTATTATCATAGATTTATTCTTTAAACGTCCAACAGACCGGTTCGGGTAACCCGGACTTACAAGACTGAAGAGACAAAACAAAGAAATGAGGGCTACTATATGAAGTGAAAGCTTGCAATGAGTTGGGAATGAACACGTGGTGTCTGGTAGCGAGTGTGTTTGAGGGTTGGTGCCAGTGGTTGTAGCGGCCGAAGGGGTTAGAAAAGGGATTAGTTTAAGCTGGAAGCCTGCGCCCAATCGTATCCCTCTAATTTATTTACCCGCAAGTTTTGTATGTGGGCTGGGAAAACGAAGAAATTTGCTAGTACGTTAATTATGTGCGAGCTGGGGAGGCAACGGAGTTGCGTGAGTAAGGAACGTGAACGCACTTCAAAGCCGGCACGCATAATATTCAGCACACGCACTTTGAATCAGAGACACTCTGCATCCCACTTGTTTGGTTTGGAGTGTCTATTCTATTCTCTAGTGCGACGCATATGCTAATCTCTCCCCCTAAAACCTGCAATTAACAAAGCACATGATGCTCTGCAAAATTTTGTTATTTAAAGGGATTCTCTCATTTACTATATTTCTAAAATTCTACAAATTTTTTCCGTGATATCATGTTTTGGTGAACGGATTAGAATGACCAACTCCTAGCAGCGATCAAAATTTCGAGACGATTCATTCTTCTTTGATACCCACAGTCAAGAACAGTTATATTTATTATGAAATTATATGCAGTTTTACACGTAGTTCATTATTTGGAAACGAAAAATCTGAACTCTGCAGTGAACTATTCACTTTTTTGGCCGGTGATCGTAGGTGTTTAGTTGAAAAAGTTGAAGACCAATAAATACGTATGCAGATTATGGTAGAGAAAGTTAGTTGTACCTAAATATTTAAGTACCATTTATATTCTATTTTGTATTGAATAATGTTATACAGTAAAATCTTGCTAAAATGTACCCTCTATAAAAAGGAAATCTGCACAAACGAAAAATAAATTTTGGGGACGGATGATTTCCTGTGTAAAAGAATATTTTAAAACGGAATCATTTTTGGACACCATTTAGGTAAAAAACCTGACTAAAACGTATAATTTTAAGCGTAACTGTTGCTAAATTCTATCAAACCATTTTTAATTTTGCGATAATACTGTACGAAGCATGGCATAATTTTTTTTTTTTTTTTTGTGACTGCACATGCAATGATCTGGAAAACTTTCGCTATTATTTGTCAGGAGTTGTCTAACCATGTCACTATTCTCTGCTTATTGTCAAAGACCCGGACAGGTTAGAGCGTATCCCGAATCTCAGCGCTGAGCAATCTGATGGCATCACGGTGTTCCGAATTTCAACGACGATGTCACCGATTCTCCACCGGTGTCGCACCGGTTCAATCAGCTTATAGAGGTGGTGGCAGTCTCCATCGGGCGCCATCAATGAATCTGATTGGTTCTTGTATAGGGCGGGAATTAGCAGACGAATGGCATCGTGCACTGTTGTGTCATAACGGTGTATTCTGCTTTGGTTCTGCTGTATTGTTTGTAACGAGCACAACGTAAAAACAATATGTTAATGGCTTATGAGCGAACATGTCAACGGACCAGTTATTACTACTGGTTCAAGAAATAAATTGTTTATGCTCTCTTTTCTTTGAGCGAGATGACAGTACGGAAATTTCGCAAAATCTTGCTAGCGTAGCACAGACATCTTGTACAGCCGCCGTGATAATCTCGAATCTTCCAGCAGTTTTGTTCCTATTTCGCTGCAGCGTGACGTCATTGTTGTCCACCGTTCCGGTGAGATTCCGTATACGCTGTTACTGACCTTCTGTGCCGTTTTTTCTTCCAATCCTCTTGCATTTTCTTTAATTTATTTTCAGTTTTGTGCTAACAAGCCAATACAGTGATAAAGGACAGTGCAACTAGAATAAAACTGGGAATAATTGTAGTGTAGTGTCAATTTAGTTTCACATTTCCGTTTATTTATTCTGAGTTTTGTGTTAATATTCCAATACAGTGTTAAATAACAGTGCGAATAAAGCAAAACTTTGTGATTTAATAAAATGAGCCTAGATGACCAGTTCTATCATGGAAGAGTAGCTTCATAATTTTAATGGAGCAATGAAACGCCAAGGTCGTAAGGTCATACTGTTTGTAGACAATGCTACCTGCCATCCAAGGATCGATTTATCTAACGTGAAGTTAATCTATTTTCCATCAAGCACAACTTCAGTTTACACAACCGATGGGTCAGGGCGCAATTTACACTCTGAATTGATGCAGAATGCGAAGGAAAACCTACAACGTTCTCTTCAAAAAAATAAAGTCGCGGCAATGCACTTTAAAAGAATTGTGGGGGCCAAGAAGCTAGGGCGCAGTGAGAGGGAGATGGAGATGCTGTAATTACGTAAGTTAATAATCAAGAAAATAAAATTAACTTTGCATGTACTGTAGTAACTTTTATTTCAAATTATTTCTTCATTGTGTTCATCCTACAGTGAGCATTTTGCAGTAGTCTATTCTTAGTTTTACCAAGACTCAACTCTTTGAAAAACGAAAACGGAAAAAAAATTCTGGAACGATCGCGTTTCGTTTTAGGGAGGTTTCACTGCTATTTCATTTGCTTATTCTCGGTTTCCAGTTGCATTTTATCACTGATAAGCAAACATTCTCATGGAGGCAGATAAAAAAAGATCAATTTTTTTCTTCCACCATGTTAATAATGCCAAAACAAGTGCTTATACAAATTCTGACCACTCGATCGCAATTACGAGGCCGTCCAGAAAGTAATTTTCTCTAAGGCTGTTTACAGGAAGAAAGTACAATTTGAAAGAAAGATTTATTGAAACAGATATAGCAATTGTTGAGCTATTTTGTAACATGTTCCCCACTGGAATTGAGACAATTGTCATACTATGCAATCAATTTTTGTATCCTTGTGTCGTAGGAGTCTACCGTGTGGGATCGGAACCAGTGTGTGACAACCGTCTGTACCTCTCTATAGATCCTACAATTGTCTCAATTCTAGTGGGGAATATGTTGAATTTTTTTCAATATTGCTGTATCTGTTCCAATAAATCTTTCCATGAAATAGTTTTCCTTCAGTAAATGGCTCCAGGGAAAGTTACCTTCTGGACGGCCTAGTAATTGCGGTCGAGTGGCCAAAATTTGTATAAGCACTTGTTTTGACATCATTAACAGTTGCATACCAATGCTCATTATTACACCAACTAATACCAATGGTGGTGTCAGTGACTGATTCCACATATTTTATATTGTTTCTCCAATTAAACTATACAAACTATATATTTTTGTAATCTTTATGGTTTAAGGAACTTTATGTCAACTTTATTGAATGCATTTTACTTTACAAAAAATTTTTTTTGAACATATACAAAAAAAAAAAATAAACATTCTGAGAGAAGCAGGTATTCGGATACAATATTACTTGGTGTATTCAAGATTTATGCAAAAAAAAAACAATCATTCAGAATCACACTGCGAACAGGTTCTAAAATTTTTTATTTTATTGTAATAGGTTATTTTACGACGCTTTATCAACATGTTAGGTTATTTAGCGTCTGGATGAAATGAAGGTGATAATACCGGTGAAATTTGTCCGGGGCCCATCACCGAAAGTTATCCAGCATTTCCTCATTTTGGGTTGAGTGAAAACCCCCGAGCAAACCTCAACCCGGTAACTTGCCCCGACAGGGAATCGAACCCGGGCCACCTGGTTTCGCGGCCAGACGTGCTAACCGTTACTCCACTGGTGTGGACAGGTTCTAATAGGAATGGACTCTTCTTTCGTCATATAAGCAGAACATATGTACTTATTACATGAAGTACAGGTCTTCATGTATTTGCAGTCCTTACTTCTTGGGCATAAATAACAACCGCCTTTGTTTGGAATATTTGTCACTGCATTACGAGTCACTTTTCTTAGTGTTTCTGAACGTACAGTTCCCCTGCTCACTGCTCCTTGGTCTTGATTGAAATTATAACCAAATATACATAAAGCATGTATATACTTTGTGTATAGGCCAACCGAATTTTCAGTACGCTTCTTTATATTTATGATGCAAAGTTGTGGACTCAGTTCTTTCAAAAAAAATTTCCTTCCAGAATCTTTTTTTTTTTTTTTGTACTGTTTAGCCAATTGATCAGTCGTTTCACGAAACAATATATATGCATTATATGCTGCAATGTCAGTGAGGTTGAACAGAACCGTCATTGGCCGTTGCCGCGTTCCTCGACAACAAGAGTATGTTCTTATGCACTAGTCAAGAACATCCACTCCTGCTTTAGTAGAATTGTAGAATAGGATTATATCTGACATATCGTCAGTCACCTTCATGTCACAATGTTGCGTGCAAAGGACTGTCACAACTTTTCCTTTCTTTGGGACATTGCTGACCAAGGTGGTATCTTCAGTGAAGGCAAATCTAACTGTTCCAGGTTGGGCAGAAACGGGGCGAAGCTCTGTCGGTAAATCTCTTCTGTCACTTCGTATGGTGCCAACTGTAGTTACTTTCTCCTTCAACAATTCCGTTGCAAGGAACATTCTTATGAATATCTTGTCCATTTTGATGTTTCGTCCTGATTGTTCCAAGTTAGACATACGAACCAACCTTTACACTACTTCAGGACCACTGTTATGATTTCTTTGCTCAGATTCAAACTATCCTGCATACGGGTCTGCTGCGAGGCAGTAGTTTGTGTTGGAATCACACAACAGGTTTACTTCTATCCCATATTTACCTGGTTTGGTTGGGATATATAACCTAAATGGATAGCGCCCATGAAATGTTTTTAGTTCTTCGTCAACAGTGGCAGACTCGTTAGGGTTGTAAAACATAGGAAACTTTCTCACCACCATATTCCAAACATCTCTGAGAGGAGCAAATTTACCTCTTTTCTTCCAATCTTCACGTGTAACTGAAATATCAAAACGCAGACATTTCAGTAACAATCTAAATCTATGTTCTGAAAGTGTAGCTCTATACATTGGAAACTTTTCTTCACTATATAGCTCATGAACACTGTCTTTATTTTGTCGATTCACCCCACAGATTAGAGGAAGTCCAATAACACCTAAAATTTCCTCTTGGACAAAATCTTTCGAATTTCGGATAAATGCATCAGCACATGATTGCCTGAGTATATCCAATCTCTGGTTCGTGTGGATCAAAATAATATATAAACCATCCTGATCCAAAATACATACAGAATGCTTCCCTTGGAGTGTCAGGCTTCACTCCCGGCTTAGGTCCTCCCTAGGTTCTGATGATGTTAGCGGAGTGACGCCTTCCCTCATTTGTACTGGTTCATTTTTCCATATACTGTATTACCAGATGAAGCTGTCCCATTTCCGGGGTTGGTCGATTTTTGCTTCCGGACGTAGATGCTTTCGTACGGGCTGAACTTCTAAAAAAATAAGTATTTACATGCATCACACACGTAACCAGAAACCTATTACTTTCTGACCAGTAGTTTATTTACAAAAAGAAAAATAATTTTATTATACGGAGGAATGAAGCAAACGTTAGGCCTACCTTCTTCTTCCTCCGACTCACTTCTTTCTCTTGAAATATCTCGACCTTTAGGCTCCTGAATAACCAGGGGCGTATACTGGTTAAAGGGTTTGGGCTACCGCTGACCCTATTATTACACAAAATATATCTAACAATTACTTTAATTTTAATTACTATGGTAAAACTAATAATACAAAATTATTACATTATGTTATATTATAAACTTTTTCTTTTGTAATTTCCTTGGGCTACCGCCGGTAGCCCGCAAAATACGCCCCTGTGAATAACATCTTCAGCTTCGCTACAAGAACTGTCAAATATCGCCTCATCAATGTCTGTCCCTGTTATACACTTCTTCTTAGCCATATTTACTGTCAAAGAAATAAATACAACCTCCTGGCTGCAATTATTACTGAAACATAAATGGATATAAGAAATCCAATGCGCATGTACTGACAACAATCGCTATAACTCAACAATGGACTGCCTCCAAAAGTTAATTTTCTGCTACGGTGTGTACAACATAACAACAAAGAATGTCAGAAAAGCATAGCATAAATTTCCCAGTAATAAAAGAGAAATCATTAAATATATTCTCTGGGGTCAGTAGCTGACCCCCCCCCCCCCCATTGGTATGCGACTGTTAACATGATAAAATAGAAAATTTTAACTTTTTTTATAAGCTCCCATATGAATGTTTGCTAGTGATTTCACTGCACCTGGTTTATTGGCAAAGAATGGAATATCTGTGGTGCCGTACTGATTTGTATATTTTCTTTCTTAGTTTTGGATATTTGGTTTTGGTTGGCCAATAGTTACAGATTTGTTTCGGCTGCCTCAATTTGTAGGTTTGGGCCTGTGAATTTTGGTTAATTTGCACTGCTTCAATGTTGTCGGCTAGTTATGGCTAATTTTCTTTCTAGATTCGTTTGTGTTTGTTTTGGATGACTTGTTGCTTGCTTCTTGTACAGTTCATACAAATTTAATTGGGGTAATTTCTTTTGACTGACCGGATATGTGGGATTTCCAATGGTTCCAACTGATTGAATTTGGTTCCTTCGGCTAATAACTGTATTTCATTCTTTCGGCTAGATAAATTTCAACTGTTCTTTGGCTGGTTAGTTTTCATAATTATTGGGACTATTTTATTACCATTTCTAGTGAATTTGTTTCGGTTAATTTGTATTGGTTTCTTTGGTTTACTTGTTGAGGAAAGTTTATTTTGTTTGGTTTGGTTGAAATCATTACTTTTAATTGTTCCCGTTGGTTAATTTTATTATTTGTTTGGAGAGACAACTCTCGTTATTTTTGGTTCTGTGGTTCTGGTAGCATTTTGCTTTTTTTGATTGATTAATTTCAGTTGCTTCGTTTGGACTAGTTTATTTTAATTGTTTTTGGGCTGTTCGATTTTTTCTTCTAGTTAGTATTAGTTGTTTTACTTGCTGGTAAATTCTGTTTAGTTGATATGTTTTATTTTGTTTCTTTTTAGCAAATTTGAATTTAGTTGGTACAGAATGAGTGTTTAGTATTGATTTGGAATTCTTAAGTCTTCGATTGATTGGAATGGGTGGTACATATTTAGGAGCAACGAATTTGAATATATGGGGAACGATCCGGGAAGTTGAAGCAACTGATAGTAATTGAGGATAAGAAATTTTATTGGTAAACAATAGTCAGTGAATTAATAAATTAATTAGTCAATAAGTGACAATATTAATTTGATTCATTGAAATTTAAATATGATGTTACGGAGTATTTCATTGAATAAGTGATATAATAATAGTTCAATTGTATGAATGAATGCATGAAATTAAATAACTCTATAGGACACTGTTTAATGGCAAGGCAGAGATGAGTGAAGTGAAGGACAGACTGAGAGAATGGTCTTCGGATGGCGATTGTATTCCTACACAGCAAATTTGGAAAACACAGAAAGCTACTATATTCATATGGCTTTAAGGGGAGGCAGAGGCGAAATTTTCGAACAAAACTGGGGGGGGGGGGGGAAATGAAAATTTGTTTGTTTTTTTTTTTTTTTTTTTTTTCCATTTTTATTATCTTTATATTCATATTCTGATGTTAGTTTTTGATTTTGTGCCCTTCAAAAGTATGCAATTAAAACCAAGATAACTGTATTACTATATTATTCCCATAATAAACTAATACTTATCATTATTTATATACCTTCTCTGAATATATAAATTGAAAAAAATATTGAAAATTTCTTACAATATGGTGCATGGGGCATTTTATATCAAACGATATAAAGTTTTATAAAATTATTAATATTTACAGAACTGTTGTACTTAGGAAGTTGAAACTTGGTATGTCTATTACTAATAACATAGTTAGTATCCATGATCAATTTCAAACAAATCGGATAAATTTTGTGGATTTTGAAATATTCACCTCTGCCTCCCCTTAAGTTTTCCATCTCAAAGGACTACATTGCAGACCATCATCAAGGGGACTGGAGTTTTTTTTTTTTTTTTTTTTTTTTTTTTTTGGAAATTCACTACAGCGTGCCAGTCTGCCCTTTCTAAACTAAACACAAGAACAATGAGAATTCAAAATGTGGACATATTACAAACCAATACTTTAATGAACAATAAGTGTATAATATAGTGATAAAAATGGAAATATTTCTTTTATTTTCACTTTTGACATGAAAAACTTTATCCTGCATTATCCTGTTTTGCAGTTGTCCATTTCACAATGGTGTCATAGAACGACTTTGCATCTTCACTTACTTATTTGAGAACTTTTTTGCGCGAATGTAGACTACTGTCAGTTCAGTGAAGAAAGGACACATATCCAGGTTATCTGCGATTTCTCAAATAAACGTATTAATCTAACCTGCATAGCAACAAATGGAGTCGAGTTAGGAATGTGCCCTTTCTAAATTTAATGCGGCTACCCCAATAGAGTATATTTTAACAAAACATCAATTTCCACAAAAATGTGAGTTGTTCCCTTTTTAAAATAAACGATTCATTACTGTTGATACACCTTCTAGCCAACTGTGTACTTTATGAATTTTCTTTTATAAGAGTCAGGGCAACTCTTATTTAACTCGATATGTAATTAACTAAATAAGTTATATATTTTAAAATTTATAAACGCTTTGCACAGACCGAAATGCTTTAACGATCGATTAATGCTAATGTAACTCGAAGTCTGTTACCACAAAAGCCACAATTCTCTTCCAGTACGGCTTCAAAACTGTAGTTGTGCGCGGGCAGGTCCGAGTTTTCAACGATTGAACGAAGGCTAATATTAGGTACATTCACATCACGTACATTGCCTAACAATATTGCGTACTTCTGGAGAGCTTTCAATTTGTCCATGTCTGTAGCGCTGCGTCTCATGGTTAAAGCTGAACGTTTCCATGCGTTTGAATTTGTACTGCACACACTGTCAAATGATGCGTCACATTCGGTAGAACTGCTCAAATGATCGTGTCGTGACATCGCTTAAAGTTTTCTTTATTATCAGACCTACATAATTTGTGACATTCCAATTTCTCCACGTCCTTCCTCTTCTACATCATTTTTCCTTCCTACGCCTCTTCTTGTAGTCGGCCCTAATAATTCCCATTTTTCTTTTGAGCCCTTTTCCCTCACCTCATCTTTTTTATTATTCTACAACTTTGAGGTTCTCAACTACGCATTCCTATTGCAAAGCGGTACAACCTTCGAATGCATGGTTGAACTCTCATTAATTGAAAATGAGTATGTCGTTAGACTTCCTATAACACAAAACACATTACACATTGATATCAATCACATTGTAGTGAGAATCCTAACTGACGACTTTGGCTCATGGCATTTATTTTTTTATTCTCATCGACATGAAATTTTTGTAGAGATTGAAGAAAGACACCTTAACTAAATTTTATAAGAAAATGTCCATTCCCATCTTATCTTACGGATCCGAAACATGGGTACTGAATGATAGTGACATTTCACGAATTGAAGCTTCAGAAACGATCTTCCTTAGGCCAATAGAGCGATACATACACTATTGATTTATAAATATGTTGTAATCAAGATACACTAGATAAATTTCAAGTAACAAGCTTATACTCTACAATTGAAGAGTCCGCTGCAAGAATGATTAATGTCACTTTCTTGTGGAAAATTCAATGCATAGCTTAACACATATAGAATGTACATAGAGAGTTACATGGCATTAACACTGATAGTCATTGTCCAGTAATGATCGGAAAATCACAGTTAAGCTTTGAGCGCTAAGCATTTCAAACTTTCAATTGCTTCTCCTGTAAAATGTATTCCAAATGACATCCATCATTCTTGCAGTGGATTCTTCAATTGAATTCTACATGAAGAGATGGAAATATCATGTGGCACGAATGGAGTCTAATAGGCAGACACAAAAATTTTTAATTGCAAACTATCAGCAAAAAGAAAAGACATACAGAAATAAAAATCCCAGATAAAATAGCTAAAATAAAAACTAAAATAAAGGAGTTATTACTTGATAATAAAGTGACAGAATTAACAAACAAATTTAAATTTGGCAGATATACATTTTCAAGACTTACTGATAATAGCATTTTGGACTTAGTTAGAAATTACTTACAGTTAGCAAACTTTTTTTATTTCTAAATTTAATAGCTTTGAAGGAATGCCAAAGGAATACTGTGAAATTAAATTAAGAAATGAAGGCTTTCCAACTAGACAGAGCTTATACCAACTGTATAAATATTTCTATTGCGAAAGAGGAATGGATGATTTATATATATTAGCTGCACAATTTAGAATTAAACGAGAATTACAGCTTACGCAAGTAAATAAATATTAAGGGTTAAAATATACTAGAGTGGTTAAGTCTTGCACTAAAACTAGACGTAAGTGCAAGATAAGACATAATATATTAAATATTTAATTTTAGAAATTATGTTAAAAATTGTGTATTTATTGTGTATAACTACTAATTGTGTATATGTTAGTTTTGAATTATTAAGTTTATGTACTATTTTGTGGATTATTAATAAATATAATTAATGTATTATTGTTGTTGTTATTATTATTATTATTATTATTATTATTATTATTATTATTATTATTATTATTATTTCAAATATTCTTGCACAGGATAGGAACCGATTGAGGGTTTACGTGAGGGCGGCAATGAACCTCCGGATTCCTTAAAAGCCATAAGTATTCCGGACATACAAATTCCGACACACAAGGGAATTTTGTGGTTCCAAGGCGAAATGCGATACATTATTTCTTGAATTTTTAGGAGTGTGCATTTAAAATGTGAGCAACTATAATAAGATCATATGAATCTTGTTTCATAACGATTTACAGAAGAAAATAAAGGAAATATGCGTGTCATTTCTTGCCACAGTAAAAATGCCACCAGGATGGATAACATATCGCAAAATCTTATTTTCGCAAAGAATTTACAGAATTCCTGTGAAAGTACCATAGAACATAACAATTTATAAGAAGCACACAAAAGAAACACACAAACACGAAATTCAAATCCTTGCCGTAGTTTACTGTAAACTCTAGGGGGCATATTCATAGACATTATTAGCGCGGGCTTCCGGTGGATGATCAGCGAACTAACGTTTTTCGTATTCATAAACCAGTGTTAGCGATATGATATGATATGAATCCTGTACAAGTAATCGGTCGATAGCCGGGGCTAGTTTAGCACGCTCGTAGTGCGGGCTAGCGAAATGTCTATGCATAGTACCCTAGGTCTTTTTTATCTTGACGAACATTGACACAAGATCTGGCCTTAGCTGCGTTAAGGTCAACAAAGATGGCAGCCCTACAACTAACGAAATGCATATTTATACAGCTATAGTACATTGAGATTCTTGGCGAAAATCTCGGTCTTTTACATATAATTACATGGCGTCTTTTACATATAATTTTGGATATTATCATCCACACGTTAGATATGCTTACTGTGAGACTCTGGTAATTTTTCATAATCACATCGCCGGAATTTATAAAAAAAAATAGACTCAACTACTATACTGGCAAGTGGAAAACATCAGACAGGCTATGAACACAAAATCCTGTTTACCTTCTATATAATACGGCGAAACTCTTGTGACTGGAAAAAATTTGGATTAATATGGGCCTTGAAAATAAGGTGCGTTGTCGTCGCCATCGTCATCGTCATCGTCATCGTCATCGTCATCATCACTATAATCACTTTTAACACATCACTGTTATTCTCAGCATGTTCATTATCATAAATTCAACCTTCCTTTTGATCCTCATTTGTAGCATCATTATAATAATCATCTTCATTACACTAAAATACTTACAATTTTTATAGCAATCTTTCTATTACGGTTTGATCTTAATATTACAGTATTGTTTTCATTCCTGAGCGCTTATTTTGGACTTCTTTAAATTAAGGACACACAAATTGAAATTTGAGGAATTTGATCAAAAGCTTATGTTCAGTTCTTTCAATTAAAAAGTCAATAGGTATCTCCCACTATGCATCATTTTACCTGTTTCTACAATTCTAAGTTCCTAGCGGATATTTTTAAAAGTTATATGCGTTGTTTTTAATGATCCTGTATATGTCTTTCTCCCGGTTTTCTCAACGCTACATTTCTCTAAATTTTTCTAGGTACAAAATACTTATTGTGACACAGTTGTCATCCCAATCATTTGGAAGTTTCTGAAAATCTTGTTCAAAGTACAACATTTTTCATAATTTGTAGTACGTATGTTCATAGATATTATTAGGTATTTGTGCATTTCGAACTGGCGGCTCAAGGTCAAGAAATGGACTGCGTATGCAACGCGTGATTATCCAAATCTTGGACCATTCTCCTCAACTAAAGTCAGCTGGGACAGCCGAAATTACCAGTGCTTCAGTTCACAGTTCTCAGTTCAGTGACTCGTGCGTGATTTGTACGATCCGCCAGTTCGAAATGCACAGATAATAGTATAAATTGCAATAGTTTGAATTACAATAATACATATTTTTTAATATAATTGGAAGTTTAAATAAAATCTCAAAAATATATATGCAATATTAAAATCTATAGGCGTATATGAGATGTATTTATGCAAAATATCAGATCACTCAAATAAGTAAATATTCTTACATCACGAACTTCTTATATCTATCTACTAATAATTGAATTGAAATTGAAGCAAAAGACTAGAGATCCAATAAACCCATCATATAGTCCAAATTTTCTACAGCATGCACTGGTAAATGCATAAATATTTGATAAAATCTTGGTAATGATAACTTTAAAACAGCAGAAGTTGAAGAATTCAGTCATAATTTGAATTTCATCCATTTTCACTAATTTCGAAATCATACATTATAGGGCAAGAATAAGGCTAGATAGTTTACTAGTGTGTACTAAATTCTGTCCAGATTTCACGAGACGATCCCTGCGAGGGGAGTAAGATCCTTGCGGAGTAAGAGGAGAGAGTAAGCCAGTAACTCAGCGTTCTTGAAGAAGCAGGTGGATGGGAGTGATGTCATTGGCCGGCTGGGACAAAAAAGTCTCAGTGAATGGCGGGTCGGTTCAGTGTCGGCGATGTTATACGAGTGGGCGAAAAACTCGCATTCCTTGCTCGGATCTTCTCGTGAAATGCGGACTGTATGAAACTTCGCTCTCAAGTTTCGAACAGAATTTGCTGCAAGATGATTAGTACGTAAGCATTTTATTTAACAGAAATTAACTACTGTACCTACCCAGAAACAAGGAATAAAATTATACAGGAAAATAAACAGGGAGAGACATGTAGAATATTGAACAAGTTGAATCAGATTTTATCTCCAGTTTCGTATGCCATACCAAGAAATACAGCTATTTACTCGTAAAAGCGCAGACTTCATGTATTTGACTTAGCATTCGTCAAATATTTAAAAGGATAAAAGCACACATCCATCATTCTCTTCCTTTAACTATCAGTGCGAGTACATTTCATGTGTGTATACTAAGATGCACTTGTTACTGGAAATCCCAACACAGAATTACAGACTTCTGTGTACTCTGGTGGAATACATAATTAAATTTTAAACTGAACGGAACTTAAATCTCTTTAACACACATGTGTATGCAACTGAGAATTCAACAGGAAGAGGCAAAATACAAAAAAAAAATCGTTTAAAATATAATGCATTTCATTTAAATTACAAAATCTAGATCTACGAAGAGGAGGAATATAACATGCAAATTTAGTCAATATTACGCTGCTGAAAAGTTGATTTTTAATGACAAGTGATTGGAATACATCGGCTAAAGAAATTGCTAAAACATTCGATATGAAAGTCTACAACTTCAGGACTCTCAGTGCATGCACTTTTCAGTCTAAGCTTCCCTGGAAATGTTACACCATACCATCTCAATAGACAAAATACGATCAGGTTACCAATTCATGGATACCAGATCATATGAACAATATAATTTGAATGAACTTCTGATTGCTTTGACGAAGGTGGAATCAGAGAAATTTCATGGTTATTACAAAAACCATTTAAATATGGAAATTCAGATCTGAAAATAAAATGAGTATACTCAAGGGCAGATGTACACGTACCGATGAAATCAGTGTCAGCGCCAGTGCCGATACTTACGTCATCGGCACCGCAAATTGTTGCGTACACTCACACCGATCGTCGTCGGCGCTTGCGAATCGAATAGTTCCAAGTACAGTACGATTATTTAGTCCTGACAGTCGCCGGAGATGTGCGCCTGGGTCAGGCGAGTCCATTTAGTTACGCCAAGGATTGTTTGAGTTAGTCACTCGCTTACCTGAGGAGTGATCGGATGTCATGCGTGCGGTAGAGCGGTATGTTTCTAGTACAGTTAAGCTGTACTGCATTCCTTTACCTACCGCTCGCCCTTATCTCTGTTCCGGAGCTCTCCCCAATACTCCTATTACTTCCCCTCTTTCGGGTCACTGAGCTGTCAGGACTAAATAATCGGCCTATAAATACTTATCACTTTTGTATTATAATATGTAACTAAATATCCACTAGTACACTGATACCATCTGTTGTCAGAGAATTGACGTACCCCAAAAAACTTATTAGCAGAGCTGAGATTACTTTAACCAAAACATTTAAAATAGGTTAGTGGTATCTAGACTATAGCTGCAGTCTGACGTAGACTCGGAACGAAAACACGATATCAAAGGAAGTCGTCCCGTGAAGGTTTGTTTTTCTTACTCAGGTACATGAACATTTAATTTGTTACGAGCACAAGCGCTTGTCAGAACGTAGTCTTATGTTGTTCAGAAATATGCCGAAAATAAGGAAACACAACATGGAACAAATATTGGTAAACGATTTGGCTGTGAGTACTTTTGTGTGAAAGCACAGTCTAGTATATAGTCACGAAACTTGAGTTGTGAGGGTGCTAGGAACAATAGACTGTGCCGGTACTATTTCGCATTGTCTGTAATGAGGCGATATTAGCGACCCTCGTGGTTAGCAACTACTATGGATGCATATTTACTACGTATTGAGCTTCGTGACTATATACTACATAGACTGTGGTGAAAGGGTGTAATATATTTTGTAAAGTATGTAACGTGGAAATAAGAGCGGAAAAAATAAATTTAGTTCAATCACATTGTAATTCAAGAAGACATAGTGAACATATGAAAATTCACATTAAAACAACAGGAAGAACTCCCGTCCACCTCACGGAGTACAAGTACCCAACAAGATTTTTCACCCGACTGCACCTCTTTTTCTTTTGATACAGTCAGAATGTATATTGTAATTTGTCATATTTGTGAACCATATACTGGTATTTGTTATGCATAGAAGTACATGTTATTTATGTATGTCAAACTATAATTCTACTAGTTTTTGTTATTCATAGAAGTGTATTGTATTTATGTATTTTATTTAATTAATTTTCAAAGTTATATCAAGTTTACTGTATTAAATTCCAGTGCAAATGTTGCTCAATAATGAAAAATCTAGTACACATGGAAACTGTTTCATTGACCTGCTAGAAGATTTTTCACCCGATTATATCTGTATACACGAGAGCACTGCTTCCGAATAGGATCGTAAAGTTATTGCCTGTCTCTATCTTCTAGAAATATAGTCGCTGCATCGTTTACAGCACCGCGCAGGTTAAAGGAATCTCAGCTCTGCTGATTAGAAACTTATAACAGCTGTACAAATAAATTTTATTTTTGAAGTAATGAAAGACTACTGTTTTCCTTAATTCTGAGAGTGCTGAAAGGATGTTGATAAATAATATTAAATACATTACAATCAATTTAATTTCTAGTTGATTATTTAACGACACTCTATCAACTACTCGGTTATTTAGCATCAATGGGATTTGTGATAGCAAGATAGGGCCGAGAACTCATCATAGATTACCTAACATTCGATTTGTGGTTGCGGGAACAACCCAATCAAGTAATCAGCCCAAACGTCTTAGCCGACTGAGCTACACCGGTGGCTTACTTTCATTTTGTTTGTACACTTGAAGAGATAGATAGTCCTACAATAAATGACGGTTTAAATTCTTCTCTTCTTCAGAAATGTTTCCTCCAATTCATGTATAACCTAATAGTTTTCATTTTACCATTTGGTTTTGTTTGTGGTATAGGTTTTAAAGCATCATAGCTATCACAAAACAATACTGATACTATAGATGTACCGTACATTCAGTAATTAGTTTAGAAACACTGCTTGATAGAGAACAATTTGGTGTATATTAATCACTTCATACTTTCTAATAAACTTTGCTTTTATATCTGTTGAGAAACATTTAATGTCATTGCTTGGATGGAACAAATTCATATTCCGAAAAGGAAATGAGCTTTACGAAACAGTCGTCTATATATGTTTAAAATCTTCATAGGCTAGTAACTTCTATATTCGTTCTGAACAAGACGTTTTGGATTTTACAGTGTGTTATGGACATTTTATAGTTGCTTAATACTTATATGTTCAGGATAATATTGTTCCGCGTCACCGTTTTTGGCGTGTGAAATAAGTAATTGGAACGTTAAAGTGATGGTGTCTTACCTTTACCGTAGTCAGCAGTCTGACAACTGTGTTTGGCAAATGGCTGATGTGACGTGTATAGGAAGTGATATCATTTTCAGTTGCACTAGCAACATGCTCACAAACTAGGTGCAATACTCTTGGACACACGCCAAAAACGCTGGCGCCAGCTACATACATCAAAGGAATGCCTATAAAGCGTTTGATCTAAAGTTTACGGAATAAAATCCTACCAAAGGCGGTATATTTTGAACAGCGGTACAATAGTTAAGATGCTTCCTTTAGACGGGAATAAAGCTGGGATGTCTGTTTCGTAATTCAGGCAGGAGACGCCAGGAAAAATTTGTGAGCCATTTCTCACCAACGATGAATTTCGATCCTTAATATCCTCAGCAGTTAAAAACGTCGTTAAACAAAATACAACTAAAACTACAATAATCACTACCACTAATAATTCTACTCGACTATTAGGCCTACATCTGTTAAGCCTTGCTACCCCAAAAAATATATTATCCTTCCAACTACCGAGCGCAACTTTTCTAGTGACTAAACAAGAAAATAGATACGAACTTAAGCTATATTAAACCGTAACAAATATTTAAAAAGCCAACGTTCTACTTTAAGGCAAATCTGTATTAGATCAAAAGCTAGACTTCAGCAACTGAAGTATAACCTATATTGTTGTGCTGAAGTTGTTCCACGTCCCTTCCACCAGGTCAGACATTGGGCTGAATACTTCAAGCTCTTCACGCCGGTGTATCTTTTATACTTGTCTCATTGCTATTCCCCTAGGAGCCTTCTTCCCTTCCAACCACTTTTCCCATGACTCCTCTTCATTTCGATTCTCTCCTCGCTTCTTGCTATATTCAAGAATGCGTCCTTTTTCTCACCTCTCTTACTTTCTCCCTTTACCCACCCTCGAGGGAGGTAATTTAATTTTTTTTCAATCCTTCTTCTCTGCCAGTAGAATATATGCTGTACGAAGAAAATAAATCTCACAGATTAAGCCATCTCGTTAAAAATCCTGTAGCATCTAGAACGTAAGTTACAAGCCATCATTATTAATAATGTGTGTCTGTTCAAAATCTATGCTAGACCGACATAAGCATTAAATGTATTTTAATGTGGGAATTAGATTTTGCATGACATGCAAGTGGTTTATGTACTTTGGTATCGTAATTGAAGAAAAAATCATCGAACAAATACACGAGTTCGGTTTTCTAAGCTATCAAATGTTAAAATAGAATTACACAGTATAAACAGTTTTGTAAGGCAATACGATGAAAATGCATACATAAAGTGCGGAAGGAAACGTCGCTAAAAGTGCACAAATTAATTCTATTATTATTATTATTATTATTATTATTATTATTATTATTATTAAGTTATTATTATTAATATTATTATTATTATTATTATTATTATTAATAATATCATTATATTAGTATTATTATATGGGTACGAAAGGTGGACACGAGTATTGTAACGAAGACGAATTGAATAATCAGAAATGACATTTCCCCATTTTATATCTTGTTATATGAGGTGTGTTTGAAAAGTTAATAGCCTGACAAATAAATAACATGGAATGAAAACGTGTGTACAATGTCGCCATTGTTAGTGGCCATTTTTACATTAGTTCAAGCACGAAAATTCATAATTTTCTGTTTACTACATTTTGTGTACCGTAGCTTAATTTTGAAGTTAGTGCACCGAACAGATTGGCGAAAATGGAAACTATCGTGCTTCGTACTATCATTAAATATTTCGTAAAAAGAAAGAATGAGTCAAACAGAAATTAAAGACATGGATGCTACACTGGAAAATTTGCTCCAGCGTTTTCGACTGTAAAAACATTAGAGCCACTATTTAAACATGGTCGAGAGAGTGTGGAAGACGATCCCTGCACTAGATGTCCAGTAACAGCAACAAGTTAAGAAATTGTATTGACAGTATAGTGATAATGATAATACTAGTGATAATAGCAGTAATGACAGTAATAGTGACAGTACTAGTAGTAGAAATGATAGTAGTCTAGTATTAGTGACAGTAGTCGTAGAAATAACAGTGTTAATGACAGTACTAGTGTTACAGGTCATTCGATACCTCGTGAAACCAAATGCTTGTGTGATCTGTAGTTCATTAAGGCGGTCCACAATAAACCGGGAATGGAAACTTCAACGAGAACGAAAATATTGTTAAAATAACTGTATTTAAATGTGAGCAATCACTATTAACTTTCACGTTCCCGTTTCCGGGCTCCGGCAAGCTTCTCGTTAATTATGAATGCTCACATTTAAATATATTTATTTTAACATTATTTCCGTTCTCGTTCTCGTTCTCGTTTACTTTCCCGGTTTATTGTGAATCAGCCTTTAGAACCTTATGTTGGGGATAAGAGAGCTAGTTAGCTGGTAGGTATACCGTAAATTCAGTAACTACTGTAGTTTAGAAACACTGCTTGATAGAGAAAAATTTGGTGAGTAGTAGTTGTGGTAGTGGTGGTCGTGGTAGTAGTAGTAGTAGTAGTAGTAGTAGTAGTAGTAGTAGTAGTAGTAGTAGTAGTAGTAGTAGTAGTAGTAGTAGTAGTAGGTTATTTATTCATAAACACCTTCAACTGCAAAATTGATTCAAAATCTACAGTAAATTCAACGTAGGCGAGAAATGACAGGTGTATTTGCCTTGACGATCCATCTGGGACAGAGTGGGTCACCGTACCGCAAAATTTTACACACAACTACATATTATAAAGCGTGACCGAAATGAGAACACGGTGTACGATATGTATGTATATATATATATACAAAATGTGAGAGAGTGCAATGACGTTGAGCGTATGCAAAAATAAGATCATTTATTTTCATAATTCTTATTCAATTAAAATAGCTTAAACTACAAAGATATAAAATAAAGAGAAAATTGAAGCGCAAGAATGCGCGACTTTTAGTGTATTCACTGTCTTCATTTTTCTGCGCCAGTCATTGGATTGTTTCGATTTTCTGGCTTTCTTTCTCTTATTCACATTCCTGGTAGATTCGCTGCCTTTTGTTTTCGCTAAGTCGTCAGCCAATTTGATTTTGTGACTATGAAAATTAATAATTCTTAATATATATAAACTATTCATTTATATTTCTCAAACTCAAATGTTATTTTTGTTAATGATACAGGCATTCATAACCTACGACTTTGTTCGGTTCGTCGAGCTGCGTTCACTCTTTACGAAGATATAGTCTTTAAAGGGGACACCATACCCATTTTTGTAGGTTTTCGCTGTTTCATTGCACATGTTTTACGAATAAGACCCACGAGAAATGTGATACTACCGGAGACCTTTCAAACTATAGACCTATATTGTACTGCATATAATATATTGTGCCCGCTTTCTCCTGTTTCGACGAAGAAACAGCAAAATAATCTTATGTCAAGTTCGCCGACCAGTATATTATACCCTCCATAAGCTCTGAACAATACGAATTAATCTATCTATACTAATAATAAATCTGTAGCCGAAATTTTCTGGTAATTCTCAATTTTCCAAAAATAATTGGTCCTAACATATATAATTAACCACCCTGAAACCGAAAATCGCTTTTTTGACATTTTTGTTTGTATGTCTGTCTGTATGTTTGTTACCTTTTCACGCGATAATGGCTGAACGCATTTCGATGAAAATTGGAATATAAATTAAGTTCGTTGTAACTTAGATTTTAGGCTATATGGCATTCAAAATACTTTATTTAAAAGGGGGGTTATAAGGGGGCCTGAATTAAATAAATCGAAATATCTCGCTTATTATTGATTTTTGAGAAAAATGTTACATAACAAAAGTTTCTTTAAAAATGATTTCCGATAAGTTTTATTCTCTACAAAATTTTTATAGGACTGATATTTAATGAGATAAATGAGTTTTAAAATTAAAATAACGCCATCTAAGACGGTGTAATGAATTAAGAACAAATGACTTCGTCTATAAGTGGCCTTGGACAGCAACAATCGAAAGCTATGAAAGATAGCCTACAGGTAATGTTTCTGCGTTTCTATGAAGTAATATCGGACGCTAAATTAACCGATTTGTATAATTAATTATTAAGTCACCATTGGAAAGTGTAGTTTCTCTAGATGGACATAATGCTATAATGTTATCACAGTAACTTCTGAATGAATCGAGGACAGGTAAGATTAAAATAGATTCTTATGCACAGAAAACTTGATAGGCTATTCTGTATATTCGTTTCCTGTATTTCCTAAACTAATTTTTATGACCAAATGAGTGGTCTCTGGATCAAAATGATCGCATTTTAATTTTTTTATTCAATTTAAATTAAGTAACATAATAAACGATTTATCCTTCTATCAAACACGAATGTTCCCTGGATCAAATGTCCTATTTTAATTATATAATTATTTTATATTTATTTCTAACGGGTGCAGCGGAGCGCACGGGTACGGCTAGTTTTAAATAAAAATAGACTATGTACGTTTTTTTTTATATCTATCGCTTTCAGCCGGGTTTGAACTTATGAACCTCGGATCAAACTGTAACTATGATATACATCAGTCCACCGAAGACGAGAATAAAAGAAAAACTAGAACAATACGAAGAAATAAAAGAGACAGGAAAGGAAATATAAAATAAAGAATGTGATCACTAAACGGAAATGTGAGAAGAAACCCTGTTACCGCGAACTGAGGAGCGCAGACAGTTTTGCCAGCGTATTCCGTGAGGTTATCGAGGACAGATCTGGACGCCGCTTGTGGGAACAGTTTGCACAGCCGCTCTATTACAGAGCAATTTGGCCGGATGGGGGAAAAGTTGCACTTAAATTTCCATGCGCACGTCACCTGCGGTTCTGGTTATAGGACACAATTAATTAGTAACTGGATGCGAAATTCGAGACCTTCACGTGACTAGGTTTGCGCTAATCCAGGTCTGGTCTGTTATCGGGATATCCTACAGCAAGTACTTTTATGCACTCACCGGAAATACAGTCAGTTCGCAGCGCTCCAGTGGCGTAACGCTTCTTTATTCTATTTACTGACTTTCGGTTGTCTGCAATACCTTTAGTGCAGTGCAACAAATTGGGCCACACATTATATAAGATGGAACTTTTACGTGTAAAGATTCATGAAAATAAATTAGTGAAGCCAAAATTTGAAGGCTAGGAAAGAATGAAATCTTATATTTCCCATTGCTATACCACTTTTCACGCGTCTTAGTTCATGGAGGTCACGACTTTTAGCCGCAAAGGACAAAACGAACCATTCGTGCCTAATCAAGGTTGCCTCCTTGTATTGATAAGACTCAGTCGCTGTTAGTGGTAGTAATTTAAATATTACATACGTCCAGACAAGCTGTTGTAACCACGAAGAAGGTGAAATGTGTGAACTAAGTCGCGTGAAAAGCATTATAATGGAATTAGAGTACACAAATTTTCGAAAATTGTAATTATTGAACGTCTAGTGTAAAAGCAGCAGGGGATTTATTAAATCCACTGAATTGCGTGAAATGTCATTCTTCGCATGTAATTAAGTTCACAGATTTTATATTCTGTGGTTGTCACATAAAAAGTATAACCAAAAGTACCGTTAAATATTTGTCACAATAATTGATCATTAGAATATTGTCCTCCTTTAACATTGGTAACATTTATGGTTTGCACATTTACAGTTGATGTAGATAGATTATTATTTATACCTACTACATTTAGTAAAATTGTCGTTCTTTTCGTGCTGTCTACACTCCCTCACATGATCCTTTCCAAAAATTTTTGAACGTATTATCTTTACCGGTTCACCATTTTTAATTTATATATCTTGTCTTTTACCCTTGTGTTAAGCACGGATGTTCTCTGCTTATGATTTTTTCGCTTCGATAACAATGCATTACTGACTATTGTAACAGCTGTCAATTTCGAACTTCACATGTATATATCGGATTCTTCTTATTTTTTTAGTATCTAACCTAGTTTGTGCAAGTGGACTCCTCTAGCTTTCAATTGCTGTGACTTTATGAGCGTATGACGTCATCTGATATTATATATATTCCATTTAAAAACTACCATCTATCGGCTGATTCTATAACGAAAGCAAAGGTGCTGTTACTATAACTTAATTTAGAAACTTCATGTTTCCAAAAGCGTTACTTATTTTCCCAGCGTGTTTCACGTCAAAAAATGAAAAGCTGAAATGCAAATGTTGAACTGAAAAATTGCATTTTACTTTAGTCAGACAGATGTAGCTATTCATATGGCCCAAACTTGTAGAATTGAAGCAAATCAAATGGACGTAGGTATATCTCAGTTCTTGAGGAGTAGAACTGACAACAATCAATTGAAATTAGGCATTCCTAAATGTAACATCCAATGAGGCTGATCAAAGTCAAGTGGATTTAGTTAATCTTAATTGTCTTCACTAGTAGAACTGGTCCAAGTAGTGTACTTTTGCATTCATATATTTCTTTCAACGAAAAAAAAAAAAAAAAAAAGCCTGACGTTGCATAAAATTAGTCTCCAGTTTGCAGAAACAAAATTTATTAAAGACAATCTAGGCATTCACAAATGTCCTTAAAAGTACAACTGACTCAAGTTAAGTTGATTTAGGTATTCATTAATTGTTCAAACAAGTACGACTGATTCAGGTCGGGTATAATTACCTATTTACGATTCAGAAATGTACAAATCACCATATGAAATTGGATTTAGGCATTCATAATTTTCAATACAAATATTAACAGATTAACACTAGGAGGACCAGAGATTCTGTCTACCTACAAGGACCGGACCCGTCATTTTGACGGGTGCATGTTTAATAGGTTTTCTTTCCAAATATTTAACACCTTTGAATAGGAATGTTTATTTATATAATGTTTTAATGCTTTTAATGAATATGTATGATTTTTCTCTAAGATATGACATTTTTTTACATTTCAATATCTATCGAGTTCATCTTAAGAAATATAAGTACAAATATGAAAGGAATAATTTCCACATTTAAACACTATGCATTACACTATAAACAAGAAAAAACTATTAACAAGAAACACAAAAATAAGCATCCTTTCATGATTGTTTATTCAAAGCCACCGGCTGCATCATAACACCTTACACAGGTATACTCGGAACTTGCTAAGCATGGTTCACATACGTACTTGAAGCACTTTGCACACTGATTTTTACTTCTGGTCTTCCCTCTGCATCCTCCATTCTGACATGTCTTGCGGACATTGCTCTGCTGAGGAATTATTTCAGGAAGAGGGGCTGGTGGTCTAGTGGTTACATATCTGGCTGTTAGTTCTTCTCCCAACTTGAATATGAACTGGCGCCGAGAAACATTGTCACCTGTTACCTCCTTGTACAGAATCCATGCGTTGATTGCAGCCAGGTCCAGCACATTCAAAAACACTTGCATAGGCCATCTACGGCATCCGTATTTCATAGTGTAAAGTCGAGCCATTTGATCTACGATGTCAACACCACACTTAGTTTCATTATAGAACATCACTGTTTCAGGTAGCTTTTTTTGATGCTGCTCGTTGATGGTAACTGTGTTGTGTATTGTGCTCAACAGGAGAACATTGTTGTTCTTTTTACACTGATAGGAGGTTAGGATCATTTCACCCGACTTGCAAATAGTGGTACTGTGCAAGGGCACTGTAGGTGATTTTGCTGATGGACGAACTTCCCGTCTAGACATTTCCAGTGTACCGACTATGCTAGTACTCTTGCGTTTCAAATTTTCTCCAAGAGATTTTGCCGTGATGAAATTGTCGCATGTAATATTTCTTCCCTTAGGAAGGTGGGGCTCTGCCAGACGTATTACAACATGCTCTGCTAACGGTACTCCTGCAGGACGCTCCTCATCTCTACCAATGTAAAGAAAACCATTCACCAAGTATTTAGAAGTTGTATCAACAGCCAGCCAAAACTTTATTCCAAACTTGTCTGGTTTTCTGTTCATGTACTGTATGAATGGGCAGCGATCCTTGCAAGGAAACAACTGTTCATCCACAGTGATGTTTTCACTTGATTTGTAACATAGCAAGCAATTGGCAATGAAGGTATTCCATATAGGAGTAGCAGCTGCAAAGCGATCTCTTTGTAATCATTCAGATCGTGTGGCTTTCTCTTCAAATCGCAGAAATCTCACAATTTCACTAAATTGATTTCTATTCATGGTGTTCCGAAAAAATGCTGGTCCCCTAACCTGCGACCATAATAATTATACGGGAAAGTTTTTTGCGCCATATACTCCTCTCACATACATAAGAGAAATAGCAGCTTCTAATGCTTCAATACTAATGGTCCAGCTGTCATCTTGTAATTCCTGACATGCTCTTTTTTCAGCACATCTTTATATATTCAGAAGTATGCTTTCATCAATTAGAAGTTTCCATGCGCTCGAATGCTTACCATTTATATTGGACCTCTTCGCATGGCCTGTAGGTCCGGGGGCTTCTGTCACGATATTCTGTCGTGCTCTTCTTCCAGGTGCAGCTTGTGGAGGAATAACAGTCCATTGTGTTCCATCAGCAGTAGTCTCAACACTTCCTAGGACAGGATTGTTTGTTACCTGCGAACAATTTCGTCCTCGTCCTCTGCCACGGCCACCTCTGGTAGTTGGAACATTAGGAGACAATGGTAATGAAGCAGCTGAAAACATAATTCATAAATTAGATACTTTTATATTAGAGACACAATTCAATCCAGGAAATAGTGTCACAGATATTTTTTCTTATTGCTGTTGTGGTAATTAGAATTGAAATAACATACTACAGGTATTTATAAAAAATATGATGATGAATATAATAATAATAATAATAATAATAATAATAATAATAATATTAATAATGATATTAATAATAATAATAATAATAATAATAATAGCAATAATATCAATAATAGTATAATAGTAACACGACAACGAATAAATAATAATAATAATAATAATAATAATAATAATAATAATAATAATAATAAATACCTAATAATAACTTATGTAGCCTACCTCTTGTAGATGAAGTATCAGCTGGCTGTTCTGGTTGCTCGTTATCTTGCCTCATATTATGCGATGAATCATCATCTGTACCTTGATTTTTACATAATTCGTGGATTTCGTCAATTTCACACAGATTACGGGGATCTTCACCTTCTGATTCGTTACTAGACATATTCATCAAGTAGTCAATTTCTTCTTCTGACAAATAACGTTTGTCTCCAGAGACTGCCATTGTGAAACTGAATTTTCGCGACGAAAACAGAGCGCACGTGTCAAAACAACACACACTTAGAGAACAATATTTTATTTTTAGATACCGGCAAAGGACCTGTCGAAGAGTCATAAACCACTCGCAGAGGTCGAATGATATCTAAACATTGCTGCAACAATAGAAATTTGAACCGCATCTGGTGTGTAGGCACGGACGGTCTGAATCTTGAAACCCGTCAGAATGACGGGCGATGGTGCTTCTAGTAGTAATTGCTTGTAACATCCTTTAGAAAAGTCATAAAAGTCTAATATTTTTAGGAATCATACATCACAAAGATAAAATAAAAGTCATAAATTGTGGGAGTCATAGGATGAAAAGTTTTCGAATAATAATTATTTAAATACGCGGTACCCGGCAGAATGACGGGTCCGGTCCTCCTAGTGTTAAGGAGCTATAATTTTAATTAAAAGACATTTCGTGTTAATCTGTAGATTTTGATAACATCATGCAAGTTATCACAGACGTGCTTTTCATTCAATGTAGATCTTTGAATCATCGACAATTTCAAAACTTCTTACAAACGCAGTGGGATGTCGATTATGACTACGTTATGTACTTCTCTAATATACATTGGTTAATCATTAGTTGAAGTATGTCGTACAGGAATTCTTAACATCAAAATGTTAGTATCAGAGTTCATAGATGGCCTAACTTTCTTTCCAACCGAACATTTGTAATATTGGTTCACTTATCACTTGCATATTCATTGAGTGAACTTCTAAGCCTTATATTAATTTGTAATTTTTATTTAGTATGTTTGCATTATTTTCCTCAACTTGTGTTCTTTAAATATTAGTCTGTAATAATTAACTTGTATTACTGTAAATTGTATCAGCTTATTTTGTTTCTGGCTAAGTGGAAGAGAAGGTCTGATGACCTTAACTTCGCCAGAATAAATAAATATTTATTCTCATTCCAGTGATTTAAGCTTGAAGCTTGAAATAGAAGAACAACTGGTGCATATGTCTATCCTGTTTAAACATATAAAAATTTTGAGACAACATTCGATATTTCAAGCGCCAATTCAAGAAGGAAACTTCACTAATTTCAGAAAAATTTTGTAAGTGGAGTCTACATAATATGCTTTTCAACATGGCTGCAATACTGTATCTCAGCTCCACACCGAGTTCCAAAAGTGATATTAAGATTCTACTTTCAAGAGAGGATCCTGAGCATTGTCACTAACCCCTTCAGTGTATTAAAATCTAAAAATCAAATTCTAGTTAAGGATCTGTCCTAGAATTTCCCCATAAATATGCATGTTTGTACATTAAATAATCTATTGTGCAATATTCTTTCTACTTGGCAGCTCTTCTGTGACCAAATATTTTTTTCCAGAATTATACGTACAAAGTTAATAATAAGAGCAAAAACTACGTGCAGCAACTGAAGTAATGCCTTCACTAGATCTAATGGAAATATCACCCATAATTAAATACCTATTAAAAGAGTGGCCACTCTCGTCAACTCTGCCCTTCACTAATATTTCACTTATTTTCTAATAAAATTTATATGTTGTTGGTACTTCCAGGAAGTTAAAAAGAGAATAGAAATAGCCATTGAAGTTTTTAATAGAAAAAGAAGCATCATCTTAGGACCTCTGAAAAAAGGACTAACGAAGAGACAAATAAAATATTTCGTGTCGAATGTGGCACTATATGGGGCAGAAACATGGACATCACGACTACGTGACGAGAAACGACTGCAAGCATTTGAAATGTGGATATAGAGAGAAATGTAGCGTGTATTGTATTGTATTATATTGTATTTATTAACATTCCATGGTATTCATACATGCTTACAGCTAGAATATGGAACAAGTCAAAAAACTTAACACTATTATAAAGTCTTAATTTATAGTCACAGTCTAGATGAAATATATACAGAAGAGATTTACAATATAGTCTACTAGTACAACATAAGGTTTTAGTATCAATTTCATGAAGTGTTATTGAATGTCATGAATTCACCTACAGAATAGAAGGCGTGAGAAATTAGGTACTTCTTTAATTTGGCCCTAAATAATTTTATGTTTTAGTTTCATTTTTTATATCGATAGGGAGGCTATTAAAAGTTTTTACTGCCATCTAACGCACTCCTTTTTGATAGCACGATAGACTTGCCGATGGAGTATGAAAGTAATTTTTTGACGTGTATTTATGCTATGAACTGTTGAATTAGTTACAAAGTTTTCACGATTACATACGAGGGAGATTATTAATGAAAAGATATACTGACAAGCCATGGGCATTATTTGTAGTTTTTGAAAATAGCCCTACACGATTCCTTAGATTTGGCACCTACTATTATTCTAATTACTCTTTTTTGTAATAGAAATATATTGTTACTATCTGTGGAATTTCCCCAGAATATTATTCCAAAACTCATTACCGAGTGGAAGTATGCAAAGTATATTGTTTTTAAGGTATTGATATTTACTATCTTTTGCATAGATCTAATAGCAAAACAAGCTGAATTTAGTTTGGGGGTAATTTCTTTAATATGATTTTTCCAATTTAACACATTATCGTGTGAAATGGACAGACAGAATAATGATGTTGCTAGGAAAACTGAATGACGAAAGAATAAGGCTAAAACTGATCAGAAAGAGAAAAAGGAACTGGCTGCTTCACTGGCTAAGAAGAAATTGAGTACTGAAGAATACACTGGAAGCAATGGTGAACGGGAGGTAAGTTCGAGGCAGAAGAAGTCATCAGATAATGGACAACTTTAAGATACATGGTTCATATGCGGAGACTAGGAGGAAGATAGGAAGTAGAAAAGATTGGAGAATATTGGGTTTGCAGTGAAAGACCTGTCCTTGGGCAGTATATTTTGAATGAATGATACCTTTCTTTGAAAAGAAAACCTAGATATACCAACAGTAGTTTCCATATGAACTGAAAAATATTATACATGACAATGTAGGTCTACTGCACGATCCGCGAGGTATGTCACATTTTGAAATTAGTGAGCGACTTCAGAAAGGTTGAACACCATTGACCTAAATCATCGAATTTTCAATTTCTATTATTCACCGTCTTCTATAAATATTTTGTCATTACTCTTCCTGCCACAGTATTCTCCACTTCTTAATTTGTTTAGGATCTTCCTCCTCGCCTTCTCTCAAGTAATAACTTATTTAAGAATGCTAACGGCATTCTCTCCTTCCCGTAAGTATTAACACTTCTTCTGTCGCCACTGCTTCCTTACTATGTTTATCTTATTTTTCACTTCCATTATTTATTTATTTTTGGTCTTTAGTTTTCTGTTGTAGAGTTAGCTGAAGTCATTAAAGAGTCCATTTTTGTAGCAACTATTCTTTCCTCATAGGGCTTTCTAATTACAAAAGTTTGAACCAAGTAGAACAATTGTTACACATAGGCCTAGTCATATGTATGAGTTTATACATTTACTGCATATTAGTGTCCTTGCTCCATAGTATAAAACTCTTGCAAATGTCGTGATGTAGTTATTAGTGATTGAAATTCCTGCTCCAAGGTAGCCTTTGGGTGTGGGTTGATGAGTGGTTGGTTTTTTTCGAAGTTTTCCTAAACTGCAAGGAAACTATCAAGCAATTCCTTGGCATATTATCACACTCACCTCGTCAATATTATAATAATAATAATAATAATAATAATAATAATAATAATAATAATAATAATAATGATAATAATAATAATAATAATAATAATAATAATAATAATAATAATAATAATAATAATAATAATAATTTAATTTAGAAATATTCTCACTATTCGTGAGCTGCCACAAGGGACAAAGAATACTTAACCATATAAATGTTTACAAGTTCAGTGAACCATTAATTTTGTTTTGACAATGAAACTCCTACAAGTACACAGCTGCAAATACATTTTGAGATTAGTGGAAATATAGGCCTACCTAGTTTTAGAGGTAAGTGTTACAAAAAAGTAAAGAATGCTAATGAACTTGGTTTCATTTCGAATATAGGTGATGCTTCAGGAGAGTAATTGATCCTTTCAATGCAGCTGAAGTTACAATCGGAATAATGGATGTAGGTATTCCAAGCCTCTTAAATATCTTGCATGAAGAGAGTAGAGGTACCTCTTGCTCCAACCTGAAGTCCGATTACTTCAAGCTCTTTTAGCTGGTACTTTTGGAGGTAATATGGAATGGTAGGATTGTAGATATTCTTTTTATTATTATTATTATTATTATTATTATTATTATTATTATTATTATTATTATTATTATTATTATTTCTATTACTATATTCATGTCAACAATTCCAAAGATGCTACTTAGTCTCGCAATTGATATATTATTATGGTGGGTAATCCCTTGTCAAATTTCAGAACAAATATTACGAATTTCTAGATTACAATTTTTTTCTGAATCAAACATAAATATTTGTATGTCAAATTGTGAGTTCCTTGATCGAACTTACACTAGCAAATTAAAATAAAATCTGTTGGCGAATCCTCGACCTCATCTCGCTACATCTCGCCAAAAATTGTAAAAAGAAAATTGCAAAAGAAAATGTAATATTATAGTCTTGTAAAATTTTGACTTGTTTCACACCTTAAAGCTTCATTGCTAATGTAAGATCTATGGAATTCAATAAATGAAATTAAAAATAGAAAAAAAGTTTCTTCAGCGCCCAACAAAATCGCCACTTACTCATGATCATTGCTAAGTGTTTGTTACATCATAATTATTTTTAAGAATAAAACCGTTATCGTCTTTATTGATCCAACATGTAATCTCTCCACTAAGAATATCACGTTTCCTAACAGACCTACAAGAACTGAACGAACTCTTGGAAATAGTCACGCCACTGCTGTCGTACGTAGAATTCAGGAACTAACTGCACTTAAGAGTTCAGGTTACTCCCGTGACCAAACGCAAGATTCTGCGAGGAACATAACTTGGTGACGTGACTTCAGGGAGGGATTTCTATTCAATGGAATTAAACAAACTTTTCGTCCTGGTTGTTGCTGGCGTACTCTGATATAATCCTTCTAAATCCGAAGCACAAGTAACACGCTAGCAGACCCTGATATCCTGCAGTGGGTTAGCACAATTTTATCGAAATGTATATAACTGAAGCTTCTACAGGTAGAAAAAACGATGGGTGAACTTATGAGAGACTATAGCAGAGACTTTACATTACAGTGTGGTTCATCCATTATGGATCAGATGTAGCATTTGTTGGATAAAAGCATGCATAGCGGCTCGCATTCAGTTCTCGGGGTGAGGAGATGACATTTAATCTATATTTTTCACGTAGAAAAAGAGTATTTTTCTGTGTTGCCTGAAAAATTGCTTTTGTTGGCAAACTTCCTAAGGTATAAGCTTACGGCATAGCTATTTTCCAAAAGTGTTACTTTCAGCCTGTATGAATGTTGAATAAAATGTTACAATGATGCAAAAAATCAACTTCGATATTTACACTAAATGCATGTTTCTTGTGCCTATCAACTTGAGAAAGTGATTTCTGATGTGCTGTTTAACTCTATGCATACATCCTTCCCTCGATAAATATTGGACTGATATTCGTATACAGTGAAACCTCTCCCTACGGACACTCCCAAGATACGGACATTCCTCAAATACGGACAGATTTTTATGTCCCAACTGAAATAATATAGAAATAACGATAAATTTAACTCTCGCTTACGGACACTCTCAGACACGGACAGCTGTTTCACATTCCTAAAGCTTCCTTTACCTCCTGACTGCGGACAGAACGTGGTTTTCAAGACCTAATGTATTACAAAAATGTAAAATTTAGTTTTGAGAATTGTACATAAATTCGTAGGCTACCACTTGTTAGCTGGAAGCGGATGGATAAACAAAGTCATAAAATTTAACCTCTCTGATGGGCCCAATGTTTCCGCAATTGTGAAATTGTATTCAACACATGATAGGATTAGTAGGATTAGGCCTATTCTCTTCACTTCAATCAGTTGTTCTGTTTCGAGAGACATGGCACCTGAACATAAAGGTTAAGTTGAAAACTGTAAATTACAGTACTGCATAACTGTAGACCTAGAATAAAATTGCACGGCACAGTACTGTATTTTCCTTACTGTAAATTACAGTACTGCATAACTGTAGACCTAAAATAAAATTGCATGGCACAGTACAGTATTTTCCTTTTTCGGTCTTATTTACTGTAGTCCAAAGTTGCAAAGAATTTACTCCAGTAGGCCTACAGTATACTGTATTTAGAATTAAACTACAGTAATACTTTCATTTAAAGCGCGAAGGGATTTATAATGCATATTATAAATTTACTATTAGATTGGGGAGCCTCCCTCCCAATAAAGGACACCTCCCAGATGAGGACAGATTGTTACGTCCCTTCGATGTCCGTAAATGAGAGGATTCACTGTAATTCCAAATAAATACTTTCGCAAGAATTATGTAAGGAATCACGCACTCTTTCAAATTTGTTTTAATACGTTAATAAGGAAGTCCTGATAACGATCGTCAGTTAATCTCTATGGTAGCACGTATGGCCCTATTAATCTATCAACAAGAACGTCTGCCCATAAGTTGATTGAGAATCGGTGCTGATGCTATGAGGATTTTAATCAATCTACACATGCTGATTACGCAAATTCACAACACCATCTCTGCTGAACCCTGCTCGTATCCGCAACCTGACTTTCGTTTTCAGTATTCTTTGCGACGAGTCATTATTCCATACCAGTGGTGTCAACTACGGTATGATTATCTGGTAGTCTGCTGTGTTGTAGGGCAGAGAAATGCATTACCGTAAATCAGTCATGTCAATTGATGCCCATAGGATCAAGCGCGCGCTTTAGAGCTCAGGACGCCTGAGCGCTTTACAGCGAAAAGGAAAGAGACAGACTAAAGAAGTAGTATATGCCGCTTGGTCGAGCTATATTCAAGGATGGCCAGCACTGATTCAATAGATAAAGGGAAGAGAACTTATTAAAACTGTATCCATGGTAATTTTTAGATATGTCTGAGAAGTTTAGGTTCCGAGGCCATAATTCCATACTTAATGCGTCTATTTCATGTTTCCATAAACAATGCAGCTATTCCATGTGACTGGAAATCAGCTATAGTGGTACCCATACATAAAGGTGGAAATAAATTAGATGTCGGAAATTACAGACCGATTAGCCTTACATCTGTCGTATGTAAAGTCATGGAGCATTTGATATCGGATTATATTCGTCATGTTCTAAATGCGAAAGACTGGTTTTACAACCGCCAGCATGGTTTTAGGGAAGGCTTCTCATGTGATAATCAAATTACGTCGCTGGTTCAGGATCTAGCTGAAGAGGTAGATAGAGGCGGAAGAATCGATGCAGTTGTGATTGATTTTTCGAAAGCATTTGATTTGGTGCCACATGACATATTAATAGATAAGTTAAGTAGGCTAGGAATAGATAAAAGAGTAGTGCTATGGATCCAAGAATTCTTAAACGGTAGAACTCAGAGAGTTAGAGTAGGTCATGAAATATCGGAAATTGGAAATATAAGTTCAGGGGTGCCACAGGGCAGCGTTCTGGGTCCATTACTCTTTATAATATACGAAAATGACCTATGCCAGAATATTACATCAAATATGAGGCTATTTGCAGACGACTGCATTATCTATAGAAAGATTAGAAATAATTCAGATGTAGATGCTATTCAAACAGACTTGAATAAAATTTATAACTGGGCGGTAAAGCATAGGATGAAAATAAATGGTTCTAAAAGTAAATCTATAACATTTTATAAAACCCGAGAGGAAACTAGTCTTAATTACGAATTCAGTGGTGTTGTAATTCCGCAAGAACAATGTTGTAAATACCTAGGAGTGTATTTAAACTCCAAACTTTCTTGGGGAGAGCATGTTGATAATGTTACGGGTAAAGCATGGAGGGCACTTCACTTTATTACGATAATCTTGAGAAAGGCTAGCCCCAAATCGAGGTAAATAGCATATCTAACGTTAGTGCGACCGTTAATGGAATACGGAACTACATGTTGGGATCCCTATAGAATATACCAGATACATTCCTTAGAAAGAATCCAGTATAGGGCAGCGAAATTTGTTAAAGGTAAAAGAGAAGATGGAAACGATACGATAAAAGAACTTAAATGGGAAACTTTGGAAAACAGACGTAGGAAAACTAGAATAACATCATTGTATAGAGCACATCTAGGTCAGAAAGCATGGGTAGACATAACGGCTCGGTTAGAAAAGCCAACGTACTATGGTAGGAACGATCATGATTTTAAAATCAAATGTAGGAAACAGACAACGGATGTAGGTAAATTCTCATTTTTAAATAGAACTATAAATGATTGGAATGACCTACCTGCAGCGGTCTTTGAGGGCTGTCCTTCCTTAAGGAGATTCAAGAATAATATAAAAAGTTGTATATAAAGTGAAAATTAAAATTAAGGTGACATTCAACATTTAATTTTTTTAAGGTGACATGTATTCATCTAGGCTGACGAGTTTACTTCCTTGGTTTGAATTGTAAATTATTTAAAACAAGTGTGTAAGAGGGCCTTAGACTAGAAATGTTTAGTTTAAATGTAGTTCTCTTTATAAGTATGTATAAGGATGTAATTATTTGACTTATTTGAACTGTTGTATCAGTGAAGCGAGGTGAGTCAGTGAAGTTATGGTTTTACAGTGCAGTGAACAGTTCCGATCAGTGATAATTTATAGCGTCAATGAAATGTGTTCTATAGTGTCAGTGAAATGAGTTACAGAGTGTCAGTGAAATGTGTGCTAAAGTGTCAGTGAAATGCGTCATAGTGCCACTACAGGGAATGAGATGAGAGTAAAGTGAAAGACTATTGAAACTTATGTAGGACCTATAGATAATTATGTAGGTTGTATTGTAAAATTAGGTATTTCATTTTATGTTTTATTATTATTGTGTTAAATTGTATTGTGTATTATTATTGTATTGTGTGTAAAATTGTATATGTGTTGTAAAATTGTATTGTGTATTGTAAATTTTATTGTGTATTGGTTATCATTTTATTGTGTATTGTTAATATTGTATATACCACTGCCACCGGGTCCTTGCCCACTTGCAGTGTAAATAAATACATACATTATAAGAATGAAAGTTTAAATTTTAATGCTCATTTTTCACAAGTTTGATTTTTTTATTCAAAAGAAATATTTTCTCAACTTCTTAAATAGAACAGTGAAATTTTCAGATATAGGCCTATTTATTTAGTAGCCTTATAGAATGTTTTAGTAAATCTAATATACCGTAAATACGTATTACTGAAAATAGTGTATTGAAATTTTTGAAAATATTCGCATGGAAATTGTTTGTAAGGAAATTAGTTAACAAAGCAACTACTGTTACATCATAAGCAAAAGATACGGCCTATGTGTTGTAAGAATGTCAGCTCTATAGCTTCAGCATATTTCGAGAAAATAATTTAATATTCTGATGATAGGAACTTGCTCACCAATATCACCTTAAAAGCATAATGCAATAAGAGTTTTGTTAAGGAATATTAGTTACACTTAAAACATATACAGCATCTAGGTAACTTTGCTTTGTACTGTAATATTGTTTTGATTAGTTTATTGATTACTTTTATAAGACTAAAGGTACCATCAATATCAATTCCAACTTATCATGTCATACTCAGTCTCTTTTTTGGGGATATCACTTTCTTTATGAATGATTGTTTCATCCATTTAGTATAGTATAGTTGTCCTACTATGGAATTTAGCTATGTGAATATTCCTTCTTAAATCTTTATTATGTTATTAACATTTAAAACACAACTGCAATATTAAGAAATTGATATTAGTACTTTTGTTTTGCAGACAATATAGATAATATCAAACAGAAAGAAGCCATATAAAAATAACGACATAAAATTTCACGTTTCGTTTGAAGTTTGTGCACCACTGTTTTCTTAATTCGACAGACTGCTTATTCATACAACCCTTCCTCTTTCCATACTTAGCGCTTGATGCCCGCGCACGACTTCAAGGTCAGAAAAATGCGCTTGCTTTGACATCATTGCCATAAATGAACGTTACATTTAGCACCTCCTATGAACAAGTTTTCAGATCTCAGAAATTATGTGTTATAGGATCCATGTTTATTAGACATTATTTTCTTGTTTTGATGCATACTATCACCTCCTAAAATATTGGATACTTTCTTTAACACTCTGCGTAATCATGTAAACTATTTGGATATCGTTTATTTAATTTTATGCACTGATGAACTGAAGTTAAAAAAGGCATAGCACGTTCGTAAATCATTAAACAGAGCAACGGACAAGAGTCTAATATAAACTTGAGAAACATTTCCGTGAGCAGTCTGCATTCCTGTTTTAATAAATAAGGGGCCGAGTCGCAGCAATACGGAAATATGAATTTTGCAGCTGTTGTGGCTGTGAGCTGCATTGCGCTGTGATAATAGCAACAACAAACTGGTCTTGTGGCTGCACGGACAATAAACACTGCAGTTCGCTTGATTCATTACCGAGTCTCTGCATTCGACCACGTTAATTATATTCTGTAATTAAGCTGCTAATGTGTCAACGCAGGCGAATTTCGCTACCGTGGTAACAAATTTTTGCAAGATATGATAACAACTAAGATTAGCGAGTTGTAATGGAGTTATATTGTTTCGTTAAATTTTACATTCAGACACAAAAAAAAAAAATATGGGAAATTTTCTTCAAAATATTATCTATTCGAGCATGAAACTGAATTATCTAAGGATGCACACAAGTCGTTTTTCAGTCCGCTTGATATTTGTTCAGTTTATTTAATAAAATTAATAGCCTACAGATTTTTATTACAATGGAGCTGAATTGTTTCATTGAATTTGACATTTCGTGCAAAATATTGTCTTCTCAAATATGAAACTGGATTACTCTAGATATGATCTGAAATGAAATCAAGTCGTTTCTTTTCAGTTCGGTTATTTAATAAAATAAATACGGCTGCATATTTTTCTTGACAATATAGTGGTGGTGGTATCTTGTACACTGCATGTGACGATCAACCCATCAGCAATCGAGCCTTCCAATAGACACAATGTCACTTTCCGATGAGAGACAGGTAAGGAATGAAGACGCTGTTCTTCAATCATAACTTCAGAATCACACATAGTGCAGGTTGGAGAACATGTGAATTTTAGCTTTTGCAGATGGTGAGCAAGACAGTCATGGATCAGTGTTTATTCTAAACAGGAATACCATTGATCTTCTAGGAACATTGGTGACTTCCAACTTTTGTTTCCTGCAGTTTTTTCTATCCTCTTTTCATTTAAGATTCTGATGTTACTTTGGATGTAATTTACAAATCAATTATAGTTTATTTAACGACGCTCGCAACTGCGAGCAGCAGCGTCGCCAGTGTGCCAGAATTTTGTCCCGCAGGAGTTCTTTTACATGCCAATAAATCTACTTAAATGCCATCGACCTGGGTCGGGATCGAACCCGAAATTTCGAGCACAGAAGGCCAGCGCTATACCGACTACGCTGCCGAGGCCGATGATGCAGTTTTTAATTGCGAGATATGAGATATTCTTGTTTAGAATCTGTAGGATATTGGATCCTTTCTTCGCAAGTTGGTCTGCTGTTTCGTTAATGAGACTGAACGGAAGCTATAGTATAATAGGCCTGTAGACTACTACCATATAGTAGTAACATTAAGTGTTATATTTTCATTTAGATTCTGTTCTTACTTCGGATGTAGTTTTTTAATTGCGGGATATGAGATATTCTTCTTTAGAGTCTGTAGGATATTGGATCCTTTCTTCGCAAGTTGGTCTGCTGTTTCGTTAATGAGACTGAACGGAAGCTACAATATAATAGGCCTGTAGGCTACTACCATATAGTAGTAACATTAAGTGTTATATTTTCATTTAGATTCTGTTCTTACTTCGGATGTAGTTTTTTAATTGCGGGATATGAGATATTCTTCTTTAGAGTCTGTAGGATATTGGATCCTTTCTTCGCAAGTTGGTCTGCTGTTTCGTTAATGAGACTGAACGGAAGCTACAATATAATAGGCCTGTAGGCTACTACCATATAGTAGTAACATTAAGTATTATATTTTCATTTAGATTCTGTTCTTACTTCGGATGTAGTTTTTTAATTGCGGGATATGAGATATTCTTCTTTAGAGTCTGTAGGATATTGGATCCTTTCTTCGCAAGTTGGTCTGCTGTTTCGTTAATGAGACTGAACGGAAGCTACAATATAATAGGCCTGTAGGCTACTACCATATAGTAGTAACATTAAGTGTTATATTTTCATTTAGATTCTGTTCTTACTTCGGATGTAGTTTTTTAATTGCGGGATAATAGATATTCTTCTTTAAAGTCTGTAGGATATTGGATCCTTTCTTCGCGAGTTTGTCCGCTGTTTCGTTAATGAGATTGAACGGAGACTACAATATAATAGGCCCGTACTGCCATATAGCAGTAACATTAAGTATTATATTTTAATTTAAGATTCTGTTCTTACTTTGGACGTAGTTTTTTTAATTGCGCGATATTAGATATTCTTCTTTAAAGTCTGTAGGATATTGGATCCATTCTTCGCGAGTTGGTCTGCTGTATCGTTAATGAGACGGGAAGGAAGCTACATTATGCTATAGTATTCTTTCATGTACAGGGACATCATTTTATTTTTGCTTCAATTTTTATTGTACCTGAGTTTTTTAATGTACTTCACTCCCACCCCTTCTACTAAGGAAGTTCCAACTCCACATAGAACCAAGGCCGCAGATAGTAAGTAGTACTGAGTTACTGAGTATAGTACGTTCCAGAAATATGTTCGCGTTTTCTAGTGACGAAAGAGCTTTCAATATTGAATCATATTTTCGCACAGGTACTGTCCGTTTGCCTACGTCGCATCCCGATTTCCCCCGCCTGCTTCTGCTCGCCCCTCTGTAATAGTTGGGCTGTCTTAGCTCTTTTCTGAAAACATTAATTTCTGTTAGAAATTGGAAGTTTACGTAATATTATACAGCTGTTTAATTTCACTTAAATAAAAGGACCTCGTTAAGTAATTAACTGTCACGTGATTTCCTCCCTTTCTACAATCCTGCGGCATAACCTCTTGGACGGACAGTAGATAGCATGTCTGAGTAATTTTATATTTTCGGGTCGGGCAGAAGTGAAGATTGAATTTACAGTACGTAGAGTAGGTACAGAATTATTTCAACATGAGTTACTAGTACGAAGGACGAAACTGGCAATTGGAATTAGATGCAATAGTCTATAGTGCGATAATATGCACAAAAGAACTGAAGCCTGTATCGAAATGAACGGCCACCATTTTCAAAATTGTGTTTAAATATTCATATTATGATTATTTTTCAATTTAACTTCTTTCTCTATATTGTACGCTAATGTGCTGTAGACAGTATAATATACACTGCATAATGAATATGTTCGCATGGATAACTCACTTCGTGAGTAAAAACACTTATTCTTAATACAGTACTGTGCTTTGATTAAAGAAAAACCTAATGAAAATTATCAAACTCAAAATCGCGATATTTCCTAATTTACGTAAATGGATGAACTACTTTTCTTCCTTCCTATACTTAGTAGAGTGATTTGTGTTTTACGCCAGTATCATCAAACTCCAGTCTTGGAGGGGGGAGCAAGCGGTGTTTCCGGTTCTCTAAAAGTATAGACAGGTTAATATTAAACATGTTAGTAAAAATAAAATGATGTCCCTGTAGTAGTAACATGAAGTGTTGTCATTTTTATTAGTAATACTTGGTTTGCTTTTAGTAGGCAAATAATAATATTACATAACCATTATCATCTTCATTTTCATCTTCCATGCGTTGAGACTGAGTGGCCCGTTAAGACTTCAAGTAATTATTGCTCCTTCCAGTTTACGTTAGTAGGCCTTGTGCAGTCTGTCTATATGTTGTAAACAATTCGTCCTATTCTCTGTGATACGTCAGTTAATATTAAATATTTTAAGATATTGCCTAATATTTGTATTTTTTATTGCCTGTTCTTTATAACCAGCAACTTTTCGGAGGAAAAATATTTCAGTTGTTTGAATTTGTTGTATGTTTCTTTGTCGTTGTCCAGCTCTAACTTTTATATAAAAGTGTTGGTACTGATATTATTTTACATAATTTTATTAATGACTATTTGCTGCTTTTGTTGCTTCACTCCCTTATCATTGTGGTGTTTATTGTTCTAAATGTATTGATATTATTGTGTATATCCTCTTTATTCATTGTTTGTTACAACACACTCCAGATAATTAAATCCTGTTGCTTGTTTTATTATTGTCATTAAATATTACTTTTATTCTAACATCTGTTTTATCTTCAAAGACCAGTACCATATACTCTGTTCCTGAAAATTTTAAATTCTATATTTCTTCCATATGTTAATATTTATTAGTAACATTTGTGAGATAGTATTGGAGACTGTAAGAGTGTTACTGCTACCACTACTACTACTACTACTACTACTACTACTACCAATAATAATAATAATAATAATAATAATAATAATAATAATAATTATAATAATAATAATCATAATAATAATAATAATAATGACGTAATATATTACAGGTCATATTAATAATAATTGAGAGGTCAGAAGCAAAGGGGTATAAATGTACTTAAGTTATTTGCGAGAAAATGTGTTTCAAAGTACTTAAGATTTCGTAAATTCCGTGAAACTTTTTATTTCAATTTTAGTGTGCGATGTGGTTAAAAGATGTATCTCTTTGCCACCAAAATTTTAAATGTTTTAGCTTGCCCTGGATGCACTTAACTCAGGTTTCTGGAAATGTCACTTGTATCCCTTTGCTTATGACCCCTTCAATTAATAGTATTTGTGGGAATGTAGGAATTAATATAACAAATTTATTAGATAAAAGGGCAGATAATATAGTAGTAGTAGTAGTAGTAGTAGTAGTAGTAGTAGTAGTAGTAGTAGTACTAGTAGTAGTAGTAGTACTCTGGTTGTAGTAATTGTAGCTATGTGGTGTTTAATTTACCTAGAAGCGTAACTAATAAATGAAGAAAATGAATTGAACCAAGATATGAATTATTACATTTCATATTATAAAATATTCAACATCGTCCCTTCACAATCGTGTACAATTAAATGGTTGATCAAGACCAATTAATAAAGAACAAACTTTTATCTCCGAAAGTAAAGCTGTAGCTTTGAATGGGAGCAGCTCTAAAAGAATGTATACGTTAAAAAGTTTCACGCCCCAGTGAATGGGGAATGTACAGCTTCAACACTGGCAACAAAAAGAGGGATTTCAAACCACTTAACAAAATTTATGTAGAAACTCCAAGAGTAGAGTCGAAGACAAAAGAGTAGTCGTATAAAGGAGATGTTCTTTTGTTCATCGTAATCCGCTCCATAAAGCAAACCAAAGGAATATTCAACAACAGTCTTTTACAACAAAACGAATTCTGCGTAATTGGTTCGTGAATTCCGCTTAAATTCTTATTATACGATTTATTTGTAACTTATAATGAAACAAACTGGAATAGATTTTTTTCACGTCGTTTTACTAAGGTAATTAGAATGTTATATGTAATGAAATTATACTTTGTGTCATTAGTTTATAATTAGCACCCAAAGGTAATTTATTACTTCTGGGAATATGTCGTTTATTCATGGTTAAATGTTGTTTCTCAGATATAAAATTGAATAAGATATTTTCTGGGTTTCTCTGTGATTGGGTACGAAGGAAAAGTTTTTCGATTTTACTCTATGATATGCTCATACTTCACGATTTTATGAATATTTATCTTGGCTCCAACTTAACGACCGCAGAACTTTATACTGTCATCCTATTTCATTTCAAATTCTGCGTACCTCAATCCAAGTTCTTTGTCGTCTTTTCTTGTATAACATAAATACTCATCTCAGATCACCGGCACATTGAGTATACCTTATCATAACACTTCTCGATGCTCTTCATCATTCACAGTTTCAACTGCTCGTCATTGGAACTCCCTACCTCATACCTTGTCCGACACTGACTACATCCAAAAGCCGGTTGTCAAATAGACTGCTTTTTGCGTCTAAAATATGATTTTCCCTAAACATAATTTTTGTAATTAATTAATTCATTCATTCATATTTTTCATCCCAAGGGCAGGACTTTCACTGCAAAACCAGCATTCTTCAATATTTCCTATTTTCTGATTCCTTTTAGTCTCCGCATACGATCCCTATATCTTATTTTCGTGTATTACCTGGCATTTCCTTCTGCATCGAACTTTTGTAATATATGATCTTTATTTATAATATATCAGTTTTTCTCTATTATTTTGATCATTCCTTTCATTGTCATTGTTTATTTAAGACTAAACAGTAATTACGTGACTCTTAGAATTGCATGTAACTAAACTCATCTGCGTTCTGTCTTGCTATTATTATTATCACCATCATCATCATTATTATTATTATTATTATTATTATTATTATTATTATTATTATTATTATTATTATTACTTATAGCAGAAATCACGTATGGGCGAATCCAGAAATGCATATAGAGTGTTAGTTGGGAGGTCGAAGGGAAAAAGACCTTTGGGGAGGCCGAGACGTAGGTGGGAAGATAATATTAAAATGGATTTGAGGGAGGTGGGATATGATGGTAGATACTGGATTAATCTTGCTCAAGATAGGGACCGATGGCGGGCTTATGTGAGGGCGGCAATGAATATCCGGGTTCCTTAAAAGCCAGTAAGTAAGTATAGCAGAAATGTTTCATTTTATCTTCTCCTAAATGAGTTCAAATATGGAGTCTCCAACTTCTATGAAGAGTTCAATAAATGTGAACAGTAAATACCTGTTAGTAATTCTATTAATCTATGGCCGGTTGACCCACGTGGAATAATTATCTGATTAACGAAACGTTAATATATTCAGTTGTGTCGACTAATTAATACACATTCAATTACATTTGACCATGTCACGCTAATCCTCTAATTGGAAACCAGGATTAAAATGAAATACAATAATGATAAAATGTATAATTGTGCTCATTATTTATGTTGTACCGGTATATAGCATTAGAACTTCAATTGGATGACTATAACAGAAAGACGAGCCAAAATCATTTCTCGGAGATTACTTGGTACTTTACAATTGCCGAATTAAGTAATGTAGCAAAATTTTGAAAGATTTTGTCACTTTTTCTGCCGTCTCATCCCTTTGTTTGTAATCGCCCTTAAGAGCTGTGGATTAAGGAAGAACAATACCACATTGTATAACTTTACTACATTGCAATATCTACGGTGAACGCGCCCCAAACATATGAAGGGTTCAGAGCCATAGTGGGCCAAGCGCCATTTATTAAAAACGGAGAAAGCAAGGGTTAAAGTTAAGTGACTACCATAGTTTAATGAAGATTGACATATAATTTAATTTTAATGTGTATACATTATATTACTTGCTATATGTTTCCATTGAATTATGGCAGTAACTTCATTTTATCCCTTGTTTTCTACGGATTTAATGTAAGGAGTTACTGGAAATTTAGGGTGCTATTCATAGACATTTCGGTAGCCGCGCTGCGAGCGTGCTAAACTAGTCCCGACTTTGTGAGAGGAGGGACGAATTATTCATATCGCTAACATTGGTTTATGAATATGAAAAACTTTAGTTTCGCTGATCATCCGCCAGAAGCCCGCGCTAAAAATGTCTATGAATATGGCCCTTAAGTATTAAGGAATGATACTATGCAAGTAAGCAAAGTTAACTGCATAGGCCTAATATCTTTCTTTGTAAAATATATTTTAAAAATAGTTCTGCTCGAAGAGAGATTATTGAAACTTCTCCTATGCAGTATTCTTCTTCATGAAATGCTATACAAAGACTAGTTATGAAATATGAAACCACACGTTCAGTGTCAGACAGAAACATTGCCGAACATGAACCGTTTTAACAGAGGAAAGAAAGTGTTTCGCATAAATCCGCAGACATTAGAAGAAATCTAGGTTAATGCTGAAAATGAAATAAGACGGATTTCAGTTTATGAGCTTACATGAATGAACATATTCTCGCGATATCAAGCTAGTAGATGGGCGGAAGGAGAACACTTAACATCTACTGTACGGTAAGTTTCAAAATCCGTAACATTCCTGCTTCCGCCGTTTTAGGCAGTATTTTACCGGCTGATGTTCAACCTGTTGCCCGGGAGCCAGATCCCTTGCTACGGCAGCCACATATATTAAGGTCCCTATACTATTATTATTGTTATTATTATTATTATTATTATTATTATTATTATTATTATTATTATTTTGTAGTCATGTTTAACGTCCTCTTTGGTATCAACATACAATCAAAGACATATAACATAAGGTATAAGGGACAGTATGTAGACCTGTATAAGCCTACGCACATTTTAGTAAACACTTCACAGGCGCACATCAGGGCTTAATGGTCGATAGTCAAGCATGATTTACTGCAAAATCTGCAGCTTGTAACCATACAAGAATAGGTGTAATCCACGCGGTGAAGAGCTTTTTGAAACGTTGACCGCTTCATTCCAAGTTCTCTTCAGCTCGTTTGATTGATTTCCGTGGGCTCATTTTGAACGATCTCAGCATATTTTCTACAATCTCTTCCTTTCAACATGCCGCGGACGTCCGTCACCAAAATCTGATCTTAAAAATTCTTTATAGTTCTTAATGTGGGAAGGTCCTAACTTCACACATTACTTGTACGTTTCGTTTCGTTGCACTTGAACAATCGGTTTTGTTTCTGCGTACTACAGCCTGAGCTCGCTCGACATTTCAGAAATAATTGTTTTCTGTAGCGCCATTGCGACTCCGATGCGAACTACAATAGTTTCACATAAAGTGTGTTTCTGTTTCTGTTCCGTCAAGATTCAGAGCTGTATAATCTGAAATGTAAAAGTAATATTATTTCAGAATGTTGGCGTCTCTTGGTGGACATTTCGTATGACCTTTCTTCTAGGTTATTGTTATGTACGTATTTACAAGTTCTGACTTTACAGTATACAATCACCTGAACATAGTTATGTGAAGTCCTGCCTGCTAGTTGTAGATATGTAAATTTGTTTTATAATATACAAAAAGTGAGACCGAAAAGGATCAATAACTCAAGCTTTCCACGTAGTAAAGAAGATGGCGATGATGGTGCTGGTTGTGGTGTTTGTGGAGATGAAGTGTTTTCTTAATTTTAAAATATATTCCAAAATTTGTTAATTTATTAGTATATTTTTAAGTTTAATTCCTTTTTTATATTTTCTAGTCCTGTCTAGTTTTGTGCGCTAATTTTCTTTAAGAAAGAACCTACTTTCTACACCATATATTTTATTTCCCATTTTTCTTCAGGCTTTAGAATCCACGTGTCAAGAGTAAAATATATCCAAACTTATCCGATATTTAAACATAGACTAATCAACGGCAGTAGATTTATAAACATCATAGATTTGTAAGTAATAACGACACATTATCTAAAAATGTCCTCAAGAGAAATGATAACGGTGTATATTATGAAATTCTATAGACGGAATCTGGTTTTAATGTTCTTCTAACCTAACCTCTTCTAACATATATTCAACTGACAGGAAATGGATATAGAAAATTTAATTAAGTCAATACTTAGTTGAAATGACTGCTTTATAACTTCATAAAATTTCTTAGGACATTTGGGTCTATAATCCTAAGTCCGCAAGGAAAAATATCCAGAATTGAGTAAGGAAATTACATGCGTTTCTTGATGTGCAGATGGCACTTGACGAGGGTATCATAAATTACAATTTTTTGTATCATTTTTATGCCCTCTGAGGTAGTGCCTAAATTTCATGTCATTTTCATGTTATATTTTCAAGTTAAAAGTTTAGCTATGCCAGACATTCACTGGCTCTCTCTTTTTTATACCGTAGGTGGGTGGTTGTGGTCATATCCGACACACTCATTTCTCTCCTCCGTAAAATTTAAACAACCAAGCCTTTAGTCGGTTCTCATCCCTCGCCAGATACCACGTGTCGCCCGACAGACAGCAGCAGAGCACAGACAGAAGAGAGACTTACCGTAAAAGTGGGGGGGGGGATGTTTTCTCCCCATTGCACTCGTCCGCACAAACATTACGTCTATAGTAACGCGAAGGGCGACGTCACGTGAGTGGTGAAGCTGCGACACGAGTGGATAAACCTCACCCTCGGCTCTCTTCACTAAGTTTAGACCCTTTCGTCCCGTCACTCCCGTTTCCCCTTTCTCCAGCACGAGACATTCTAGAGCAACGGTGACCAAAGTGGGTGTCGTGTTTGCATCGTGTATTCAGGGTACGAGGAGTTTCCTATACATTGCTGCGTGTTTCATTCACGTACTGAAGGCAAGCAGTGGCGGTATAATGTCGTTCTACAAACTGTGTCTCTACAAGCAGTAAGAGGTGGTTTCGTAAATAATGAGAAGGAGAACTTTTTTGTTGTTCTGTCGGACAAAATGTAATATGTTTACTTTGTTCAACGGTTTAATTAGGGGTATATAGAAACATTAATTGCCACGCTGAACTAATGTATTATTATTATTATTATTATTACTATTATTATTATTATTATTATTACTGACCACTAAGTATGTGTTTCTATAATTCTTCTGTACGTGCATGAATATTGATATTTTTAGATCTTCTCCCTGGAAGGATAAAATTATTACGTTTTATCTCAATTTTAATCTTCTTAATATTTATATGAAGATAACTATTTATTAGCTATTCATTTAATATTGATATATTGTAGAAAAACTGATTCAATATTATGTACCAACGAATTATTAAACGCCAGGAATTGACATGTCTTAAATCATAGCCAGGAAGAGAAAGATGAGATAAATAGGAAGTCTGCTAGCTACCTAATGGGGTTTGAAATATCTCGTGCTCTAAAGCCTTTTAATACAACAGAATTCCTCGAAAGAGTAATGATTAAAATATCTTAAATAACTTGTCCATAAGAAGTTTTTAATTTTGAAAAAGTAGGCCTACGAATTTCTCGACCAAGTATCGAGAGAAGAATTTAGAAAATTCATGATTATATTCAAGAGGAAGGTTAAAAAAAGAAGCAAGAAAAATCTTATATTATTCACTGGCTCTTGATGACAACAGTAACATTACTGATACAGCAAAGCTTGATATTTTTATCCACGGGAATAATCAAGATGTTAGTACAGGAACCACCACTGGTTGTAGTTTTCATGCCAAATATCTTTCCTCTGTCTCCTTACTTCATAGGCTGTCTGTCGAATGTAGGCCCTAATCCTCGCAGCTCGAGTTTTGGTCACCGCTGTTCTAGAGAGACGCAACAGAAACCGGCGCACGACAACATTACATGATCAACTCTGAGGGCTTTTCAAAACTTCTGATGCTACCACCAAACATTCTAAGATGGCCACTAAGAAAAGGAAATGCCCTTGAAGTTGAACTTGGTTAGGAATTATGCGTTCCAGTTATGCATAGAATTTTGTCTAGATGTTGACAATAGTGATCATAATGAAAACAGAAACAATAACAAGTATAGGCCTAATATAATCTTTAAAGACTAGCGTCATTATACAGTTTCGTCGTAATTCTCGTTAAGTTTATAATTACAGCAAAACTGTGCTCAGATTGACGAAGACTATCGTTTAATGTAACACAGAATGAAATAGAAAAGAGAGAACCAATTTTTCTGAGAGATGAAGTTTCACTTCTTTGCTTGGAATCGAATACAATCCGCTGAAAGTTTAGCCAGAAGCACTATAATTTCATTAATATAGAAGAAGATTAAATGCAGATAATAAACTATTAAAACAATGAAGATGCATGGAACATAGAAAACACGAAACCACATTAAAACAAAAATTAAATTAAATCAGGATTTACCTTCTAATTTTCAGAATTTTAGGCTTGTCGTATTCTTCCGGAATCAAACACAGAATGTAAGAAGTATAAGTGCCGTTCTTTTCAAAGTCGAGGGGAACGGTATACAGAATCAAAAAATGTCCATACAACATAGAGTCAAAACTTCATAGTTTTCTCAGAAAAAAAAATATTTCTTCTCTTATATCATTCGCGTTATACTACTTATATCGTTAGTAAAATTACGAAAACAATTACATCAGTAGATATATCTAGCAAAGAATTAATATTAGTTTAAATAAATATTAGTGTGTTCTATTACGTTTTCGTGAAATTAAATAAAAATGCATGCTTAAATCTTTGTTAATATTCTGGCGTCAAGACGTGGCAACATGTTCAGCTGGCAGTACTCTGCACGGACGTAAGTACGAGTCAGCTGAGTTCAAGCTCCCTGTACATAGCTCTACTGCAGAGCGGATGGCAGTTCAATACAAGCATTCGATAAACAACTTACAAGTCATTCACAGTTTAGAAATATAATGTTATTAATTTATGGAGAAAGTCGTCGTAATTCAAGTGAGGCAAGAAAGATGTACCGTCAACGTTTTCCTCAAAGGTTACCTAATCGGGGAACTTTTGTAGTAGTTTCTCAACGATTATTAGAAACTAGGAGTCTCGAAAATCACACAACCAGAAATGTATTTAAAAATGATAGACCTACTGCTTACGGAAGTGGGAGAGATTAAAATTTTGCATTAGAAAAAAAAAGTTCGTGTGATTTTGTGTATAAAACCATGATAGTTTATTTTTTAGACGTACAATAGAAAAATGGGACAATATTGTTACATAAAATTTAAATATACCATAATGTTCTATTAATGAGATTGAAAGTTTGTATTTGCTGCTCGTGTTACGTAAACAACAGTATTGTCATGGTCCGCTCCTGCATTAGAACAGATCGTCTGTTTTGTACTGGTATGTCTGTACCTGCTTGAGCTGTACTGTGTACTTGTAAACTCCCTCCTTCCTATCCAGCAACGTTAAAAACATCTAACATTGTAAACTTTAATAATTAGTTAAATATTGCAATTAGAAAAAAATTGTAAGGACATTTTTTTCTTTCCTACGACATGAATAATCATCAGTTAAAATTATGACACACTCCTTACACCCTGTATATCTTCCCTTTATCTATGTTACTCTCGCCTAATGGTTGATAGTGTGATAATTTTAGAGTTATTTCATTTCTTTTCTAGTGACCTGAGTTCTATTCATATTCATTTGTATCCTTAGGCTTATGCGTATAAGAGTAACAGTTAACCGTATCTAATTCAATTATTTTCCTTTCTGTTAATTTTTTTCCTATGTAATTATTATTCACATAAATATAACATCATCTATAATGGAATGCCTATATGACTTGTATGTTTAAGGATTTTAATTCATTTGGTAATTTGAAGAGCAAGGAAAAATTAAGCGTATCTAATTTAAACTTACTTCCTCCCAAAGACTAATATAACAATAAAAAATTCTAATATAGGCCAGCCAAGTTCCGATTACCAACGGCAGGAGTCCGAACTACTGAGCTCGTAGATGTCAACACAAATGTAGCGATAGCAGCGCCCTCATATCCAACCGGTAATAAGTTGGTAGGCCTATAATGATGGTTAACCTTGAACCATAAACAGACCTACTACGAAGTAAACACCGATTTATTCTCTCAACATGTATCTATCATATAATTGCCTATGTATATATCTACAAAGTACCTCCACTGTTTTCATTATGTCAAAGAAGATCAAATATGTATATTTTCCGAATCCCGCAGCCATTAAAATTAATTGATGTTTCAATGTTTCTATGTTTAAGAAAGATATAATTGATTCTGAAATACAATAAAAGTTCTCTCTTTAAAATTAATGAAATGTTCGAAGGTGGAGTTTATGGTGGTGTACGAAATAATGGAGACAAAGTAGAACTATTAATAAATTGATGTTATGTTAGAATACTAAATTTCTGTTGTGAGAAAAGAAAAATGAAAAGAATTAGGAGGCATTAGGGAAGAAGGCGCATGCATGTTAAAAATTAAGCAGCCAACAGTTGAGTACAGCATTGCAGAGTTCCTGCGTCCGAACAACTGGGTTAACAAAGGAGCGATTTTATCAAATTATTCATTATATTTTGAAATCCTCTTAAATTGTTAAGCCATTTCCATTTGCGAACACGCACGTGGCATCTGAAGTAAGAATGAAATCCTGTTTACATAATGGAAATAATACGAAGCTGTCTACACGAACCCCAAAAGTAACCATTATGTATTATTTCTCACAAACAAGAATTCTGCACACGAAATAAACACAATTTATAATATTAATTTCATGGTTTAAAACATTTTCATTATTTTCGAAAAAAAATTTCCGACGAAAACAATTTTATCACTTTCTGAAGTCTGAAGTATTATGTAGCTACGTAGTCGGCGATGTGTGCAATGGAGGAGAAAATAAACTAGCCACCCTACCCCATTATCTCCTGGCCTAGTTGCCTCATAAGTGGTGCCTTCTTGGTATCATTTGTGAGGTTCAGACCTGTCTTCTGACAGTTAACTAAACAACAACATATACACTTCTAATACACTACTGAATCCAATGAATGGTTTATTGCAAATAAACTGGCACTTCCTGGCAATAATCAAATTTAGTATACATAATAGGCTAGAAGATTTTAAAGGTCGAACTGTCATAAAAACTTGAATTTCTACACCCAAATTAAATCTTAATCCATCATCGAGGTCGCAAACCCATGTATCAATATCCTGATTTTTTTTTACAATATCAGATTAAATGAAACTTCTGTCAAAGAATCTGTAAGCGCAATGTTTCTTTGTTGGGAATTGGATAATCACTTGAACTCAAAAATACACATGAGAAAATTAGAAATAAATTGAGTTCATTCTGTTATATCAAGATCGTTATCTTCTCTTGGCGATATGAACACCCTTAAAATGACGTACGTAGCATATTTTCATTCTATAATGAAATATCGGTTAATATTGTGGGGCTAAAAATGTTTTTCTTTAGAAAAGAAAGGCTTAAGGATAATAGGTATGCATAAAAGGAAAGCATGCAAAATTATTGTCATTAGTTTAGAAAAAATGATTTTACATTGTGAGCAAAATCATTCCCTGGTGATGTTTTATGTTGGAACCCAACATGCATGTAGTATTATTCGAAACGCTCAATTTTAACACAAGACTCAAATTTCTAACTTTTCTCTGTTAGTCTCAGCTGTCATATGTTACGGTCTTCATTCATTCATTCATTCCTACTGTTCTTCCCAAGGGCATGTATTTCAATGCAAACCCAGCATTATCTAGTTTTACCTGTTTGTCTTCCTCTTAGTCTCCTCATACGATCCATGTATCTCAATGTCGTCTATCATCTTACATCTTCTGCCCCGAACTTATCTTTCATTCACCATTCCTTCCATTCGTTCAGTCCAGCCTTCAGTAGCCAGTTTCTTCCTAGACAGTGACCCAGCCAATTCCTTTTTCTCTTTCTGATCAGTTTCAGTATTATTTTTTCTTCGCCCACTCTTTCCAACACAGCTTCGTTTCATATTCTGTTTGTCCATCTCACACGCTCCACACTTCTTCATATCCTTATTTCAAATGCTTCTAGTAGCTTCTTTTCACTTCGTCGTAACTACCAGGTTTCTGGCCCCATATAATGCCACACTCCACACAAAGCACTTCACTAGCCTCTTCCTTACATCTTTTTCAGAAGTCCGCAGATGATGCTATTTTTCTATTAAAAACTTCCTTCGCCATTGCTATCCTCCTCTCGACTTCCTGGCAAATATTTCTTTCACTGCCTCATTTGGAATTCGCAAGTTTAACGTCTTTAGTTTTCTTCCGATAATCACGGTTCTCGTCTCGTTTGTATTTAACGTTATCCCATACTGGTCACACTTGTTATTTAGCTCCAATAGATTATACCTTAGAATCGTCTCTTCTTCTACTGGACCTTCAATGCCCCAGGTTACGGATTCGATCCCGGGCCAGGTTGATGGTATTTAAGCGTGCTTAAATGCGACAGGCTCATGTCAGTAGATTTACTGGCATGTAAAAGAACTCCTGCGGGCAAAATTCCGGCACATCCGGCGACGCTGATATAACCTCTGCACTTGCGAGCGTCGTTAAATAAAACATAACATTCTTCTGCTAACAACGCTATACCATCAGCAAATCTTATGCACTTTATTCTTCATCATCCTGGTGTTATCTCTTCCATGTTTTGAAAATAGTTATTCACTAAATCCACCAAATAGATGTTGAACAGGATGGATGATAAAGGACAGCCTAGTCTTCAGTGAACTGCCTAATTATTGTAATATGGTTTTGAAGGGCTGAGAGAAAGAATTCAGAACAGAATTAAAAAAATTGCACCGTTCTGCATGAATTTTGTTGTTTTGAAATAATGAGCGTTTCTGAACCACAATTTCACACTGATTGCAAAACTGAAATCCGTTTTCGCGTACCACGATAGAATTTTTTAGAATTCAAAATTTTATGTTTTCTATATTTTTTGTAATAGAGTCATTCCACGTCAAATCGCACAAATTTAGCCTGGAATTGACTTTCATGTCTCCGATTTAGATAAAACAAATTTTACACATTCTATGCAATGAAAAAATAAATACGGGTTTTATTATTGTTGTCTATATCGATTATTGTAGCAGATATGTGTTATCAAAGATTCCGAAATAGGTCGCGCATCATTATTGTTAAACGTGATTATCTCCACTAATAATCATCACAGAGATTTGCTCTTTGTCTCAATTTGAAGGTGACAGTACACACTTTATTCTTCGCATAATAATATAAAATATAAGTTTGTAACTTTGTTTTAAAAAACATTTAAATGTATAAAAATATGTTTTAATGGTAGCGACTTACTTTAAAATTACAGAAAAAAATCCTTAAATACCTTGAAATTATTTTAACCGCCCTTAAAAAAATTAGAACTCTACTTCGAGCCGTTGAAGAATAATTAAATGATTCACCAAGCTGCGCGTCTTGAGGTCGCGGGCTGCATAAGTACTGTTGCAAGATGATGTGCAGGTGCAGCTCCGGATGAGAGTCGCGTGACCACTTTACACTGTTCCACGGTCAGAATATCACTCTTTTACGTAATTTACGTAACACAGTACTGTATTTAAGTATTGTTTTTGTAAAATATACACTTGTGAAAATAACTACAGTTTACACAACACTGGACTTTTAAAACTAATCAACTACAACCAATATCAATTCTATTTAATGTCCAGCACTTTGCTCTCACTTTGAAGGGAATAGTTCTTTATCATGGCCTGAGATTCTGTCAGTGGAACAAAAGAATGAAGTTGTAAGGTACCTCGCACCACTTTTGCTTGTTGGTACCTTGAGTAGAAAATATTGCTATGTTTTTTATGTTCACTAATGGTAAAAAATTTAAAAGCAATATTAGAAATGTTTTTCTCAGCCCAGTTATACAGTTTCCTTGGTGTTACAATAGGATCTATACCAGGTTGAAGATTAGCTTCCATAGCAAGCCGCTTAACGGTACCGCCAATGCCATCACAAGGCCCTTTTCCATGTGATGTAGCAAAAAAATGCCACTCAGCAGAAATCCCAAACTCATCTTCGTGGTGACATTTATTTTTAAAGTTATTTCTTACTCGAAATTAATCTGAAACCAACGTAGTTCTATGTAAAATATAATAGATTGTACGTATATTTTTTTGCGTTTTTAAAGTAAGCTGTTATAAAAAACATTAAGTTATGTTTAAAAAGTGACCCTCTAAAACAACCCCATTTGTATTTCAACGTAACTTATACTTAAAAGAATTAATATAATAGTTCATTTCTTCCCATTTCAGATGGCACCAACACTCAACGTCTATGATGCATAGAATCTTAACAATGAGCATTTTCATACTGCGTCGTGGATGAATTTGTCATATAATTAAAAGAGTACAAATAGTAAAATTTTAAAGTATGATCCCAGAAAAAATCACAGATCTCTTATTTTGATCTGCACAACATATTTTAGAAGATTTAAGCAAATACTAAATGGTCACGTTTTGTATACAGGTGTTTGATTTGACATGCACACAACACAACACGATACCTACTTCGAAAGACTTAGGAATTATTGTTAGATAAATTAAAGGGAAACTGCGAAGTGTTGAAGGGACATTACGTGCTTTTAGAACTAGAGGTTATCTGTTTATTTACGTAAAGTAACACCGCACCACTGATAATGTATTAGTCACTCTCGTTGCTGCTGTCGCAGCTGTATGCTCCGGCGCGCGGTCTCACTCAATCCAACCCGAACACACCATCAGTAAATTATTTGCACAGCGACTTCTGATTCGAATAGAGTTCTAAAACCAACGCACTTCTACGTAAAACATTTCAAAGAATTAATACTGCAATTATTGCACTTTAAAATTATATAAATACGAAATTTCTACGATTTATAGAATCTTCAGTTTAACCATTTTTATAATACGTTGCATCCAAATTTACGGAAAATGTAACATTTAATAAATGACTAAATAATTGTGTCAGCCCGAAAAAATTACACATGGGTTATTTAATTTCATCAATAGAATATATAAAAAATTGGAGCAAATATTAAGTTGTCATGTTTCGTAGGTGTTCGATTTGACATGGAATGACTCAATATAGTAATATTACAGTGTGCTTTTCATTTCTTAAAAAGCACGACAGCTTATAATTTAAACTTTATTACTTAAAATGTGACATAATATATTTGATTATGTTTGTATTTGATATTTATTAAAATCTACTAACTATATCCGCCCATGAGGGATGTACAAAATTGTATCTTCCCCCTTAAAATGAACTGAGGTTAAGATATCCGTTGTTTATTCTTAGAGATTTTTATGTGTCTGCAACCAACGTTATCTATAAACAGGAAGTTGAAATGTTTAGTGTCTCAGGTCATAAAAATTATGAAGGAAATATTTACTCTTAGAGATTGCTATTAAAACTAACAATGAATTAGAGAAATGACAGAGGGTCCCCGTATATATATTTATTTATGGAAGTGCAATCCAGCTTATGAGGCTACAGATTTCCTTACTGATATAATAAAACTATCCCCTTTTAAAAGTTGTTTTAAAATTAGAGGTTCAGTTTTGTGTTGTTGGTTGTCGTGTAAAAGTGAAGTGTGTGAGTTGTCATTTTTCTGCTAGAGTACAACTTAATAGTTTTGTTTCATAGAAATGTCGAAATGTGGTTGTGTAAAATGATCCAAATTTGTTTTGCTATATGTGTGGGTCATAAACGTTGGTAAAACAGAGACAGAATACAACAGCTTTTGTAAAGAATACTTACTTTCAATATTTTGGCATTAAGTTAGGAGGCCAGGACAAATCCTGGTGCCCCCATAAAGTGTGTCGTAGTTGTGTTGAAGAGTTGAGAAGTTGTAAAAATGGAAAAATGAAATCATTGTCCTTTGGTATTCCTATGATTTGGAGGGAACCTACAAATTATGGAGAGGATTGTTATGTTTGTGTAGTTAAGGTAGCTGGATATACTGCTAAAAACAAGAAAGATATTCCATATCCTAACATTCCCTCTGCCATTCGGCCCGTACCTGATGGTCCTGATATTCCCGTTCCGGTACACCCTGAATCAGATACATTGCCATCTGCATCCAGTAGCAATGAAACAATCTCCAGTGGATCATACTTATGAACCAGACAATATTGGCGATGATATATTTTTAATCAAAATGAACTTAATGATTTAGTGAGGGATTTAAATTTGCCTAGAGAATCAGTAGAACTATTAGGTTCTAGGTTAAAATAAAAGAAAGTATTGGCTGAGGATACATATTTTTCATGGTACAGGCATCGTGAGAAGGAACTTGTCTCTTTTTTTGCTGAAGAAGAACATTTAGTGTATTGCCAAGACATCCTTGCGGTGTTAAAAATTTTATAACAAATTATAATTCCAAAGAGTGGAGGTTCTTCATAGATTCTTCTCAGAAAAGTCTTAAAGGTGTTTTGCTTCATAATGGAAACATTGCGGACTATTGCTGGATGTTAAAAAGGGACTGCTCTGAACAACCTGCGAGAAGGTCAAAGAGGAGAAAATTTGAAGTGCAATATTGAGGTAAGATTATGAAAGTGGCTATAATCATTAATATTAATTAATGATTAATTAGTGGCAAACAACAAATTGTGGCCTAGCTTTTCTCACAAAATTCTTGTTGAAAATAATTTTTATGCCGTTTCACAAAGCTATAATTTAATTTCTGGTTATTCATGAATTGTCTGAAAACCTGACGTGATGGGGGGAAAATGGAGATTATTTTCGAATTCAGCACAAAAAATCCGTTTAGAATCGCCTATCAGATTGAAAAACAACAGAAAATAAGTTTTAAAATGCAGAACGGTGTTATCCATACCCATCATTTTTAAACAATTCATGAAATACTGTTTATGCTTGTAAGTTGAAAAATCCGCTTGCTATGAATTGTCGAATATTTTTGTATAGCGTTTGACTTGTTCCACATCTTAAAGCTACAATACTCATGTAAGATCCAAGGAATATAATAAATAAAATGTATAGCTTGTTAAACCCATGTGATGTCGAGGTCGTGGAGTCATGACCAACGATTATGATGGGGGATAAAATGAATGGTGAAATTATGACAAAATAATTGCAAGCACTATAACGATGGCTGAAAACCAAACTGTTCTAAGTCCAACTTTTTATAAGAAAGAAATCTGTGTTTCATTGTGTTCCAGTTCTTGTCTGCATGTATGAATCGAACAAAATTGTAAATATTTCTCTACATAAGATTGCTATGAAACTACTCCAAATTGTTTCATGAAGCTTTGAATGTCAGGAACTTAAAATCGCTCTCCTGAAAAAAAATAATAATAAAATGGACTTGGAACAGTCTGGTTTTAGGCCATCGATATAACTTTGAATGCCGTCTTTTTCTACCAAAAATTCCTCTCAGATAACTGGTCCCCACTGCAGAAATTAGACGCTGTAGCAGTTCACCTAACTGTACTCCCACACTTAGTAGGTTAATTTAAACGTACACAGAAACAGAAACTGACCAAAAGTCCACCTGCTGAGAGCATACACGTTAGTTACACCCTGTGGGAGCCAGTGTCTATTTGTACTGCAGCTCGTGACGTGTCGAGGGAGGGGGAACGCTGTGCATACCTGAAAGGATAGACGTCTGTAGCAGCTATGGTCTGCAGAGAATTAGCAAAGCAACTGTTATTCCACAAATCTCAATGTAGGTCTATTATGAATCATTACTTTATATGAAAGTTACTAACACTATATGTTTAATTTCTTACGCACATTATTTTTCTACTGTGGCTCAAGAGTAGTTCTCCTGGCGACAAATTTTAATTGCTTAATTCTTACAGTATTTAGCCAGTATGTAATTGTTAGTCCCTCGCTGGACACCCCCTCAGTTGGTGGATTGGAGAATGCTCAACTAATATGGCGGGGACAGAAGAAATAAAATACCTCAGGCAGACCAAAATTAGCAACTGCTAGCTACAGTTTAAGTCCGATATACAGGGACATCCTTTTATTTTTAATTCAATTTTTATTGTACCTGAGTTTTTTTAATGTACTTCACTCCCATCCCTTCTACTAATAAAGTTCCAACTTTCCTCCACACAGAATCAAGGCCGCATATAGTAAACAGCACTGAGTTAGTGAGTATAATACGTTCCAGAAATATGTTCGCGTTTTCCAGTGACGAAAAGGCTTTCAATATTGAATCATATTTTCGCGCAGGTACTGTCAGTTTGCCTACGTCGCATCCCGATTTCCCCCACCTGCTTCTGCTCCCCTCCCTCTGAAAGAGCTCGGCTGTTTTAGCTCTTTTCTGAAAACATTAATTTCTGTTAGGAATTGGACGTTTATGTAATATTATACAACTGTTTAAAATAACTTAAATAAAGGGCCTCGTTAAGTAATTAACTGTCACATGATTTCCCAACCTTTCTACGATCCTGCGGCATAGCCACTTGGATGGACAGTAGATATCATGTCTGAGTAATTTTATCTGTGCTGGTCGGGCAGAAGTGAAGACTGAATTTACAGTACGTAAGGTACTCTTTTATAGAGTAGGTACAGAATTATTTCAACATGAGTTACTAGTACGAAGGACGAAACCGGCAATTGGAATTAGATGCAATAGTCTATAGTGCGATAATATGCACAAAAGAACTGAAGCCTGTATCGAAATGAACGGCCATCATTTTCAAAAATGTGTTTAAATATCCATATTATGATTATTTTTCAATTTAACTTCATTCTCTATATTGTACGCTAATGTTCTGTAGACAGTATAATATACACTGTATAATGAATACGTTCGCATGGATAACTCAGTTCGTGAGTAAAAAAACTTATTCTTAATACAGTACTGTATTTTGATTAAACAAAAACCTAATAAAAATTATCGAACTCAAAATCGCGATATTTCCTAGTTTATGTAAATGGATGAACTACTTTTCTTCCCTCCTATACCTAGTAAAGTGATTTCTTTGTGTTTTACGCCAGTATCATCGAACTCCAGTCATGGAAGGGGGTAGCAAACGGTGTTTCCGGTTCTCTAAAGTTATAGCCAGATTAATATTAAAAATGTTAGTAAAAATAAATTGATGTCCCTCTATAATTATCAAAGGCTTAAATTTGCATAACACTATAGGCAAACGATGTAAATATTTCATGTTAAAATAGGGTTGTGTATAATAATATAAACACCTGAATATGCACGAATGGTTGAATGGAATTTTCGGAAGGGGGGACTATGGCCCAGACCTGCGGGCTTTTACGATTTATTGCGTTAAAGCTCAAGCTACGCGCATTCTCAAATCCACACCGGCAGACTGCACTAAGATTCGCTGCGTATCCAAGTTTCGAGCAGGCAACTCCCTCCCCCGTTCCTAAGCCAGTCCCCACCGTCCGTTGCCAACCGACGTTCGGGGAATGCTATGGAATGTTGACGAAATGGAGAAATGTTGACGGAATGATGTAGATGCCTAGTGTGGGGAAACGGGAGAACCCAAGAAAAACACCAACTGCAAATGTCATTATGGATTTTGCAATGAAAAATCCTAGACCTGACCGAGTCTCGAACTCGGACCGCCTGCGTGACAGGCTGAAGATTTTACCACTCAGCCAGTACTGGAGACATGGGTGAAAGTACTTGCATTTTTAGCATATTGTTGAGTTTATCAATGTGAGGAGTTAAAAACAATAAACCATAGCTACTCGCGTCACTCTTATTTCCGGCAGCCAATCACGTCGCAGGTCGGCTGCATTATTATTATTATTATTATTGTTATTGTTATTGTTATTATTATTATTATTATTATTATTATAACTTTTTTGTCTATATTTATTGTACACCTGGTTGAATGGAAGATAAGCCACATTCACTCAGCACCACCCAAGAATTTTGGAACAAAATCATTTTTACATACGAATCTAAATTCAATATTTTTTTCTACAGATGGAAAAAGAAAAGTCTGGAGGACGAAGAATATAGAGCTACAAAAGTAAAATCTGCAACCCACTTTGAAACATGGTAGTGGTTCTGTAGTGGTATGGGGCTGCATGAGTTCCTCTTTGGTAGGGACCTTATATTTTATCGATGGCGTCATTGTTTTTAGTTGGCTATTTAACGACGCTGTAACAACTACGAGGTTATTTAGAGTTGATAGGATTGGTGTTAGCGAGATGGTATTTGGCGAGATGAGGCCGAGGATTCGCCATAGATTACATGAAATTCACCTTACGGTTGTGGAAAACCTCGGAAAAATCCAACCAGGTAATCAGCCAAAGCGGGGATCGAACCCGCTCCCGAGCGCAACTTCAGACCGGCAGGCAAGCGCTTTAACCGACTGAGCCGCTACGATGGCGTCATGGATCACCAACAGTATATAAACACGCTAAAGACCACTCTTCATACATCTGCTTTCAATAAGCGCTTATGGATTCTGTATAAGACACCAAAGTACATGGAAACGCCCCGACAGTCTCCGGACATTAACCCCATTGCGATTTTATGGGAACATCTGAAAAGAAGAATTCGTTGAAGGCAAATTTGCAACAAGCAAGATCTGAAATACGCTTTGGAAGAAGAATGGAGAAATATCCCTGCTTCAGTAACTTCAAAGTTAGTCGAGTCGATGCCACACTGTTTGGAAGCCATCTTGAAAACCAAAGGGCTCCCAACCAAGTATTGAACTCCGAAAAAAAGCAGCCATAATATGGGACTGTATCAATATTTTTTGTTCGTTGATTTTTTGTTGTTAATGTATAAATACACGTGTTATTTTTTTAGTTAAAACAGAGGAAACTGCGTTTATTGGACTTTGTAGACTACAATTTATAGGTGCATGTTTTTGTTGCTTGTATATAGTGAATAACTAATTACATTAATTCATTCTGTCTGTAATATTGTTAAGTGCATCAATACTTTCTACACTCACTATACATAATATAACTTCCACTGTAGGCCTGTAATAGCATAATTGCAGTATAATGCCGAAATTATTATGATATACCTTACCTTTGTGAACATTTGCTTGGCTTGGGTAGTGCAACGTGGTCCGAGCTAAATTGTCTATCCATCTTCACACAACAAGCACAGATAAACGAAATTTAGAACACTTCATTTCTGCACACACTATTACCACAACATACGAAAGACCTGTTCAACACACCGCACTTTCAAACGACACGGAAAAGACTGACCTGTTCAACACACCGCACTTTCAAACGACACGGAAAAGACTGAAATCAAATTCTCTCCCACCCTACATACGCGATAGCAATCCATTGCCTGGAGGTATTGGAACATGCCCCTCAGGCTTAGAGAGTCACTATATCGGCAGCTCAAGGTCACGGAATGTAACGCTGCTAACGAGTGGTAAAATATTGTATGTCAAGAAATTAAATACGAATAAGAAATAACTCACATTGTAGTGACTGAGCTATTCTAGTGAAGTAAAGTATATAGTCCGTGGAAACAAGAACTCAGGACATCTTAAAATGCAGGGCTAGTTGCAGGCAGGGTTTAGGCTAGAACAAATTAATAAGTTGCAAAAATTCATAAATGAAAATTTATGTTTTTGCAATTGCGAAAAGCTCTACCACATTCTAAATAGTTGTAGAGAAAGGTAAAATAGAAAAAGCCTAGTAAAAACAAAAACATAATGTAATTTGTTTCTTTGAGTTTTATTACTTCCGTTCCACCCTAACATACTTTAGGTAGGCTATATAAGCGAATTATTAGAATATATTTAGAATCAATTTATTACTCCTGAATTTACATAACTTTAAATTGAGCTTATTTTTATGACTGCCCCAAACATTTAAAGCCTTGAGAAATCAAATTATTTACGAATACGCCCTTAAAGATTTATTGTTTGCGGAATGTCAATTCTTTTTACTGAAAAAAACTATTTTTAATTTCACTTTTCACGATATTTATGCAACTAAATTTCTCTCAAAATTTACAACATGCAATGGTGTTGCAGCATACTTCACAACCGCAGTATTTACTCGGAAATACCATCCCTTCATCTATAGAACCCCGCTTACTTTTTGAAAGATAAATTTAAAAAATGTAAAAATTATTTTTAATTATAAAATGTCTATATTATAAGGCATATGTCCCGCGCCGTGGCATTGTGATCTAAGGCATCCTGCCTAGGACTCGCGTTACGGAATGCGCGCTGGTTCGAGTCCTCGTGAAGGAAGAAATTTTCTCGTGAAATTTCGGTCAGTGTATGGGACCGGTGCCCACCCAGCATCGTGATGCACTTGGGGAGCTATGATAGCTAGCGAAAATTCGATTGCAAACCTGCTATAACGGCTGGGGGGGATCATCGTGCTAACCGCACGATACTTCCATTCTGCTTGGATGATCGTCCACCTCTGCTTCAGCATGTGGGCGTGAGGCCAGCAGCCGGCTGGTCGGTCTTGGCACTTCATGGTCTGTAGAGCCATGGATTTACCTTATTATAAGGCATATAATTAAAATAGCGTATTTTCAACTTTCTTCCACACCAAGTGATTTTATTAAGGTTGCGCCTATAAGCCCCTTCCCCAATTTTGAAATTAAAAATAGAGTAGAAAGTGGGCTCTTATAACCAGTACGTACGGTAAAATTAGAGGAAATTATTAGCTCAAGTTGTTAACATACGTGAATTTTATCAGCTCTTTGAAGTCCATTCCTCAACATCGATTGCTCAGTACATTTTTGAACATCACTCATTCTATTAACATTTTATTTAAATCTACAAATTCTTCACAACTAATTATTTCATATATATCTCTGCTCTGATTTCATCTCTCCCAAAATCATCTTCGTACACTCAAGACACAGGGTGAATATGTCCAAACCTAAGATTTTTAACATAAGGCATGTATTTTCATTATTTATTTATCAACATCTAGGTTATTTAGCGTCTGAATTAGATGGTGATAATGCCGGTGAAATGAGTCCGGGGTCCAGCACCGAAGGTTACCCAGCATTTGCTCATAATGGGTTGAGGGAAAACCCCGGAAAAACCTCAACCTAGTAGCTTGCCTCGACCGGGAATCGAACCCGGGCCACCTGGTTTCGCGGCCAGACGCGCTAACAGTTACTTCACAGGTGTGGACTATGGTATGTACATCATAAAAGCAATGGCATAGTAATTTTACATAACACTTCTAAAACACATGTCTGATGACAAAATCTCGAAAGGAAAAATGGGTACAGGTTGCGAAGCATCGGTGAACTTCTCGCAGTTGTATGCGAACATTTCTGAAAACTGTAACGTATTAATTAATTCAGATACCATCAAACTGTCTTTACAGCTCACTTTCTGGACGTAGTTTGGTAAATTATCATTAACATAGGCTACTAATAAAATATTCTCAATTCTTGGAATGAAAGAAAGCAGTGTTGATTTCGTAAATATAAATGTTACGTATGTAATATAATTGTATCACTTACCTTAGTGCTATCCTTCTTTTGGAAACTGGAAACTGAAACAATTTTATAAAAATATTATCACTTATACAATAAATTCAAATAAAAATAATCCATTACGATAATCTGCCTTCTGCACTGCACCGTCCCGAACTGAACTGGCGAACGGAAGTAAAAGGCCATGTTCAGAAATGTTATTTCCTTGACTGCTAAGTTACGCTTACTTTCATCGAAACAAAGAGTTTACAATTCAACATGATACTACAGTCTTATATACAGTCACGAATTTTTGCCGGCCCGGATGGCTCAAGCGGTAGGGGCACGGCATGTCCCTATCGCTTGGTCCGAAGGGTTGTGGGTTCGAGTCCCGCCTCGGGCATGGGTGTTGTGATTGTATTAGTAAAAAAAAAAGGTAAACAAACAGAAAACAAAAATAGATAACTTTGGAAAACGGCCTCTGGTCGGTCAAAATTTAAAAAAAAAAAAAAAAAAAAAAAAAAAAAAAAAATTTTGAGTTTATGAGGGTACTAGGGACAATAGACTGTACAAGTACCATGTCGCATTGCCTGTAATGAGGAGATAACAGCGATCCTAGTGGTTAGCAACTATCTATGGATGCATATTTACTACGTATTGAGCTTCGTGACTGTATATACTAAGAATGTGATGATATGACATTCCATGGATTCCATGGAGGACTAGAGGAGGTCGACATTTGAAATCGATAAAGAGTTTTTATATCAGACGACATTCCATTGCAGAAATCAAAGATAGTGCTTGAAATAATTAAAATACTTACTACAGCCACAGTCTAGTATATACAGTCACGAAGCATAATGAATCCAATAACAAGATAGAAGACTAAAGAATTGTTAGCCACTAGGACCGCTACTATCGCCTCATCACAGAGAATGTGAAATAGTACCGGCACAGTCTATTGTTCCTAGTATTCTCGAGAAATGCAAAAAAAAAAAAATATATATATATATATCACCTCAAGCTTCGTGAATGTATATGCTAGACTGTGATACAGACTTTATGGGATTGACATTAGAGAAAGAGACGTAGGAGAATGGGGTTGCCTTAACGTGTTATCAAGCACAAGCCATGCTAAAGAGAAGCTAAATAATAGGCCTACTCCCAAAAAATGCAATAACCCACGAATTAGAATCTGTGATTTCATTGTGGTAACAGCACTAATTACAAAAAAAAAAAAACAATTAATAGAAATATTTTTCATTTTCTATCTGTAACATAAATGCTCTTATAAGATGACTATTACAAAGTTTAATCCATTTATTTACCTTCTTTTTGATACTGTTCACTTAGTCTATATTAGAAACAATTGATTGAATCAGCATTATGAAGCTAAAATATTCATGTTTCCTCAATTTAATATTTATACTGGTCATGGTAGAAATATTTTTAAGGCTCCATTCTCAGTTTTGAGGGAGTTATAGAAAGGCAAAAAGTAAAATTTTTAACATCTTCAGACCTGGACTCTCCCAATATCATCTGAGGAGGTTAGTCGAACTTTGCCGATTTTGTCAAGGTTAGATTTTTTTTAAATTTTAGTAGGTTATTTTACGACTCTTTATCAACAGCTTAGGTTATTTAGCGTCTGAATGAGATGAAGGTGATAATGCCGGTGAAATGAGTCCGGGGTCCAGCATCGAAAGTTACCCAGCATTTGCTCATATTGGGTTGAGGGAAAAACCCCGGAAGAAACATCAACCAGGTAACTTGCCCCAACCGGGAATCGAACCCGGGCCACCTGGTTTCGCGGCCAGACGCGCTAACCGTTACTGCACAGGTCTGGACTCAAGGTTAAATAGAAATGATTTTTCGAAAGCGCAAATTCAGAAGAAGTTAGTACTGTGTAATCTGTTGGAAGTATATAGAAATTCCAAAGACAAATATCCGACCTATAAAATATGGGTTTCAAAGTTTGCGGAATTGTAACCGGTGCATTGTGTATTAGCTGGCTCCCCTGGTGTCCATGCTCTGTGTGTGTGTGTGTGTGTGTGTGCATGATTCACGAGAACACAGCCACCGGTGTAGCTCAGTGGGCTAAGGCATTGCCTGCCGATCCGGAGTTGCGCTCGGGCGCGGGTTCGATTCCTCTTTGGGCTGATTACCTGGTTGGGTTTTAACGAGGTTTTTCCCAACCGTAAGGCAAATGTCAGATAATCTATGGCGAATCCTCGGCGTGATTTCGCCAAATAACATCTCGCTATCACCAATTTCATTGACGCTAAATAATCATCCCCATTAGCCCCAAATATTTTCCTAAGAACCTTATTCTCAAACATCCTTAATCTCTGTTCCTCTCTCAAAGTGAGAGTCCAAGTTTCACAACCATACAATACAACCGGTAATATGACTGTTTTATAAATTCTAACTTTCAGATTTTTTGACACCAGACTAGATCACAAAAGCTTCTCAACTGAATAATAACAGGCATTTCCCATATTTATTCTGCGTTTAATTTCCTCCCGAGTGTCATTTATATTTGTTACTGTTGCTCCAAGATATTTGAATTTTTTCACCTCTTCGATTTTTATAGTTCCATTTCGTACAATATTCTGGTCACGAGACATAATCATGTACTTAGTCTTTTCGGGATTTACTTCCAACCCTATCGCTTTATTTGCTTCAAGTAGAATTTCCGCGTTTACCCTAATCGTTTGTCGATTTTCTCCTAACATATTCACATCATACGCATAGACAAGAAGCTGATGTAACCCGTTCAATTCCAAACTCTCTGTGTTATCCTGAACTTTCCTAGTGGCATATTCTAGAGCGAAGTTAAAAAGTAAAGGTGATAGTGCATCTCCCTGCTTTAGCCCGCAGTGAATTGGAAAAGCATCAGATAGAAACTGGCCTATACGGACTCTGCTGTAAGTTTCACTAAGACACATTTTAATTAATCGAAATAGTTTCTTGGGAATACCAAATTCAATAAGAATGGTAATGGACAGTAGTGAATATAAAAATTAAAGGTATTTGACTCAAGGATAAGCGATCCTGATGCTACAGCTTTCATGTAAAAAATTATGTAAGGTTAGAATTGCTAAAGCAGTGGGTAAACATTTCATTTCCTTATGGTCGACTGACAAAAGATACATCTGATGCTGTAAACATGTAGTAGTTTGATAGAGATATTATAATATTATATTCATCTTGATGAAGTCTAATATGTTTTACCATTCATATTTCAAATAGATAAATTAGAGAACAGAATTAGTTCATATAGACAGTTGTCTGGTGGTAATTATAGTGTATCTGTACTTCAGGTTCTGGAAGAAGATTGCAAAACTTATTGAGGTTGAAATCTACCAGGTATAAGGAATTTATATTACATAAAGATGCTTTATATCAATTCAATGAATAAGTTGCAGAATGTAAGAAAGCTAACAGTTTTGAAGAGTTTGATACAGTGATTGAAGCAGTAATTTCATTTGATGCAGTTGTGATGGACAAGTACATTGTGGTTTATATTTCTGGTTATGTAGTACTTCAAATTAACAGTAAATTAAATTGTGCTGGTTGTTCCTGTTTTATTTTTCCAGAGTAAATACACTGTGAAAATTTCCAGGAAATTAACAGGGGTGGATTGTCAGTTTGATTTGTTAATTGATATTTGTATGAAAATGTATATCATAATGAAACTTTTTATTCCAGCCAAGTATGAGAATAAGTTCAATGAATGCAGGACACAAAGTTATTACTTATAGAGCTGGGTCAGAAGTGCTTAAAGGAAACTTTGTTGGTAGAGTACCACAACATATTTTGTTGTAACGTGTATAAAAAATCTGTATGTGACATATCATATCTTACTGTGTCCTTTTTAAGTAATATATTTATAAATAACTATGGATAGAAAAGGAAGCTTGCAATTTAAAACTACATTTTGCATTGAATATTAGCATATTGTAAACTATATACCTTTGATAATCACAATGAATGATGAATAAAGAAGATAAACAACCAGTTATCAGTGAATTTAATTTTCAACCGATTATTTCTTTTCGCAATCAATTTACTGGTTTGCTCATTATTAATTAATTTTATATTTTACTTTCTAGGTTATAGTTGTTCCCTTTTAAAGAGAAGTATAGATGTTATATACGTTATAGATTGAAATGTTTATGCTTGTAAACTGAATTTATCTGTTTGTTATGTATTACATAATTTTGTATGGCTCAGCTGATGAACTGTTTAAGCTTGTAAATTGAATTAATCTGTTGTATATTATATGTTTTGATATAGTTCAACTGCTATGTACCCATATAGCATATTCTTTTGTATAGTTGGCAGATTTCCTTGCCAGTCGATCCAGAGCTGAGCTCGGGCTTGGGTTGCTTGGTTGATTACCTCGTTTGGTTTTTACCGAGTTTTCTTCAACCGTAAGGCAAATATGAGTTAATCTATGGCACGTTTTCAGCGTCACCTCATATCGCCAAGAAATTGTATAACTCTTGACTTGTTCCACATCTGAAAGCTTCAATGCTGATGTAAGATATATGGAACACAAATGAATTGAAATGAAAATCTCTTTGGTGTTATCAATTGGAAATATTTTGTATTGTACATGTATATATACTGTAATACATGTTATTTCATTGTATGTTCTAAAGTATTTAATTCATTATGGATGTAATTTTCCTCCTTGTTACAAATAAATTATACTTGTCATTCACTTCTATGGTTTGTTTCCTCATTAATTTTGAAGTAAAATAATATATTCAATTCTAGTTTCGGTAATAATATCTATGAAAAGTCACCTAAAGGTGGTTGTAGGTAAATAGGTAAAAGGTAGGTAAAGATAAAAGGCAAAAAAATGGTAAGTGCTTTCTGTTACCCATTACATATATTACAGCAATAGACCCATCCACACTCAGTGACATGATTTATAGAGGAGTACAGCCGTGTCTCAGATCTATAGAGAATTCAGCTTCCATGCCTGCACTACGCCCATTATAGTTATGAAATTAATGGTCATCTTCTTTAAATTTATATTTGTAGCAATATTTTACATCTATCACTTTCACCTGTAGCTTATGTGGCTGTTACTATTTTTTTTATTGCTAGTAAGTTTGAAATGAATACAAATTAATAAATACAATGAAAGATAAACTAGCCCACTCCTGAATGAGTAAGACTCGTGCTCAAGACGGGATTCCAATACAGAGAAAAATAAAATTAAAATTCAGAGTGAATGCAGATTAAATAGTGTTTGATATATTTAAACCCAAACTATAAATCCAATACAAATTTTTATATATTTTTTTATTAATTTGGAGAGGATTTGTGGTTGAAATATTATTGGAATAAAATTTGTTTAATAGTCTGGGAGCTTGACTCATGCTATGATAAAAAGCTGCATTTGTTTTACATTTTGGTGCAGACAAACGCAGAGAATTCATATTTTTAGTTCTATATTTATGTACATACCTTTCAAAGTTATTAAAATTTCTATGAAAATATTTTAATAAACTAAAATAATACATTTGTTTAATGTTGAAAACTTTGAAATGTTTAAACAACAATTCAGTTGGGTAATCTTTCTGCTTTTTTAAACAAATTTTTAATACTTTTTTCTGTAGTAAAATTAACGGGTAAAGGTTGGATTTATAAGTTCCACCCCAACCTATAATACCATATATAAATATAGATTGAAATAATTCTAAATAAATTACACGTAACAGTTAATTGACAAAATATTTCTTAGAATAACAAAGTATCATAATGTTTTACGTAATTTATTACAAATATAATGAATATGATTATTCCATTTTAAATGATTATCAATAATTATACCTAAGTATTTAACCTCATTAACTTCATTAATAACTGAACAATCAGAATTATGCACTTTAATTTGTAGTATAGATGAAATTGGTTTATTACCTTTCTTATTTAAAGAAAACGGGACAGCTATTGTTTTATCTTTATTAATTACAAGTGAATTTAAATCGAACTATTTTTTTATTAATTTTAAGCCGCAATTTGCATTATAATAAGCATCAGTACCACTTAGTTTAGTGACGTAATGTCCTCTTGGTTGCTAAGTAGTACCTGTACCATCAACATCGACTGCAATGTTTCTGGAATCATTAATTTCTAGTCTCTCTTCAATAGCAGTCGGCCTCGGTGATGCAGTCAGTAGTGCTGGCTTTCTGTGCCCGAGGTTGTGGGTTCGATCCCGGCCCAGGTCGATGGCATTTAAGTGTGCATAAATGCGACAGATTCATGTCAGTAGTAGCATGTAAAATAACTCCTGCGGGACAAAATTCTGGCACACCGGTGACGCTGATATAACCTCAGCAGTTGCGAGCGTCGTTAAATAAAATGTAATTTTAATTTTATTTCAGTGGCATTCATAATTTATTGATGTTGGACTAATTCTGTTTACCTCTGTAATTCTGAAAGATTGCTGGTGGAGGCGGGAGTTCTGAAATTTCACATGTTAATTTGCAATTTCCAGTCTTTTCCATTTGCACCTCATCCCATACATTAATTTTATATTTATATCATAGAATGCTCGTCTTGTAAAATATGATAATCTTTTAGAGGCATTCATATAGCAATTCAGAAAAAACTGATGCCAGCCCACATCTGTTTTATATATACTACCCATTAATGTCAACACTATTTGTACCGTCATATTTGATGCATATTACGTTCTCTTGAACGAGATCTGAAATGAAATTTAAATTTGAAATAGCATTATTATACTTATCACCAGTGCTTTACTTTTCAAGAAAAAAAGAAATGTCGTGAAACCCTGTATAGAATATATTATAATGGCTGGGAGATTATACTGTCCAGCGCACAGGAATTTTGCCATTTTTAATCCCCTTTATGCCCAACTTTAAGACTTTCAAGGCCTAAGCACATTTCAAAGAAATATTAATTTATCAACACAATTATCAAAACAATGCACGCTCGGGTTAGCGTCTCTTACCCTCGAACAAGACCCAGCCCTAGCGTGCATTCGTGGCTGCTGGCGGGTATGCTGTCTCTCTATCCCTTGTGCACGACGGAGCAGAGTTCCTTACCCTCCATGCAATCTACCCATTTCAGCGAGTGCTGACGATCACTGGTCTAGTATACATTCCGATACCAGACGTTGGAACAATTTTCTTATATGATGTCTATGATCATGTATTTTGTGTTACGTCATTAGGTTATTTTTTGCTGTGTTATGGGATAGAAATCTGTTGATTTAGTACTCAGTGGATTTCAGTTTTTATGTTTTTCGATATTGGTATAAGTATTTTTTTTTATTCTGGCCTGAGTGGATTTTAGAATTCTATTCGATTGCTGAGTTGTTCGAGAATGGTTTATTCGATGGTGAATGTGAGTAACGGGACTGACGGCTGATTTGCGTTTCGTTATGGGCTAGATAGGTTAAATGAGGGGATAGCTAAGTGACGCGAGACCGATGTATGTGACAAGGTTAGTGGGTTAGTTGAGGGGATATTTAAGTAACGCGAGGCCGAGGAATGTGAAAAGGTTTGAACAACGAGTTATGGTTTGAATGATTTAAGTACGTCTTCTCTTCTTCTAGTGTGGGATGATATTGAAGTTGCATCTTATTTTGTTCATACAAAAGGTAATTTCCTACTATCGGTGATTGGATATATGACGTCATGTATTATTTCCAAGCCGAGGTATGAGACAAGGTTAGTGGGTTAGTTGAGGGGATTATTTAAGTGATATGAGGCCGAGGAATTGTGTAGTGTGGGGAGATACTGAAGTTTGTATGTAGTATAGGTAAACCTATATTATTCTATTTTATTGAAATTTATAATGTGTTTACTTTACGATAAGAATTAACAATATTTATAAATTTATTGATTAACAGTATCATTATATTTTCTTTGAATGTCCCAACCAAAAACCTCGGTTTTCAACGTGGATCCTCTGGTGTTTTTTATTGGTGATGTCACGTTTTGTGACGCCATAATTTCTGTGTAATGCGGCTTCATATGCCGGTATCGTAATGTATACTATTCCCCAAAAATATAACAAAAATTCATCTTGACTAATCACACACGCAAAACAAATAACATAATTATAAGGAAAACCCGACAACAACAAGAGGTAACATGAAAGTACTATTCTGCAAAACGTAAATAATACAAAGATTGCGACATATCCTCCTCCTTCTTCTTTTTCTTCTTCTTCTGCACGTTTATTCTTAGACGCTGTGAGGTTCAGTATTCCGCGTATGTATATATACAGGGTGTTAAACAATTATCCAATATTTTAGAAGGTGATAGTATGCATCAAAACAAGAAAAAAAATGTCTAATAAACATGGGTCCTACAACACATACTTTCTGAGATACGAACACTTCTTCATAGTAGGTGCTCAATGTGACGTCCATTTATGGCAATGCATTTTTCTACCCTACAATACAGCAACAACCAGAAAATCATACCCTACACCCCTGGCATGGAATACAGATACGTCGAAAAGTTTGGTTACGGGTATGAGCGGGGTTCAGCAGAGATGGTGTTGTGAATTTTCGTAATCAGCATGTGTGGCGATAGATTAAGGGTCATACGTGCTACCACAGAGATTAACTGGGGTCGTTATCAGGACTTACTTATTAACGTGTTGCCTACCTTGCTGGAGTATGTACCATGTCAGCAAAGACTACAGATTTGTTTCATGCATGATGGCACACCAGCACATTTTTTTCCGCAGTGAGCATGAACGCCTGACTCTGACATTTCAGGACCGCTGGATTGATTGGGGAGGTCCCACACCTTGGCCTGCTCGTTCCTCAAATCTAAATCCCCTAGACTTTTGGTTATCAAGAACAACCAGGTTAATTTCAGAGAGTGCGTGATTCCTTACGGCGAAGGGCAGAGGAATGCATTGCCATGAATGGACGTCACATTGAGCACCTCCTATGAACAAATGTTCAGATCTCAGAAAGTATGTGTTGTAGGACCCATGTTTATTAGATATTTTTTTCTTGTTTTGATGCATATTAGCACGTCCTAAAATATTGGATACTTTTTTAACACCTTGTATAAATATTTTCAAAGTATTCTATCAAATGTGAAGTTTTAGCCTCTCTTACCAGAAACAATATAATTCTTCCCTTCGATAGAATACAAGTTCCTACATAACGCTGTAATAAACACTGAACACGCAACCGGATAGTATATTGGTCATTACAGTATTATACTCAAAGGTAACTAGTTTCTAAAAACGTATATCTTATACTTATAACACACCGATAAATTAAAAAAAATGATGTGGATGATAATGAACAGACCAATGACTATAGCGATGCTTCTAGTTGATCTCGATCGATATACCGATGACAATACTGGCAATATAACAACCGAAATTTACTCTCTTCAATAAAATTTATCTTATGCTGTTAAAATTATTTTTATACTGCGAAATTCAATGAAATCCACAACGATGCAGACACAATAAATAGATGGGCGTGGTAGAAATGTTCGATATTTAAAGGGAGCAAATTAATACAGAAACATATATTCATATATTGCCTGATTCGGAACTAAATGTAAAAGTTTTCAGACAATGATAATTTTACGGAAGAACTAGACTAAACAAGGCATAATTTTTTTCTTTAACAATTGTTTATTCTGAATAATACAGAGTACTAAGCAAGTGGATTTACTTTCCCTCACCCAATGCTATTCATAAAATAACTTCCCACCTGTTGTATGTAGTAATGAATTGATGTATCGTCGCTATAATGACACGTGCTGATGGGTCATGTAATTTAAGCACTGGTACTGAAGTATGCTCAAGACAGTGGATATTTGGGGGCCTGGAATGTATCAGTAATAAAGCATTGTTAGTCTTAATAGAAGTGCAACTTTCTGGACAGTCGGTGTTTGGGGATTTTGACCGCACCACCGAGAAAGGAATTTTACTGTCAGTGGAGTTAGAGGTTATTGTCGAAGAAAGTCATTTTCGACATAATTAACAATCTTTTTTACAATAAATGGCGATCGTTTGTGACGTATAATGTGGATAATGTGGCGGCAATACATCCATTCATTACTGCATACAATAGGTGAATAGGTCTAGATTATTCCATGACAATAAAGTATTGGGTGCCGGAAGTAAAACCACTTGCTTAGTACGAAATTGTTCAACATAAACTGGTGCCTCGTTTGGCCTAATTCTTCTGTAGAATTACCCAACACATAAGTAGCTTAAAATTAAATTCTTGGTGATTTCACTCTTGAAGATAAAAATCAACTGCGATAATAGTCTTTTATTTTATAAATTATGGCACAAATGTTTAGTTCTCTCGTTATACCTTCGTTGTGCGTCAAGTTTAATTTTGTCCATTCCTTTGTGCTTCTTTGAATTATCTCATTTCTACACTCTGTATTATTTTTTCTTTGATATTTTTGTGCAACTACCTTTGTTTCGGAAGCATAAATTATTGCAGAAAACAGTTCATCCTACTGGGTTAACAATTCTCCGCGCGCCCGTTTCCACTGCTTGAGGGTCTTGGGCGAGTCAAACCGATAACCGCGGTGAAAGGGCGTCAGGAAGTCCGCAGTAAATCTACCTAGATTTTGCTGGGTAAGTTATTACTAATAAATATTCAAAAATCTGCTCACAGTTTGTTGCATAAGTTATTACTAATAAACACTTAAAAATAAACACTACTGTACACTTAGAAAATAAATACTTAAAAGTAATTTACTCACCCATTTGGAACTTGGACACGAGGAAATCTCTCTTGAAATAATCTCCTTACAGCACAAGTAGATTCTGTATGCATACTTTCTGGATACTCTCTGGGGAATAGAATACCTGAATTGAGCCATATTAACTTAATACACTGCATTACACGTGCTATTACGTCGCCTAAAGAGCACGTGCTTATCTTACAAGAATACAACTAACACTGACACCTAGACGCGATCTTCAGTGCGGTGGAGGCGGTAGGCATAGCGGCTGGTTCCGCCGTCTAGCCATAAATAGTGAAAGCGCGGGCGCGCGAAGGACTGTTCACCATGTACTTAAAAATTAGGCATTAGCAAGACATGATTATATGTTTAATTATTGTTCATTGGTTTCCAGCACCTGTAGACATGATCAATAACACATTAACTCTGATAATAGCATGATAGATGAGGATGGTGAACATCATATAATCTTAGACTAAGTTACTAAATTTATATTCTTCAAAGCGTGATAAATTATTCAAGGAATGAGGGGATAAGAGACATTTTGTATCAAAAATAAATAAATCAAACGTAATGAACAACAATGTACTTCATACTTTTTATTGAAAATATTTGTACAACTTACTGTAGACATTCACAAAAATTGAGAACATACGGTATTGTGTATTTATATTATGGTGTAATTTTATTTGTTGTGTATCGAAATTTATTTATTTTTCATATATATAGTTATATGCATTAATATAGTTCGTTCTTTCTATGTAATAAAGTTTATTTCTTAAAGAACTCGTTTATATGTTCAGTCTCCTGCATTCATAATCATCATAATAATCGTATAGTGACTTTTTAATCATTGAAAACTCAACCATCCTCACACAACTCACAACTCATTCTCTATACATCACATTTCAGCAATAATATGTACAATTTTTTTCGCTACTTCGTGTTAAAAAATGAAATTTCCGTAGTTATATATGTAATTCGTTGACACTTTTTTATCATTAATTCGTCCATTAGTTAAACTGCGTACAGATGAAGGGGATATATATTCCACTTACGTACACAGATAATCTCTTCTCCGTGTTTAGTATGATGCCACAGAAGTCATTTTCCTTTAAAACATGTATTGTTTAGTATAGTTGTGACTTTAACATTAAATCTATTCACAAAATTGTTGATATTGTTCTTTGAAGTATGGTCACAAGGTAAAAGGTATTTGTCATATTAACTGGTAAACGATTTTCTTAATTTGTGATGAAAGTTTCGAGTTTCACAACCTTGTATTAAATTAATCTTACAGGTTGTATCCTAGTGTAGTATCAATTGAGATATGAAAGAATCGGCTGATCCGTTACTCTTGCATGTCCCAAATAATTCCAGACAAGAGAATAAGATCTGTAAAGTTCGCTTTCTGTTAGTCTGTTGTGCATGGCCATCACAAACTACTGGACCAAAACTCCAAGCATAACGGATCCAACAGAGCAAGTGATAACTTTATGCCTCTAACAATACCATTCTGAGGATTGAATGTGCAGGTTGTTCGGGAACGTTTTGAGAAATTATATCTCAAGCCTCGGTTACAAAATAAAAAATTGAAGACCTACTCAGCAAAGGGATGCAACATCACATTAATTAAATATGTTGCTTAGATAGAAAAAGTAATTTTGAAGCATTCATTCATAACAACAAATTATTTCATCTAATAACTCAATAAAATTGTCTCCTTGATTATTCAAATGATTCTGTTAGTAAATATAGTCCTAACAAAATATGTCCCTGAAATTATTTTCCTTTGTCCTGAAACGTGTATTATTCGTTACACTCATTATTGCGGGGAGGTATTCAATTATCATTGCAGCCCATTTAAAGTTTAAGTCTAATTTCTAGAGTTTTCGTAGTTCATAATAGATTCTTCTAATTAGTAAAACTACAGTGCATACATTTTATCTTTCCACACTCGTATGTGGACAGCTGCGCTGTACACTGCCGCTTCCGCTCTATCTCCGCTAGCGTTGAAAGATAAACTATATGCGCTATGTATACATATATAGCTCCTTTCATGTGGTTTTCATCTTTATACTTCTGAAACCTAGATTGTGTTATTAATGGTGATCTGTAAACAGAGAATTTAATGTTTTGTGAAATTCATTTCAAGATATAATTAAAAATAAATAGTGTCTAATTAATATGAAAAGTATGATTTCAGGAACATATTATAATCAGAAATAGAGACTGTGGTTTGTGTTAGGTAAATATTTTATGTAATATCTTTCGAAAACATTTAAGTATATATCAATATTATCAAACATATAGCAACTTAAGATATATTAGATATAATATTAACGTTTATAATTTAGGAATGTTTCGAAAAGGAAAAAAAGGAAAGACAGCTGATTTATTGATTACATGAATATATCAGATAATGATTTAGAAATAGCTGTTGAAAATTCATAATTTCGAAAAAAACATCACCATAGTAGTTAAAAGCATATCTTGAAGTAGGTACTTTAGCAGTACCATAGGGTGATATTCATAGACATTTCGTAGCACGCGCTACGAGCGTACTAAGCTAGCCCCGGCTATCCACTAGTTATTAGTACAGAATTCAAATCATATCCTATCGCTAACACTGGTTTATGAATACGAAAAACGCTGGTAATCCACCGGAAGCCCGCGCTAAAAATGTCTATGAATACGGCCCATAGTATTTAACTGGGAATTAAATAGAGTACAAAAAATATTTTAATGTTATCCTATATATAAAGATTTTATGTTATTCTTTGGGAAAGAATTGTCAGTAAGCTTCATTTTGTTTAACAGTTATCATTAACATTTTTACAGATTTCTTCCTTCCAAGGATCTGTATGAGTTTCAGAGGTTATTCGCATTGGTATGATCCTAAAACCATTTCAAGATGATTATACACAACACATTCATGGCGTAGAGAAGAGTAATATTGGATAAGATGAAAAAGGAAATATATTAAATTCAACACACTATATGGTCCCATTACGAAGTTAATTTGAATTTAAAACCATGGATAAATATATCCTTGGACCATACCTCTAGTTGCATACAATAAAAAATGACAAATTTAATTACAACACTATAGCTCGATTATCGTTATTAGCTGGAAACATGGCGGTGTGTGGTAAAGAGTCACGAACTAATTATATATTTAGCAGATTTATTTTGTAAATGAACAATAATAAAACTATTTAACTTAACAGTATAAGTGATGAAATTGTATTTTTCGTATTATGTTCGTGCAGTTCAAATCTTGAGCCAGACTTTAAAACAAGTGATTACACAAAAAAGTGCAGACCAGAAAGTGGCCAACAAAACAAGCATTTCTTCTGACCGTATAGGTCTTATATAGGGCATAGACTATGCTAGTTCCTTCTCAACAATATCGTTCATATGAATATTTTATGAGTTTATTAAATCAAATTTCTAGAAAGTCATACTCCGCTTATGTTTTACTAAGTCTGAACAAACATTTCACAATTGGTGTTACTAAGTGTTACATAATAAAGTAATAAGGTATAGCCTTCATAAATACATTTCTGATCTTTTATAAAATTCGCGTCGTAACTCTGAAAATGACGTAATCAAATGCGAATGGGGTTAATAAAGTATAGTGGTACAGATCTTCATACATATTCAAGAAGAAACGATGATAGAAAACCAGAGAAATAGACGAAAACTCTCCTTTTGAGAATACTTAGAAGTTTGCAACAAAAATAATCATGAAAAGATAAAATGAAATTATACAATTAGTCAATGATCATGGTTTCAGAAAAGGCAGATTATGCACAGATGCGACATTTGTAGTTACACAAATAGCAGAAAAGACTTTATAACCCAACAAACTAGCATTCATCCACTTTATAGACATCGAAAAAGCATTTCACAGAGTACAACTACATTTATATCTTCTTCTTTCTATCAAGGCTCGATCATTGCTATCCCGTTCCGAGGCTAAAAGAATCCTTCCATCTCGTCCTTGGTCTACTCAGGGTCACGCTTTTCAACGAGATGAAAAATATATGCCTGTAGTCTGTCTAAGGACTTTCCACGCAGCGATTGTCCATATATTAGGCCTATACCATAAAACTGCTAAAATTGCAAAATGTACCAGAATAAGTAATCATTCTAGTAGAAGATTATACAGGGTGCAAGTGAAATAGCCTTACAGATTTTCAGAACGAATAGCTCATATTTCACGTAACAAAAAACTATAATACAATATTGGTGGAAAATTCCTATTTTTTTTTTTTTTCAGAAAAGAAAAATGTTTCTTCCCAAATGTTTAACAACCTCTTATTCGGTAACTATTGCGAGTATGATAGTGATTTTTATCCATATCGATAGAAAATCTAATAATTTATCCCTCTGGCGTATTTCAATAGCGTGGACAGTTTTCGTGTAAATATAATTTTAAAAGCCCCTAATTTCAAGCCACTGCACTATTCGAACTAGTGGCAATGTCGAGGCAGAGATCAGCTCTACTACCGAGATACACAGAGTTAATCGACTTCCCACATCTGTGTCACGAGTAGAGTGTGTTAGCGGCTATGTTGCCGGAATGCTGAAACTTGAAACTAAAATTTTCTAATTAACCGTGCACTTAATCACAAAACGTAATATAGGTTTTCTATTCATTTAAGTGAACCCTATTGTCTCTTTCAATCTGCAAGGACGATCCCAACAGAGTAGTCGATCCTTCTGGTCTTACCTATCTGCCCTGCTGATGGAATCTGCAAGTAATTCCAACATATTGGAAATGCCAAGTTCCAGGGCACCCAGAAGTTTAATCGCTGTGAAAGTCTAACACTCATATTACTGTATGAACAAGTATCCATATTTAAATACTTTGAAGTTAACACCTCGAGTCATGGAAACATGAAAGAGGAAGTAATTATGTCAATCAGCAAAACAAAAAGAATGCCAAGGAGCTTGATTAAGAATTTGTTACGACAAATGTCATGGCAAAGAGGTAAAAATTCACATTTACGAAAGTGTTTTCAGACTGGTTATGACCAGACCTGCGACAAAATCTACCTACGGTCCGTCCCAGGATTCTCTAGAGTAACTTCATACATATAGGGGCAAGTCTATCTGTACCGGAGTGTATTGCGAGCAGTATCAACTCGAGTCCGCTATGGGGTAAGGTGCTCGTGGTAGAAGGTAAAGTACAGTTCAGATAGAAATGATCCCCTCTCTGTAAGCGATTGCTTACTTCGTTCAACCAACACCCCCCTCCCAGAGCGATCATTGGCCCTAACCCTCCCACATTCCATATGCGCAAAGGTCTCGTTTCGTCTTTCTACTCTACAGATTCCTGGGATGGACTATATCAGCGTACGTAGGACTCGGGATAGCAAGGCAAAGCCGAAGGAGGGGTTACTACGGTGGGTGGACGGAGGGGGTAAGTACACTGTACAGTACCAGTGTAAACATCTGCCATAATGAATGGTAACTTGTGGTGCACCATGTATGTTAAAAACAGGCAAGAAACTAATAGAATATCATTTCAACCGTATTTAAAATTGTTTGAATTAGATTTAAAGTTCATTCAATTAATATGATGTCCAACATGATATGTTATTGTGTATCTGAACGGAGTGTCCTACTTTACGTGACGTACCACAACATCATCATTTGTTTTTAAAGTGTATGGCAAAGTGTATGCTACTTCATGTCAAAGTAGATTTTGTCGGAGCTCTGGTTATGACTTATGCTAGGGAAACTTAACCAGCCACCAAGCATCTGAACAAATAAAGGGAGTACCCCAAGAAATACCTCATACTTTGTCTGCGTTGTGCACCACAAATTCCATAACGACCTACCCGGACATCGAACTTGTGCTGTCTAGATGAAGACCGACGCGCTAGCGTTTGAGCAACAGACGATACCAGAGAAAGCTTACTATTGAATAGGAATGAAAATCAAATATTCACCTTTCTTAAGCTATAGAGTACACTCAGAAACGATGGAATGATAAAATACTGTTAATGGGGGAATAGAGTAATGGATATGATAGAAGCAACAGCCGGGCATTTGTCTGACAGAGATCGAAACCCATGAGAAGCCAGCAGGTAACGAATTTAATAGCGCACTTGAAAGCTCTGACTTATATATGAGTGATCATCACAATTGTAAAAGTGTGGGCAACGGGATGGAAGTGGCACAGACGACTGCCCGCACTCGACTGATACCAGAGCAGATCAAACCTGGGCGGACTCTTCCCATCTCACGCTCAGCAGAGCGGTAACACCCGGCGCAATGTTGCGGCAAGCATGCCGACCCTCTGGGGAGGGAAAGAGTTTAAAGTCGTTCTCATATGGCCTCCCTATCAGCGATGATCACGGAGGTCGAAATGGCAACTACAGAACTTCAGCCAATTCTTAAACAATTTCTTGTCACACTTTTATGAAGAAGGGAATGTAAACTTTTTTATTATTATTTCACGACATTCTATCAACTAGTAAGTTATTTAGCGTCAATTAATTTAATAAAGTAGATGGTATTTGGCGAGATAGGACCGAGGGTTCGCCAAAGATTACCTGATATTGACCTTTTACCTTGGAGTTGAAAGGCAGAAGAATGTTGAATAAACGAATGAAGAGAGTGGGGTAAGAAGAAGTGCGGGGAGAAGAAGGGACAGTAATTAAATTCAATTTATTAAGCCATTAAACATACAGTGATAGGCTTCGTCACAATACAGAAGGGAGGACAAAAAACATACATTTGAAAATACACAGTAAGAGAGTGTTAATTGAGTTAGTGTGAAACGAGGGGGACATAAGTTGAGAAAAAGGCGTACCATTGGAGGGAAAATAACAGGGTTAGCTGTATAGTAGAGAAATTTAATTGAACGGATACACTTTCTCAAGGTTATGGATTTTTGTTTGTTTAAATAATGGATTCCAGGGCCAAAGTTACAAATCAAGTTGAACCAGTGTTCTTTGAGTACAAGTGTTACTATGATTATGTGTTAAAAGTGTATCTACAGTGAATTTAATAATATGTTATTTCCTGAAATATCAATTCCAGGTCAGGACGAGTTGCCTGGGTGAGGTTTCTTCGGGGTTTCCCCTCACTCCTATTGATAAATATCAGGTAACTTTATCAGGCGATTGGAACCCCACTCATCTTCCCCACTTCCTTTCCTGCCCCATCACCCCGTTTCCGGTTTTTCAGATCACTCTACAGGCGGCCTCCCGGAACTACTGGCTCTCTCGACCGGCCTCCGTGGAATGTTGCTAAACGACGTTGGATGGCTTCTGCAACTAGCACCCTAGGCGGATGTACTCGGGGGACGATTTATTTTATTTTATTGGGTTATTTTACGACGCTGTATCAACATCTAAGTTATTTAGCGTCTGAATGAAATGAAGGTGATAATGCCGGTGAAATGAGTCCGGGGTCCAGCACCGAAAGTTACCCAGCATTTGCTCGTATTGGGTTGAGGGAAAACCCCGGAAAAAACCTCAACCAGGTAACTTGCCCCGACCGGGATTCGAACCCGGGCCACCTGGTTTCGCGGCCAGACGCGCTGACCGTTACTCCACAGGTGTGGACTTCGGGGGAGGAGTTTCGTCTCGGACCGACAGGGGGGCCATGGGGGAAGTTGCCGAAGCAGGAATGGTATATGGATTTTTGTTGGGTGTAGGTATCGGTCGTTAGAGTTTTATGTGGTTGGGTTGTTGCGCGTAGGGGATCTATGGCACGTAACTCATTTCATATCGGGGGTTAGCGCAATAGATCTCAACATGTCGCAGTGCTGGGCCATCTGTGTCACCCCTCACTTAAATTCCATTGCATCCCATTCTATTCCATTCCTGTAATAAGTCAACAAGGGTTAAGTCTTCTATATTAGATAAGTTGGTAAAATTAAATTACATTATTTAAAGAAAACAATTATTTAGCAAGTTATGAGAAAGTCGGGTATGAAATAAATGGGAAGAATTAATATAGTTATTAATTGTAGCAAAGAATAAGACAAGAGAAGAGAAGTAGGATAGTTAGTGTTATACATTAGAAGGAGAAATAAGTGAAAGTGAAGGAACATGAAAGACATAGTTATTAGCAGATATTAAGGACACAACGTTACTTAAGTGTGTAAAGTTTTTAAATAGTTTAAGTAAAGAAATGCTGGCTCAAATATATAGATGTGAAGGGTCAGCAGGATGTCGATACCTGATATTTGGGAGACGGTATAACACCAAGGAAACCCCCCGGGACTCGAACCCCGAACGTCCTTTCAACATGCTGATGGTCTAGACTAAGCAGTCATGATAGAGGTAATCATTTTTAAGAGAAAGGTTCACCTATTCCGTTGGATTTGTTATGACTGACTAGTTCTTTGAGATTCAATCGTATAGCCTAGCATAATTCAATTATTACATGGTGACTCTTTCAAATTTAGAGTCGTACTGTCCTGGGGAATGAAAATTGAAAGTAGTTCTCAAATACAGAAGATGTTATCTACCAAAAAGGGAAGAAGAAAACCATTATATTCTCCATAATTTAATCACTGAAAAAATATGAAATTTACATAGAGTACGAGTGCCATAGTTTGACAGGCAGCAGGTCTATCGTGGCAAGATGAAAGCATCATAGATGGAAAGTGATGGTAAAGAGTTAAATTGGATTGGGAGGAATCGATTTCGGCTTTTAAATTGGCACTATCAGAGTATCGACTTGTGAATGAATTCCTTTACTAAACCGTAAGTTGAAATGATCTTTGAGCTAAAACAGTGAAATGAGATTGTAAAAGGCCATTAGGAAGAAGAAGAAAATTGGGAAGTTTCGTCCATATTAATAAATAAAGTAACTTTCTGAAAAAAATGATTGAAATATCGATTGCGGTGTATACATAAAATTAGCTCCGTTGTTACGTGAAAGCGCAGATCACATATAGATTGCTCATTCCTATGTTAAAATCGGTTGCACTTTGAAGAGAACAACCGCTGGGATCGCCTCCCGTCCGCCGTAAACGAACACGAGATGGCAGTACAGTCGCTAATGCAATTCAAATTGAAGTTATGACGTGACTCCTTATGTAACAACTAGATGGCAGCATAGTATACCTGACAAAAGTTGTTACCGTCAAAGCCTATAACGCAGAGCAATCTGGGTATATATGATCAAAGGTTTCACACATAAACGTAGAAGGAGGCACATTGTCCTAAAAATAGAAAATTTTAATGACAATGATGATACAATATACTAAGGAAGCCGTAGAAACTCTAAACATTATTCGAATTATGTACCAGTAATTATTTAACATTAATTTTCCAACACACATATAACTAACGCAATATAAGATAAAAGAAAACAGGAAATTCGGGATATAAGAATTCACTTTATTCTTTCTTTGAAAATACGTTTCATTTTCGCTTGACTGAAATCTAGTGGAAGCTGAAGTGTTCCAAGAAAATCTGCTCCACAACTCATTGATTGAAACTGGACAAGGCAATTAATTCTCTTGTTCAAACCACAAGGTATCAAATACAGGAACATCATTTTATTATTACTAATATTTCTAATATTAATCTGGCTATACCTTTGAATTAACTGTTGAGGATCCAAAACACTGTTTGATACCCCTTCCACGATCGGAGCTTGATGACACTGGCGTAAAACAAAAACATATCAATTTACTAGACATAGGAGGGAAGAAAGGTAGCACATCTATTTACGTAAACTAGTAAATATTACGATTTTGATTTCTATAATTTTCGTTCGGTTTCTATTTACTCTAAATATAGTACAGTATTAACAATAAGTGTTTTTATTCACTAATTGAAATACCCAGGCGGACGTATTATTTACGCCATGTGTACAGCACATTAACATATAATATGGAGAGTGCATTTAAATTGAAAAAATAATCAAAATCTGGATATTTAACTGTTGAAAATGGTGATTGTTCATTTCGATACAGAATTCAATTCTTTTGTGCATATTATCGAAGATGTTTTTAAGCATATCTTCGGAAATTGAATGCATTGTTTCTTGAATGTAATTATTTAGTTCTTTTGTTGTTGTAGGATGTTTAGCAAACAAAACTGCTTTACAATAACCCTAAAAGAAATAATGCAAAGCACTCAAATCAGGCGACATGGGGAGGCATAATCCTACTCTTGTTGAAATAGTTCTCTACCTACTCTATAACAGAGTAGGCCTACCTTACGTACTGTAAATTCAATCTTCACTTCTGCCCGATCAGCACAGATATGCTATCTATTATTCGTCCAAGTGGTTATGTATAATATTACGTAGCCACTAGCCTTTACAGAGAGACCAGCAGAAATTGGTGAGGGAAACCGGGATGCGACGTAACCAAAAGACGAAAATACCCATGATTCAATAATGAATGCTCTTTCTTCACTGGAAAATGCGACTATATTTCTGGAACGAACTGTACTCACTCACTCAGTACTATTTAGGCCTACTTTGATCGAACGTCTCTGACTACATATGCGGCCTTGGTTCTGTGTGAGGACGGGTGGAAGTTTACTAGTAGAAGGGGTGGGAGGGAAGTACATTCAAAAACAAAGATACAATAAAAATTGAAGTAAAAATAAAATGATGTCCCTGTATTAACAGAGTTTTGCAAGTTACAAAAGTTTTTTATATTATTATCAGAAGGGTGATATAATTATTCTCAGAACAAATACAATAAGAACAGGAATAGAACTTATTAAGGGAATGAAGATTGATCGCAAATTAGACTTCATCCTTCGTTATCAAGATGTCATGCGGACAAAGGGACGCAAGAGGGATGATGAAATAGGGCGAAAAACGCGAGTCATAAATATTTCTACCCCTATCGTGGAAGATAACATGATGCCCCCACACAGTTGGTTCAAAGAGTTGGAGTCAGGAAATGAAGTGAAGTTCCCACTTATCTGCAATCAAGGGGCAGCAATTCCGCTTTATTTACGTCACATCGTAAAGTCGGTTCTCGATTGCTGAGCTCCCAGATCACGTAAATGTGAGGCCAAGCACATCCTTGATGACCAGAAGAAACGAATGCACTGACAGCGAGAATTAAACGAACACTTGCCACGTGTGTATGTATGTATGTATGTATGTAGGCCTGTGTGTGTATGTATGCATGCATCTTATACTTACGAGACGAAAAGCGGGATGGAACGATTGGAGAAAGTATGTCAGTGATGTGAATGCTTACATCATATGATGCAATAGCGATACTACTCATTAACAAATATGCAGAATTCATTGGTTGCTGGTCATTGCTACTGTGCATTGAAGTGAAAAGTTACGTTGTCAATTAAAATTCTGACTTATTTATTTACTTATGTATGTATGTATGTATGTATGTATGTATGTATGTATGTATGTATGTATGTATGTATGTATGTATGTATGTATGTATGTACTCATTTATTTACTTACTTACTTACTTACTTACTCAATTATTTATTTATTTATTCCTTTGCTCACTCACTCACACACTTATTTATTTCTTATATAATTATTTACTTACTTTTTTATTTACTTATGTATGTATGTATTTTTTATTTTATTTGGTTATTTTACGACGCTGTATCATCATCTAGGTTATTTAGCATCAGAATGAAATGAAGGTGATAATGCCGGTGAAATGAGTCCGGGGTCCAGCACCGAAAGTTACCCAGCATTTGCTCGTATTGGGTTGAGGGAAAACCCCGGAAAAAACTTCAACCAGGTAACTTACCCCGACCGGGATTCGAACCCGGGCCACCTGGTTTCGCGGCCAGATGCGCTGACCGTTACTCCACAGGTGTATGTATGTATGTATGTATGTATGTATGTATGTATGTATGTATGTATGTATGTATGTACTTATTTATTTACTTATTATTTTTTACTTAGTTACTTACTCATTTATTTATTTATTTATTTTTTTTTCATTATTGAGTGTACCTTTCCCTCAATCATATCTCAAAACATTACTTCAAACGTATAGTAAAGTATTTATCTCCACGAGTACTTTTTGCCTACATAAAGCTTTTTTCATTATATCTATTTGGAGACTGAATTCGGATAACTTATATGCTACAAGATTTGACAGCTTTTGGATAGATTTTTCTTAATGTTTTTTTTTCTTCTGCCTATTTGATTCCTTAATTATTATAACTGGACCGAGGCGAGTGGAGACGCGGGCGTAATGTGAAACATCGCGATGTCGCTATACGAAAGCAGGAGAAGCTCAAGTGGCGCTCCGGGCTGCAACTCCAATGGCATTGGTCGAGTAATACTACTTATAAACTTCATCTCATCGTTCAATATGCTATGATTAAGCTCAGTATTTGAAAAGGAACTTATAATAATGAATTACAGGTTAACTGCTTACGTTCCATTGTTTTACGAAGAACGACTTATTTAATCGGGATATAGTTTAAAGCCAGATAGCAACAGGGATTTAAGGTCTAATATTCTTCTTGAAACGCTTGAAGGAAAAAAAATAGCCCTTAATTGAGTCGGTGCTAACGTCGTCTGTAGGCTCTAAATTGATTTGCTGTGTGAGACCACAAGTGCTGATGTGTAGTGACAATTGAATGGCGACGCCCGAAGCACAGATATTGTATCAACGAGGCTTGCTGCCTCACCTCGTCCTCATACTCACTTTGTCTTCCAACCTTCTCATTTCGTCACATTCTTTTTAGGTCTTTCTTTTTTCCGCTTTGCCGATATACTCGAACATTCACTTTCAATTCTACTCTTCTCTTCGCTTCGCTTTTATACCCACTATTCTCTTACTCTCCCACAAAGTAAAATGTTACATTCAGTGCAAGAACTGTGCATCAAACACAGGACAGTAAACGCCAAAGTTCAGTGCTATGGGCACATGGAATATTTTGAAAAGAGTTATTTTTATTGGAAATTTGATAAGCCGACCGAGGTGGCTCTGAAGGTAACGTTTGAGACTCGCATTCGGGAGGTTCTGGGTTCAAACCCCGAGTTTTTCATGGTTTCTCTCAGACACAAAGGCAAATACCGAATTGGAAATTTACATTAATAAAAATCTACAACCACTTACATGGACGCAAGCCATTTGTAACACACGACAATGGAAACAGAAACTCAGCAATAGTAAAAACCACCCATTTATATATAGGGGAGAGTTTGATAAAACAGGATAGTATGATAAAACGGGATACCCGACTTATTTCGTTGGAAAGTGCTGCAACTTACAGAATGATGCGAGGACTTTGTTCTTAGACTAGAAGGGGACATTATGCAGTGCTCAAATGCAGAACGAACACGTTAATTTTTGTTGTGTAGAGAAAAGTTTAAAATCAGCTGCTTAACTAAATTGTTTCGATTGATTTTAATTGGCACATTTTGGGATTAAATTCGCAGAGTTGAAGAGGTAAGTCTTTTATATAAATAAAACATTATTAGTATTTAATTATTTGTAAAGAAAACCGCTGTAGCTTTTACCGTTTTGTTGTGACGCCATGTTTTTCTTTACAACTCCTAGTCGGACAAAACAGGATACCCTATGGTTTGGCAAAACGGGATAGTATCCAGTTTTATCCAACATGCATTGCATATGTGGGATTTCACTTTAAATTCTGAATTGAATATGTTCTCGCTATGACAATCAACAATGACAGTGGTTAGGAAGAAGATGAAGATAACGATGAATTCTCTAATTCAAAACCTGAAGAGGGATGATGAAATAAGTGTATTCAATGCCAAGAATGGGCTCATCAGGCGTGCAGTAGTACAGAATCGGAAGACTGCGAATAGTTCTACTGTAGCTTTTGTAAATGAAAAATTCTGCATTAGGACTATGAATCAATGTCAACAAACAGGATATACCTTACATATAATAATAATTTGATATTCTTCATTTAAGCCCACATACATATTTTAGTACTACTAATACATCAAAAAAAGTTTTACATCACCTGTAGAAGTGGTATTTACACTCCTCATCAAGAAATATCCATAAAACATTTGAAAGCTATCCTTTTAAATGTCTGAAAAACGTAAACAATGTTGAGAAACAGTAGAAGTCTAACCTAGAAACCGACTGAAAAAGTAAACAGATGTAAACACAAGTGCAAGAAATCTCATCTCTCAGCGAATAACTCAGGGTAAAACAGTTTTATTTCATTCTAAAGAGATTGAACAATAGCAAGGCGCTCAATTATGAACTTCAACAGTGCGAGGATTGTTTCTCTATGTCAGGAAGGGATGTCTTCAAGGGAAGTAGCGAGCTGCTTAGGATTGAACCAGAGTGATGTGGTACGAACCTGGAATCGCTTCCGAAACCCAGAAATTGTCGACGACATGTCTCGTAGTGGTCGTCCACGTGCAACAACAGAATGTGATGACCGATATCTGCGAATTATTGCCACGAGAAACGCTGAGAATACTGCTGGCATGATTAACAATGACTTTCAAACTGCGACAGGGAGATGCGTATCCAATCAAACTGTACGAAACCGATTACATGATAGCAGACTGCACTCCAGACGTCCATGGCGAGGCCCAACTCTTACACCTAGGCACCATGGACAACGTTACACCTGGGCAAGAAATCAATGGACTGTACAAAACTGGCAGAAAGTTCTATTCACGGACGAATACCGAATATGCCTTGTGCCAGATAATCATCGACAACGTGTTTGGAGAGAATCAGGTAATGCTGCACGACTCAGACACCCCTACAATCAAATGCAGTATGGTAGTAGGTCAGTGATGTTTTGGGGTGGTATTATGTGGGGTCGCGGACAAAATTGGTGTCGATCCAAGGAATGCTGAGGGCTCCACAGAATAGGGACAACATTCTTCAAGCCATAGTAGCACCGTTTAGTCAGCACTTGCAAAAGGTTTCATGTTTATGGACGATAATTCCAGAATCCATCGTGCGGTTGTTATCAATGACTTTCATAATCGTGAAGGAATTGGCAGGTTTGAATGGTCCGCATGTTCTCCAGACATGAATCCAATTGAGCATGTCTGGATTCAACTAAAGAGAGCCATTCTTGCACGCCCTGACCCCTCACGCAATCTCGAAGACCTATGCAGAGTTGCTGTTGAAGAATGGGACAGAATGGATAAACAGTTGATAAATGTCGTGTTAGAAAGTATGCCACGAAGAATCCAAGCATTATCAATGCAAGAGGAAGCACTACTCTCTATTGAAGTACTCCAGCCAATACTCAATTTCCATTTGGCCATCCACACCATTGCTATAATTTTATAAACAACTGTGAAAATAAATGCATTTTCATTCCTTAGCTTTCCTTCTTTTTATCTTTTATTGAAGGTCTGGTTGACAGGTGATGCGAAACACTTTTTGGTGTGTTTATTATGCATTATAATAAAAACACACACATTTTTTCAGTTCCTTAACAATATTTCCTTTATTTTAAATAAGTATCCTGTTTTACCCAACTAGTGGGCCAAAACGGGATACTTGCGCACTTTCCAAGAAAATTGTTTTCCCAGTTTAGCTATATCATTAGAAGTGAAAATCAAAATGTATTATGAAAGTACCTAGAATAGTGGATTCATAATATCTGAACTGCGACCGAGCACGAGCGCTGCTCATTCGGTCAAATTTTGTTAATACTACTGTATCTTCTTTTTATATTGCTTGTATTATTTTATTTGTATTTCTCTTTGTTTGTTTTGTAATTATATTTCTTTATTCTGTATATTTGAAATAAATAAAATTGAAATTGAAAAAAAAATTGAAAAATAAGTAAAAATTGAATTGTTTCCTATCACTTCAACAGGAAATATACAAGATTCCGTGTTAAGTATCCCGTTTTGACCAACTCTACCCTACCCAAAGATCGTACACACGCGATATGACCACATATGCTAAAGCGTGTATAAATAAACTTAAAAAAGTGGTTGATAAACCAATATAATAAATTATTATAATTTTCTTCTCTTCCTTTTCTAATGACAAATGACAGGCAAAATAAAACATTTCAGATTCTAAGCCATATCTCTGCTAGCGGTATTGGAACAGAGATACCAAGATGGCTTAAGGACATAGGCCTACACCTTAGTACTAGAGCGACTCTAAATATGAATTCATCAGCAAATCTAGTTTCTTTTCATTTCAAATTGCCATTCCAAAGTGAAGGGTTCAGAGCCATAGTGGGCCAAGCGCCATTTATTAAAAACGGAGAAAGCAAGGGATTTAAAGTTAAGTGAATACCATAGTTTAATGAAGACTGACATATCATTTAGTTTTAATGTGTATACTTTATATTACTTGCTATATGTTTCCATTGAATTATGGTAATAACTTTATTTTAACCCTTGTTTTCTACGGTTTCAGTAAATGGCGCTTGGCCCATTATGGTTCTGAACCCTTCAATTATTTGTAAAAATTTCATACGAACACACTGTAACTTATATAGCAAGTAACCCCTGCGGTGGCTGAATGGACAGACCTCCGGCCTGTCACACAAGTTGCCCGGGTTCGAGTTCCAATCAGGTCTTACCCTTGTGGCGGCCAAGGTCGCAGTTGAGATTTTTCTTGGGGTTCTCCAGTTTTCTCCCATATTAGGCATCTACATCATTCCGTCACCATTTCTCATTTCGTCAGCATTCTATAGCAATCCCCGATCGCCGGCTGGCGACGCACGGATGGGGCTGGACTAGGGACGAGGGGTGTTGCCTGGTCGAAACCTAGGTACGCAATGAACCTTAGTGTAGTGAACCGGTGTGGGTTTGGGAATGCGCCTAGTTTGGGGGTTAGTGTTATATATCGTAACAGGTTGCAGTGTTGGGTCACAGTGCCCTCCTCCCGTAAATTCCATTCCATTCCATATATTATGCCAAGTAGAACGGTTATCATGTAAGGAACAGCTAAGGTTCGCAATGTTAATGTAACATAGTACCCACTACTGTTTAGTGCACTTAACCTAAGTTATAAATATGTGCTTCCGTCGTTTTAAGATCAGTTTTGGTTTAGGTGAAGAATCGTCGTCGTGCTGGTCCCGCGTTTAGGGAGTTCTAACATTTTTTGGTCTAAATTGAGGACGAGGAAACCTAAAGAAAATTAATACGCACATAAATCCTTTCGGTAAGAAGTTACTATGTTTTTGTTGTTGTTTAGTCAACTGTCCGAAGACAGGTCTGAACCTCACAAGTGATACCAAGAAGGCACCACTTATGAAGCAAATAGACAAGGAGATAATAGGGTAGGGTAGTCAGTTTCTTTCCCCCTCCATTTCATACATCGCCGACTGGCTACACATTACACTAGTCAGATTCAGATGCGTACAAAAAATTGTTATTCCTCTGACACATCGATGGCTGGGAACCAGACTGTTCTAAGTCCAACTTTTTAGAAGATAGAAATCTCTGTTTCATTGTGTTCCATTTCTTGTCTGCATATATGAATCGAACAAAATTATAAATATTCCTCTCCATAAGGTTGCTATGAAGCTACTGCAAATTATTTCATGAAACGTTGAACGTCAGGAGCTTAAAATAGCTCTCCTGAAAAAAAAAAGTAAAATGGACTTGGAACAGTCTGGTTCTGGGCCATCGACATATCGTCATGTGAGATGTACTGCCTGATAATAAAGTTACTATTTAAGTGCCGAATTACGTATAAGATTGCGATATAGATACTATTATATTGACGGCATAGTTGAAAAGGGAAGCATCTCAAAATTTAAAGTTTTGAGATACCTGCATTTTAAAGCTATATGTTGCTGTGAAAAATCAAAGGATCAATGAAATTACTCCAAATTCTGTTAATGATGTTTCATATGTACTCTAAGCGTCAAATTAGTGTCGGTTAATTGGATTTTTCACAGCAACATCAAGCTTCAAAATTCAGGTTTCTCAGGATCTTAAATTTTGAGTTGTTTTTGTTTCGAACTTGACCGTCGATATATGCAAACCCCACACCCTGTATTTTATAATTTTATAGAGAAAGTCGTTTTATCAGGAAGTAACTTTCTTTTTGCTTCTATTCAAAAAATGTAGAAATCCACCCCTCGTAAAATGTGTTAATGTAACACAATAGGTCCTTTTGGAATATGTAAAAGGTTGAAAACTTCAAAGGAATAGAGCTGAGGCGAACTCCATTACCTTTTGTTGCAAGGCGGTGGGAACTTGTAAGCCTCTCAGTTCGGAATATATGCGCATATTCATCCCTTCAGTCAATCCGGTATTAATAAGAGCTCGTCGGAAAAAAGTCCACAAGAGTGTTGGCACTTACATAGTCCAAAAACTTACATTTTAACCTCTTCTAAATGCGCTTATCGGTAGTAGGCGTATACCAATTCGAAGAAAGCTTCGAAAATCCTCAACATACGAATACCATGCAGGCCTATATGTTTTAGATGAGAGAGGAGAGACTTTCATGACCTCTGAGGTAAAATTATGTACAATTTTTCCCCCATTTTCTGAACGAATAAGGAAAGATTATTGTACACAGTTTCTTTTTTCTTTCTTGGAGTGTCTAAGACACTTTTAAATATTTTGAAAAATTCAATATGATAGAAATGGAGAATATTATTTTTGAAACTTTTCTATTCCTGAATTAAAAATAAAAATTTAAAATTTTGGGGTCACAGGGGTCAAAATTGTACCCAAATTTTTATTTTCTGTGAAGAAAGAGAGGAGAGACTTTCATGACCTCTGAGGTAAAATTTTGTACAATTTTTTCCCCCCATTTTCTGAACGGATAAGGAAAGATTAACTCCTTCAGGCCTGATGTACATTATAGTGTACTCCGTTTCTTCTTTTCTTTCTTGGAATGTCTTCGACACTTTTAAATATTTTGAAAAATTCAATGTGATTGAAATGGAGAATATTATTTTTGAAACTTTTCTATTCCTGAATTGAAAATAAAATTTAAAATTTTGGGGTCCCAGGGGTCAAAATTGTACCCAAATTTTTATTTTCTGTGAAGACATAAATCGGGAATTTTGGATCCCCAGAATGATTATGTGACCAGTTTTTTCTCAGTATTTTTAAATATAAATGCAGGTCTGAAGGGGTTAAGATGATACAGACAAATAGTCTACATTAATCATTATTAATCTTAATAGACAGAGAAAATTGGTTGATTTAATGGTGAAATTATTTAATTGTGGAAGAAATCGTGTTCGTGTTCCTTTTACTGGGGTGCTATAGAAGCACGATACTATAGGTTTTGAGAATTTATGAAACATAATATGAGCAGAATATCTGTTAAGTTGCAAGTAAGTTTAAATGCAATGATAAAATAAAGCGATAACTTTTATTTACAGCTCAACGATAATAATAATAATAATAATAATAATAATAATAATAATAATAATAATAATAGCAAAATCGTAATTTGAAGATTATAATGACAATAATGATAGGGGAGAGTTCGGTAGTATCGGACATCGGGTAATATCGGACAGTGAGTTTCTTTCATCTACCACCAGATGTTAGTACCTGAATGACATGGTTAAGTTTCTGTGATGTCGCATACAGAAACGTAACCATGTTATTCAGGTACTACCATCGGGTTGGGGACAACTCGCCACAGAAAATTGGCCACAAAGGCAACTCGCCACATAATTGAAATTCGTATCAAAGACAATTCGCCACACACTACAATTCAAGGCAATACTCAAATTCGCAACAATTTGTAATATATTTCTATGATAACACAAGACAAATCCAGAAGCTGTAAACTAATTCGGAACTATGGCGGAAGAAATTCGCTTCACAAAATCAGAAAGAGGCTCTGACAAATTAAATAGCTTGGCTACAAGTACACGAGACTTAGAGAAAATAAGAATGGAGTTGTTTGGCGCTGTGACATGCGTGGCGGGTGTAATGCAACAGTCACGTTATCAGAAGATGGAAGCAGTGTCGTCAAAGAACCGTCTGAACACAAGAATCATTCTGCAGACTGGGGAAGGATTAAGGCAAAGGAATGTGTAGAGAACATGAAGGCAAGGGCTGAGATTTCCCGAGAACCAACGTCTGTCGTTATTCAAAATGAATTACAGGGTATTGCAAGCGAAGCCAATGTGAACCTACTGAAGAAACTATCTATTAAAAAAAACTGTGCGCCGTGTCAAGAAGCTGCACCTACCACCTGCACCAAGGAATATTGACGAACTGAACGTTAAAGCCGACAGATACATAGAGAGATTGGAAGGTGGTCATTCTCCTACCAAATGAAGCGGAAATACATCGACATGGACAGACGAATATCACGTATAGTTGAAGAATACCCGCGGTACAAGGGGAAGGCACCGTCATCCGGTACTTGAGAGCTGTAGACCACAACCTAGGGCATTTTTGAAGCCAAATTTACATGTACATAGCAATTCACATACTTAGTGGAATTTAAAATTATTAATCCTTGTATCCATTCGCACAATACAGAGCTTCTGGAAGTCATTGATTTATCTTTGTATCTCAGTGTGGCAAATTGTCTATCTGTGGAAAATTGTCTATTTGTGGCGAATTGTCCCTGTTAAGCTTACCAATTTTCTATGGCCAATTGTCCCAGTTCCAAAATTTCTGTGGCCAATTGTCCGGAATCGACTACCATCTGGTGGTAGATGAAAGAAATTCAATGTCGGATATTACCCGATGTCCGATACTACCCAACTCTCCCCTATGATAACAATATTAATAATTCCTCCGATGTTTCTCTACTAATATTTTGGGCCTATTTTCATTCGACACTCGGTGGACACATGAATAAAGAGATAATTTGGTATTTTAGTGTCTTAATAGTTGCTTTGAAAGTACAAAGTTTCCTTATTCATATGTCCATCGAGCTTCGAACAGTGGCTCAATATTCTCGCAAGGGTCAAATCCTAATCCAGTTCAAAAAGTAAATGTGAAATAATGTTATAACGATCTCGTGTCGTATTTTAGGTATCTTGTAAAATTGGGTTCATGTAAATTTTAAAGTAATGAACGTGTGTGCAATAGCATGTATCTAACACACATATATATATATATATATATATATATATATATATATATATATATATATATACACTGCTTATATTAAAAATGCAGCACAACAAAGCAGTAAATGTATTTATCACGTATATATATATATATATATATATATATATATATATATATATATATATATCAATTATTAATATTAGAAAGCATTTCAGTAAATATCCTTGTGTGTAATTTAACTTGTGTATTGCTTAGATTTTATAACTTACTTGAGCAATAAATTAAAATGTAATAATAATAATGATAATAATAATATATCTAATAGAAACAAATTCTTTACGAACACTTATTCTGAAACCGCAAGTCGAAAGAATTACCGGTAATCAATATATTCAATCAATTTTATTAATTAATCAAGAGAAGAAAAATGAGTCACTAAAAGTAATAAATGAATGGATAAATCACTCTGCCATTAAAATCAATCTATAAATATTGATAAATCAATGAAATTATAACATTTTATTTCACGTACAGCTTCACTGAATCGCTTTGCCACACGGTCACATTTGATCCCATTCGTCCTCATCCAAATTGACTGGTCTGCATATGTGGGAGTGTTGCGAAGCGTGTGATTTCTAATCTACAGTTCACAAAGGCGACACAGACTCCGGTCTTCAGTAAACACCAAGTATTTGAAGAGTACCAGAACTCTGAATGGGAACTTCATGGCCGTAGTAAAAGCTTACGGTGCAAACATTAGCAATTTATGTTCGGTTAGCTGAGGATTGGCCGGAAAATATAAGAGTGTGACAAAAATATTTGTTATTTCAGCACATAGAATTATTTCTATGTATTTAACTTACGGTTTCGATGGAAACAGAAAAGTATTTCTTCTCAACATTTTTAGAAAACTTTCATCTATGGATAAAGCTCTTTCTTGCCTGTCTTCTTCCTTATGTTTCAACTCTTCCTTCTCTTCACAATCCCTTTCCCCTGAATCTTCACCTTCTGCTTTTCCTCCTCTTTATCTCCACCTTTTTCTTTTTTCACATGCATTTGAGAAAGGCAATCAATCTACTAAAGAGATGAAAAAGGACTAAAATCCTCAAGGGAATAAAGAAAGAGGGAAGCCGAAACAAACATGAAGATAAAGAGTTATTGAAGAAATTACAAAGGAAGGTAAAACGTGGAAAGAGATGAAGAAGCTGGCGTGCAATAGACTCCAATGGAGCCACTTTGTGGATGATGGTCTACACTCCTGCTAGGAAACAAAGCAGAAATAGAAGAAGATGATAACGATGATAATGAACATTCGGCTATTTTCAACTGTTTAACACTAAGTACTAGATTAAATTATTAAGGACACAAGTCAATATCCTGTGAGTTTTCCAGCATTCCTTTGGTTCCATTGTTATATTGTGTTCCTGTTATCTTTTGTTGCTTTCTTTTTCTTCTGGATCCAGAAAGACACACATTTTCAAAATATGCATTGATCTGCGTTAAGATAAACATAATATTCTCTTATGGCATTTTACCGAGACATTATTTGTACGGGACTGTAGGCCTAAACCGCCGCCTTTCACCGCCGATTCGTTTTTCCCCCATGCGAGACTGCAGTCGTATCTCCCCACTAAACCAGCGCGCTGCGACCGGTTACAATGCCGGTAAGTTGAACAGGGTGTCTGATTTAAGCCGTTCATTTTTCAGCCTAGGCATGTGGGAGCTATTCAGTGGTTTCGCAGGCGGAATCAGGGATGTGTATTGGCGTCCAAGCGAATGTTTTTGTATGATAAATTTATGTAAAACATGTGCAATCAATTTGTTAATTATTTATTATATTTCGACTTTACAATGTTTTCTATAGCCGCATTTATGATAGGATAGTGTTTTGTTAAGTCACTTGCTTTTCTTATAGTCCCGATATTATTTCTTAATACGTAAGTATTATCCAATCCCTCTTATGTATGAGAATGAGTGGAAAGATTGAATGATTGGAATGGATGTTGATTATGTAATTAACTTGACAAACGAGGCGTTTAGTTGCAAAATCAGATACATCACTAAAATATAATTTTTCAGTATGAAGGAAAAAAGTTTGGGAAAACGTATTATATAACTTTCACGTGTTAAATTTTTGTTACTTCGTTAACATGTTTCGGTCTGCTTTCTGCCATCATCAGAACTGGTTGTTGCTGGTCTTGGCGCCTTTTGTTTTTTTTTCCTGTGGGGGTGTGTTTGTGTAGTGTAATGTGGAGTCAAAGAGTGTGTGTGTTCTGAAATTGAGTTGTGTGTTGAGAATTTCATTTGGATGTGTTTTTGTATATTTCGTATTGTTCTAGTGTGTTTAGATGAATAATGAAAAACGTTTGCAAGGGACCAAGGATTTGCAACCAATACTATTCTTTCATTATACAAATCCACGTGATGTATCAGGCTTGGAGCATAACAGTGCTATAGCAGTTGTAGAATCATATGAAGATATGAAATATAACATTATCTCATTTACGAAAAAAAAAGTGATGTATCTGATTTTGCAACTACACGCCTCAAATGTATTTAAACAAGTAAGCGGATAAATATGTAGACGTTACGTAAACGATTTAGCTGAGAAGCTAAATTGCAAGCGTAGACACTGCCCTACATATAGAATGTACCGATTCAGCTATTCGGTTTGTTGACTTAATGTCGACATCAGTAACCTCAATGCGAAATTCATTATAATGAAATAGTTGTTATGTAAAAGAGGACCTAAAATTAAATATAAATATGTCTGCTGTAAAAAATAATTGGATGAATAAAGCAGCGTGGACGATTTACATTCACTTGTTTATTGTAGAGTTAAAGGAGAATTTCAAATTTAGCAAATAAATAAGTTTTAAGATCGGTTGAAACTTGCACTAAAACTAGACGTAAGTGCAAGTTAAGCCAACATAAATTGAATAGTTATAATGATAGTATTTATTGTGTAAAATTACTAAGTGTGTAGGCTATATGTTAGTTTTAATTATTAGACTAAGCTTGTGTACTATTTTGTGAACTGGAGTATTAATAAATATTGTTATTATTATGTTCAATCTCTGAGATAAATTTGTTTCATTTCATTCGGAATAGGTCTAACTGATGGACATAATAAAAAGTATATTTAAAGAACAGACAGGGTAGAGTTTTAACACAATTTATTCATTCCTTGATGATATTTTGAATACGAAACCCCTAGCGAAACTACCATGAGAACGTTATAAGTTGGGCAAGTCAAGAAAAACGTTGGATTCACACTACGATAAACCATATGGTACTGCGACATACCAGATCGATGACAACCCGCACGGAGTTGGACCATACTGACGTATTCTGCTTGCTTGAACACGTTACATTCAATTCTTTCCTCGCTATCTTTCACCTTTGCTGTCACGAATTTAGGAAATTCGGTACGTGAATGATTACCAAAAGCAGGTTTCGAGTTTTTCCACGTACATTCCAGTTCATGGTAATTTTAACTAGAACATTCTAGAATCACCTGGAATCGGAGTTCGAAACTAAAGATTACAAAAATCGGGGATCGAACCCTCACAGGTAGTCAAAATATTCATAGAACTCACGACTCTAGCTGAGAGCCATTAACTACCTTGAGAGATCCCCGTATAAGAAATGAATGTTTCTTTCTTCAAACGCATCGTATTAAATCATTTCACTCGTATATGGTTATTTATTACTAGAGCATTCATTTTTAGCCCCATAACACGACAGACAGCGAATGTTAAGTTAGCTGTACGGAGTATGGATGACGTCACTTGACCTTGCGTACGTACGGATCACATACAAAATAGTTGCGGAGTTGTAAGACAGACCGTCCACGTAGAGCACACAGCGAACGTACAGTGTTAATTATCTCTAGTTGTACAAGATCAGTGCATTTACAATGCCGAAAGCAAAACGTTCTTTACAGGATTGTTTGACTAAGATTGTGGAGGACTTTGGAAATGAACATATAAAGTCACATGCCGACCCTATAATATATATATATATATATATATATATATATATATATATATATATATATATATTATGTGTAAGAAGTCAAGGGGAAGTAAAAGTAAATAGTTGAAACAACATTGTAATTCCAAGAAACATATTTACCACGCAAATTTTTTCACCAGGGTAGGCAATGAACAATCGTCCATCTCTACTGAATATCAGGTTAAGGACTCCGAATTTTACAGAGATTTTTGTGAAGTTATGGTGAAATGTAATATAGCCATTTAGAAGTTCGAAAATAGTTATTTTAACGACTTTCTGGAAAAAATATACACAACGAATCGTTCGCTAAGTGTTGCAGGTCTTGATAGTTTCAGGGTTCTCGAAAACAATTACACGTTTAGAAGCTCACGATCTGAAAATGTCAGACTCCCTTAATTTAATAGAAGAACTTGAAAGAAACGTGAATGTTCTAGATGTACAGGGTAATACTGCTGGCTAAAGAGTTAAGAATAAACTTACAAGCGTTCTACACAAGATCCCTGGTTATTCGGCATTGTGGCAAAAAAAACTGGCACAAGGAGGAGTAAAACACAGTAATGTTCCTTATTTCCTGTTTGCTCCAGTAACGTCTTGTGATGTTAAGAGACGTTTCTCTAAATACAAACTCTTGTTGAATGATCGCAGGAGAAGCTTTAATTTCGATACTCTACGCATGTACTTAGTTATAAATGGCAACATTTGAAGTCAATTTGTTTCGCTCAAGAATGATTAACAGAAGCGACTCACTTTTATATTAATGCGAATGTACTGTACGTGTCCAGAATGTCCCAGCGGGTATTCCACCCCTTCGATCTGATGTCAACAAACAACGACGTGAACTCCATGTGCACACAACTTAAAGGTAACGGGTTAAAAATGAATGCTCTATTTATTACTTCAGCTGTTTTCAATTATTATTATTATTATTATTATAATTGACATACAAGCGCTACGAATTAGAGAAATTCAACGACGAACAGTTTGGTGTTCCACCTTTAGTCGTGTTGTGCGTGAAGCCTAAAACAATTTATGAACAGACACTCTGTATAGTGTATGTGCACTATAGCAGTAGCAGTAGCAGCAGCTGTATCATAACCATCATCAGGTTCACAGATTACAGTATTAGGCCATTTTCCATTAAAATTTGTCATTCTTTCTCAGTTATGGTTTTCTAACTTACCAATTTTTTTTTCGACTTAGGCCTGATTGTCGATTTATATTGAATGTGTTTTTTCTCTCTTTTTCTTTTTCTTATTTTTTTTTTTGCTCTTGTGTGTTACTTATCGGTTTGAATTAAGTTAATTAATATATTTAGTAAACTGTTGTCGTAAATTTTATGTTGTATTATTGGTTAAGACCACATCGTATACGAGCCTGGCTCTTACGGTAGTGGCTAGAAACATTTTTGCTGTATAATTTTAATTTGTACTCACTTTGCCTACTAGCTAAAACAAATAAAAATAAATAAATATAACTACAAAAACATGAACTCGGGAATGGTATCCTATTTTTTATGCTTCGAATTAGTTTCTAAAATATTTATGCCACTGACGGAGACAATCATGTCACTCATTTTAGCTGTTCACAATTCTTTTGTCACTTTCAGTTTGAATCTAATATCAAAACCTTAAATTGTAACAATGGATTCCACTGTATTATTAAATTTTAATTTGGCTTCTTTAATTGTCCTTTTTCGGACATTTGTGTTTTAATTCTTCTTCTCGTTTCATAAGTAAATCGCTCGTTTCATCCCAGAATACAGACATCCGTGTTGTCTTATTTCTACCCGACTACTTTTCCTTTTGGTCTGTTTCATTAATGTGCGATACTTTCATGAGTCATTTATGATGCGACGCCTCACCATTCTTTCCTCACTCCCTATACCAATTTCCTTGTACACTGTGTTTCATGTTGTTATCTAATGTTCCAATTTCGTTTTTTCGTATACCACGTCTTCCTCGCTGTTTCATACAGAGCTTTCATCTTATTCATCTGAGGATTTGTTGTGTTCTTCAAATATTTTCTTTTCGTACTCTTGAATATGCTAGAATTAATATGAACGTCGCTAAAGCAAGACTTTCACTTTTTGACCTACTTAATTAATTCTCAGCATTAAATCATACTGTACAGTCCTTGTTTATGACGCAACATATTTATGCTATTGCCAGCGCAATTCGAACTGACAGATCAAGGTCAAGCAATGGACTGCATTTGCCAAGCGTGCTTACTCCATTCCTGGACCATTCTCCTCAACTTAAGTCAGCTTGGACAGCCGGGTTTACCAGTGCTTCAGTTCAAAATTTTCAGTTTAGTGACTCGTGCGTAGTTTGTACGTGACCTTGATCCGCCAGTTAGAAAATCGCTGAGTATAGTTTAATTTGCCTGTCAGAGAATGGTACTGAAGACATCGCCTCTTTATAATACAGAGATCAAGAAAGTATGTTAGTAAAGTTCTACTTTTATGCTCCCATACGCTGTCATTAAACATTTTTAATTTTCCCGTCATATTACTATTCTCATTAAAAATATTCTGAAGCCACTAACGCAGAATTCCTGCACGAAAACATCATATGTACTTCGGTACAACACAGTAATATGACATGCGTAAATAACCACTTAGTGCTTTAAGACGGCTCTCATCCCGTCGGATCCCGGCCACTTAGTCACTCGTAATAAGCGCACCTCTGCATAAAGTGTGTTGGACATTCTGTCACTGTCACACATCTGTGACACAGTGTATGAGGGTTGGCCACTAAAGGGAAACTGATAGGTGGAACTTGCACTAAGAGGGTTCAATCCGGCAGCGGGACTGGAATCCGGTGTGGCTTAGTGGATATAGCGTCAGCACGTAGAGCTCAAAACTCGGGTTCGGGTCCCGATGTCGGAGAGAATTTTTCTCCGTGCCACCTATCCTTCATATAATAACGTAGGATTTCTGCACGGAAATATCATATGTACTTCGGTACACCACAGTAATAATAAGACAATTGAAGACAATGACTGTTGCTTTATTTAGACGTAACAACAGTTTATATTTTTATGTTGGAAAACTAAGATTATAATTGTTAAGTTTCCTGCAGATTTATAACTAGTGAAGCCACCGGCGTGGCTCAGTCGGTTAAGGCACTTGCCTGTCGATTTGAAGTTGCGTTCGGGCGCGGGTTCGATCCCCGCTTGGGCTGATTACCTATTTGGGTTTTTTCCGAGGTTTTCCCCAACCGTAATGTGAATGCAAGGTAATCTATGGCGAATCCTCGGCCCCATCTCGCCAAATATCATCTCGCTATCACCAATCTCATCGACGCTAAATAACCTAGTAGTTGATACAAAGTCGTTAAATAACCAACTAAAAAAATAACTAGTGAATAAATATCTTAACATCCATATGTAATATACTCTACCGTCTGAGAAATATCGGAAATATCGATAAACACTTCTCCATTCTGTGTAGGTATACAGTATATTGCGCTTAACAAATAATTCATTACTAAACACATGAACGTATTCACATTTACTGTTTACCTACATTCGCACAGTGCATGGGAGCATTTCTCGAACTAATAAGGGAACAGCATAATGGAAAGACAAATAATTTCAGTTTCAGGACCTATTGTTGCCCACGTCTACCATGAATGGACGCTATGGTACATAAACGGTGTCAGGCTTCCGCCTGGAAGGCAGATAACCCTTCGTGTATAGAAGCCAGACGCGATGCCGTTTCTGTCGGACGAACACCTCCTAGCGGAGCCCAGGTACATTTGTCAGATGTGCGACTGCGCAGTGTGTACGAAGGGCTGCTTACTATATGGGCGGAAACCTGATATCGTTGGCTCTACATGGCGCCCATTTCGTGTGTCTTCACTAAATAAATTTAGTACTCAAATCAATGTTTTATATACTCTTTACGTTATCTATTCGTGGAAAGTTAATAGTGCAATAAAAAAGAAACTGCTTTGCAATGTAGGAGACTATCAGGCAATGTGATTTTGAACGAAGTTCTAATTATTAGCACGATATATAAGCATTTAACAAGTAGCAAGTTTGTATACAGTAGTGCAGGTATGCTCATTCTCTGACTCCCGATTACATTCTGTAATCACAACCTTCGAATATAGAACGTGCTGTTCCTCGTTCGAAGCTCGACGGATGACTGCGGAAGGCAGTTCAAGTACTCAGTAAACGTACGAACAGTGAGGGATAATAATAATAATAATAATAATAATAATAATTATTATTATTATTATTATTATCATTATTATCATCATTGTCATTATTATTACTATTATTATTGTTATTATTATTACTACAATTATTGTTATTGTGGTGATTTTATTCCAACAGAAATACATGTTATGATAAAATAATTTTTCAGGGGTGCAACGTGCACTACAGTTTCAAGAACTGAAAGCACTTCATAATAGGCGAAACACTGAAGAAACTCGAACAATTCAGAGTCTATGTTTAGGAGCAAGTTATGTGGTATATTGGGAATTAGCTAAGGCACTAAAAACCCTTCACGGATGGTGAACTTAAAGAGATCTATGGTGCCTGAACAAAATATACCGTAGTTAATTATATCTCTGTACTGGAACAGCTCAAATGTGTATTCACAGAACATACATTTAGTGATTTTAGACGTATGGAGAGTGATATTAATCTTTTTGTTACTCCTTTCATAGTAAATTTAGTACAATACGCGAGAGTGCAGTTCCAGGACGAGTTCATTGATTTACAAAGTCACGTAGAATTCAGAATAGAATGCGGAGAACATAACTTGACATGCATAGAAGTATTAAAAATGAACAAAACGAAATATCCCAAGATAAGTTTATTCGCTGCCACTCGATATATGTGTGCGAACAATTATTTTCGAGAATGAATGTTGCTAAATCCAAAAATCCAAACACAGATTCCGATTAACAGATGAGAATCTTTGTACAATGCAGTAAATTCGTTGCAAATAGATTTCCGATTACTTGCAGAAAAGAATACACATGTTGAATGTGGAATATGAAAAAAATATTATCTATGACATAATAGTATCATAACTGTATAAAATATAATAAATAAAGTAATAACTGAATATTACGGTGTACATGCTTTCCTTTTTCAAATTCAGTTTATTATCCGTATTTGTAAGAGTGTGAGAGCTATGCCACGGGCGGTGCTGCAATGTAGTTGCGGAGCCCAGTTCCTACACTGTGTATGTTATGCAGTGCAGCATCATCCGTGTAATCGGCGCTTTTACAATTTTGAGCACACCTGCAGAAGTGTTTACTGCATAATACTTCCTTAATTTTACTTTCAAGTACCGTACATAAGCGTCTTTAAATAACTAATGTATTTATATTTTCATGACAGTCATCGATTTTCTTCCATCTTGCTCGTGAATGTCGAAAATTGAAAATAAATAAACATACGTGATAAAGAAAAGAATTATTGATAATTTTGTAAATCATGCAAAAATTTGGCACACATCAAATAATAAGCTTAATTTTCTTGAGACTTCTACATTCAATTTCACATCCTTGAACACTGGCGTTCAAAGATACCTGATACCTACTAATCGATAGTGAACGATAACTTGTTCGTGTAAATGTGGCTTTTTTAGGTCTTACACAGCGAAGATAACAGTCAGTGTCGCCTATAGTACATAAATATACCGGAATTATAGAATTCAAAATTTAATCCCTTTCTAATGATTGTCAAAAGAACTAGATATAGCGAGAAACAGCTGATACTGTCAATTACCAGATTATTTTATACTTAATCTACATCACCATTCCCCCACTCCCAACACATTTTTACCCCTCCCAATAATAATGTCACCTATAGAGAACAAGGGGAACTAATTTACAATTTGTCCATTTGTTATAATCCAGAGCTGGGCAGCAAGAGCGGATTCTACTCTGTCATGGGGAGCCATATGACTTCCCTTCAACCCCTTTCTTCCCCGCCGAACACCGCGCAGCGTTGATTCAGTGACGGATGAATATTAAGCGTCCCCGTTTAGAGTCTAGATCCGCTCCCGATGCCCAGCTCTGTTATAATCTTTGGCGCTGACTTATTCCGTGGTTAGAAAGTTCTCTTATACGATCAGAAAATTGTAGGTCAGATATCTTTGAACGCCAGTCTACTAAGTATCGCGTCATTATTAAGAAACAGAAACTCAGTATAATATTTTATGTAATAACTGAACTTATCTGAGAAAATCGCTCGCAAATTAGAAAACAATTTTTTATCCCATTCCATACCTATTTACATGTTTTGTAAGTGTATTAACTGGTGGTTAATGAATCGTATAGCGATCGTCCTGCCACTGTTTCCCTGTCTCGCCGCAGCATCTATTGCCTGTCTGTTAAAATCACGTACTGTCCGTTACTCAGGAGAAGACGAGCGGAAAGAATGTGAACTTCTTGACTATCGCTGTTGATTATTATAAACATCGCTCAGATAAGCATCCCAGTAGCCAGGTTATTACTCGTCCAGGAAACATGAGTAACAGTGCGTATGGAAATTAAAGCTAAGTTGAACAGAAGTAGACCTAATGTTTCCGCTTACTGCAGTACAAATATTGTACGTGTTGTATTTCGTTATCTGTTCACATTCCTTCCTCCTCAGTCCGCTCTCGTCTTCTCCTGAGTCACCGACAGTAGGTGAGTAGACTGATCAGTGATCACACTTCTTACGTCTATTCGCTATGTTTTAATATTCAACACATTCTGTGTAAAGTAATGCAAAAATTCCGTCGCCTGACCGGAAATCTCTGAAGTTGGTAACTAAGGCTGCAATTATCACGTAGAAGTGAAATAAACAAGTCACAAAAGATGATAGCATCTCTGTAATGGGTGACGTTTAGTTCGCAGCAGTGTTTTGTTCTCTTGTTGACGTGGTAACGGTCGATAACATGATTATTGACAGATTTATAAGTTCGCTTTGGTGAAGAAATAAATTACAGTTCTCTTCGGAATGACGTGAGAGATCATATCTGCCGAAACGTTACACAAAAGTCACGCACGCTGTTTGCGTAACGAAATATAAGGAAGAGACTGTATTATTAGGTAAGAAAAATGTTAAAATAATAGAGCGGGATTATCTGGGATGTATAAAATAAAAATATGCTTCGCTGGGATCTTTTTCGTTTACTTGTTCAGGAAATGTACGCTGTTAGAGTAACAAAATATAAATAAGAGATTAATTTATTCCTTAAGACAAATCCGTGTTGGGTTTAAATATATTATAAAGGAATTATAATATTTGGATACTTAACCCGGCGCGCGTGGTTGCAATATAAACATTTTGCTAAGTATCAAATTCAATAACATCAAAATGGAAGATATTGCAAATTTGTCCTTATCTCTAGCTGACTTTCTAAGTGTCGGCTATTATTTGAAAGACTAATTTTCTTCTAACAATACACGGTATGGTTAGCGGTCAGCAAGTATAAAGATTTAATGTCTAACACAATTAATGTTTACCTCCTTAGGTCTAACAACAGAAGGTCTAAGATAGCAGGTCTAATACCAATAAATCTAATGAAAAATGAAGTCCATTACAACTACGCCTAATCTTGCAATCATGTCCAATATCTCTATGTCTAACTTCCAATGTTGTCTAAGCTGTGAAAGATAAAAAACGTATAGCAGATTTCGACTCGTAAAATGTTTGAATAGAGAAAATTATACATTTTACACACAGTAAAAATTTGATAGAGGAAATTATATAATTGTACACAGTGAAATTTACTTTCCATTTTATACACATTTCATTTCGAAACTGACATCTAACGGCTGATGCGATAACGAAAGCGATGGTGCTGCCCTAGCAATCAACTTAGGAACTTCATCTTTACAAAGTGATGTTACATATTTTCCCAGTTTGTAGGTTATATATGAACATTTCATATTAAAAAATGGTGGAGAAAGTAGCCTATGGAGAGATTCAGAAAATAAGTAGACCTAATGAAGCATAAACTTGAAAAATGAAAAGTTGGAAGGTCCTGTAAAAAATGGAACGGTCCTTATATCATAATTGCACATTATGTTTCTTAATGCAGAAATAAGGATGATAATTATATAATATCCATTAGGTAACATATGAAACAATTTGGCTAAAGCCAGTCCAATTTTAGGTAATTTATAGTAATTAATCGTGATAATAACAGCATGAAAAATAATTTAAAAGATAATGTCAAATTATTACAGAAAAGAACCTATTTCCGTTTGCTCCAAAACATGATATTCAAGAAGAACTGACAAAAAAGATTACATTTCAAACCAATGGACATTTCAGTATTCGAGTAACACTCATACGGGTCGTACCTCGTGACCTAGTCGTTATCATGCTAACCGCGGACTCAAAAAGGTCCAAACCTATAACACGGTTGGGGATTTTTAAGTGATATAAATTCTTTAGCATGGTTTCCTTCTGAAAAGCATATAAAGCAGGTATGCTCTTTTGCTAAATTTACGACGCGTAAAATAACCGTGTGTTGTAAAGAAAATTCACTGGTTATTTTTCGAATAAGAGCGACGTCAAACTGTGCAGTATCTGAATTACTGAAATATCTCTTTAAGGAGAATAAACCAGAGAACAACTGTCTTAAAAATATCTGAAGACAAGTTCAAGTAACGGAAATATGTAGACGAAAAAGAATGTCTGTCGTCAGAAGAATTATGTCAGAACGGGTATTTCGCGAAATGCATTGTTGATGTTAAGGCATTTTTCTCTGCCACCATTCCCACTTCTTTCCAAAGTATATACGTGTGTCATCATCATACTCTAAATGTGGTGTTAGGGCACTCATTATTAGACTCAGTAAATAAACTTAAAATAATTTATCTCTGATTGAGGTTCTGGCTGATTTATATATTTATTATGAATAGAGAGCCGAAAAATGTGCGTTACTACGGGATACAGGTTAGTTTGGTCTGAAGTACGGATGATGTCACAGTCACAAGCGCAATGAGCGTATTCCAAATCTCACCGGTGAGAAATCCGATGGCATCACGGTGTTCCGAATTCCACCGATGACGTCATTGATGCTCCACCGGTGTCACACCGGTGCCATCAACTTGCAGAGGTGGTGGCAGTCTCCATCAGAGAATCTGATTGGTTCTTGTATAGGGCGGGAATTAGCAGACGAATAACATCGTGCACTGTTGTGTCATGGCCGTGTGTTCTGCTTTGGTTCTGCTGTATTGTTTGTAATGAGCACAACGTAAAAATAATATGTTAATGGCTTATGAGTGAACATGTCAACGGATCCGTTATTACTACCGGTTCAAGAAATAAATTGCTTATGCTATCTTTTCTTTGAACGAGATGGGAGTACGAAAATTTCGCAAAATTTTGTTAGCGTAGCACAAACAACAACTTGTACAGTAGCCAAGACAGCCATCGATCCTTCCAGCAGTTTTGTTCCTTATTTCGCTTGCAACGTGACGTCATTGATGCCACCGGACCGGTGAGATTCGGAATAAGCTGAATAACATAAATGCACCTCGAGAGGGCGGCAGCACAAATAGGAATCAACAAATTACCTTCAGTGTCAACTTCTAGTCGTATGGGAAAGAAAACCAGGTGTTTACAATAGGCCTATTGTTTACTGCCTTTGCGGAGGTAGTAGTGTTGTGTAAAAGTGATTTAAAATATCTAAGTCGAAGGATTTGGATTTAAACAGTCTAAGAAATAATATGGAAGAGAGATTATGATTCCGCAAGGGGAAAATATTTTCTGTGCCGTTGACAAATGTGAAATTAAAATACGTAGGAAATATTACATAGAGCGGGATTGCAACAGCAAGAAACATACCGAAAACGTACAAAGTTCTTCGACATCAAATATTGAAAAACATACACGACCTGAATTTAATGTGGATTTATATAATATGACGATTTCTAAAAATATTCCGTTCAAGAAACTTGATAATCCATAGTTTAGAGATGAAAAGTTGAAAGAAAAATTCTACAAATTCTGCAAAAAAAAAAAATCCCGGTTATATAGTTATGTGTAACATTTTGAGTGGACGAAAGAATGACGATATTACGCCCGCTCTTTTTAATTTGCACCTCTAACATCTTGCGACACAGAAAGAAGCTTTTCGATGTTGAAAAACTGTTTGAGTGAAAGACGTCGAACTTTCTCTTTCGATAATTAACAGATGTATATTGTGGTTCAGTGTAATGCATCCTTTAATCATCCAGGCGGAGGCAGTTAACAATTGAGGCAAGTTTTTAAATCATCATAACTAGGCCTATATTAAAACTTCATTCCAGTATTTATAGATCGATTGAATGGAGTGATGAGGTTCTCATTACCAGACTGTACTTTCTTGCCGCTCTTTACGTGAGGGAATGACAACAGTACAGTCCGTTGACACTGAACTTAAGGCATAACGCACATTTTTTCGTCCTTTAATTATGAGGCAGTACATCTCACTTGACGATTATGTTTCAGAGGAATTATGTTTGTATGCATCTGAAGTCTTATTAGTTTAATATGTAACTAGTCAGCGATGTATGGAATGGAGGAGAAAAGGAACTGATCACCCTAGCCAATTATCTCCTGATTTGGTTGCCTCATGGATGATGCCTTATTTATGTCACTTATGAGGTTAAACCTGTCTTCAAACAGTTGACTAAACAACAACAAAAAAAAGAATACGAAAAATAAATTTTCATTATGTCATGTCACCATATCCTTGAATATGTCATTAATAAAACTACAAATGGAAATACACGGCTTTGTAATCCACAACTGTGATATTTCCTCTGAGAATTAACAGGCGTTAATATCTAACCTGCTACGTAGAAAATAGGGTAAGATAAATTTAACCTAAAATTATATTTTGAAAGCACGGTATTTCTATTAAAGGGGACAAGCCCTATTAATGCAATATCTTATCATGGATGATTCATGTGCAATATATTTACGAGACATTGATGTTGTAACATACTTTAACTGGAATCGTATTGTGTTACTGTAATATACCTATTAGTAGGAAAGAGTGCAGTAAATTCATAGGGAATTTAATAAACTGAACATTTGTAACACATCTATCCCATGTTTTGCAAACAAAGTTGATTTATGACCTGGGATTTGGCATTAAATAATTTCAGAAAATTATATTCTTCTCAATTACTGCGTCATGCCATGTATCATATCATATATTATATGACATGTAATTTATTTAACATGTGTCGCATATATCACATATCGTACATCGTATAATATCATACACGACAATATGTAATATGGAAATAATTTTTATTAAAATCATCTTGCCATAAATTATATGTTATTTATTTTACAATTGTATATTGATATGCGTTATTTATATACATATCAAATATACATAGGCTATATACAAGGTGAGTAAAAGGTAAGGAATACCGTTTGTAAATTTCCTATTTTTAATTTTATAAAGGAATACATAAACAACATTTATAAACGGGATGAAGAAAATAATAATTTGAACATATTTTAAAATAATACCTTTTTCAATCATAAAAACTGTGCGGAGGAGTATGTTTTTTAAAATTGCGCCATGTACAATGCTTATTTTTTTCATTTTCAGATTCTTTATGAGTCGAAACGTAAACATACAAAAACCTTTCTCTTTTTACGAACAAAAAACACATCGACAATTTACAAAATAAATAGACCCCATTGATACTAACTACAAATTTTAATGAGACATAGAATTGTAAGAAGGTTCTTATTGTATGACATGTTGATATTAGTTCACAGGTGTTCAAAATGGCTCCCATTCAAGCCTTTGTTTTTATGCGTCGGTTGAGAAAAACCAAGGTTTCACTGTCCAATAATGCATGTCTGTCTTATAAATTGCAAGATCCATCATGGTTAATCAAATGAAAGATTTATTGTTATTCAGTTTTTTTGCTTAGTTACTGTCTATGCTTATTTAATAAATTATAGTACTCTTATTCCCCCTAGTGATACATTGATATTCTGAAGCATTTCTCGTTTTGTACATATACACTGGGATCATAATGTAAATTTGGGTCTATTTTCCCCTAGTATTTAAATGATAAAAATTATGATTTTCTTACGTTTTGAGAACTGAAGAATAAAGAATGGGAAAATAAGAATATGATGTCCTTTAAAATACATAATCCTTGGCACATTCTTCATAAATTAAAACACACAGTTTTTGATAACATATTCAAAATATTTATTTTTTATAACCTCCTGTAATTTCTGTATACAGAGTTTCTTCATAAAATTAAAAATAGGAAAGCTACAAACAGTGTTACGTACATTTGTACTCACCTTGTGTAAATATCTATGTATTTGGTTTGAATAATATAGGCCTACGTATAAATTTCTGGGATTATATGAAAAGTCATAATTTGATATACGGAATTGTAGTAAGAGACATCTATGAACTACACTCAACTTAAGTTATGCAGATTGGTAGTTTTATTTATTTACTCAAGATCTTTTAATATATTGATAATTGTGGGGAATTTCTGATTGAAAGATTTGTACATCACAAGCTCTGAGAGACGACTGTTTGACAAAAACGGCAGTAGCAGAACTGGAACTGAAACTCTGTTTTTTCTGTAGAAATATCTACAGAATTTATTTCAATAATTTTCAATAAATATTCAGATGTAAATATTTGCAAAAATCTGAGCAACTTACATATTCAGAAGACCGCAAAGTTATTTACAAAAATTACACAAAATTTAGTCCACGATTAGAATATTTAAAAAGATCAGAATTTAATTTGGAAACGCATATTTTGTTTGTAGATTATGTTAAAGCATTCGATCGAGTTGATCGAGGAAAATTATGGGAAATAATGCTTGAAAAGGGATGCCCCCATCATCAAATAAAGGCTATACAGAGCCTCTATCACGATACTTCTTTTAAGATAGACAATGGAATGGAGAGCCTTTGATATGAAAAATGTAATCACGGAACAAGATAAGGGTGTCCTTTTTCCCCAGCTCTTTTTAGTTTATATATTGACGCAGTCATAAAAGACTGGCAAAGTGAACTTACACATAATTGTAAAGTAGGAAATAGGTTTTTAAATACAATAATGTTCGAAGATGATCAGGTAATCTTGACATATAATGAGAATGAGCTTCAGCTAGCCTTTTACCAGGTCCTTAATATAGCTCTAAAGCATAGGCCTAACATGGAAATCTCAATAAGGAAATCTAAAGTGATGGCCTTTCTAGGAAAACACCCGAGAAGATCTGAAATAATATTAAATAACAAGATTTTGGAACAAGTTAATCACCTTAATTATTTGAGGTGTGATATTACATATGATGAAGACGAGGACGTAAGAAATAAATTGTGAAATTTCAATATAATATATGTGAAGTAATCAAACGAAATTTGTCAGGAAGAGCCAGAAAATGTATTATGTTGAAATTTTATAAAGTCATGGCAGTGCCTGTATTGATGTATGGGTCAGAAAATTGGACACTGAGAAGATCGGATAAGAGACATAGTCTGCAGAAATTAGATTTCTGAGGAGTGTAGCTGAATACACCCGACGGGATGAAATAAGGAATACTTTTATTAGAGATGAATTAGGGATTTTTAACTTGAATGAGAAGATACAAGAGAAAAAAGAAATTGGCATATCCACATCTTTCGGATGGAAGATGAAAGGCTGACGAAGACAGTACTAAACTACCAACCATTTGAATATCGTGATGTGGGTCGTCCTAGAAGGAGATGGCAAGATGACTGGATATGAACTTGTGTGATCGGAACGGAACGATTGGTTCACTTTGTGGTTGATGATGATGGTTACGATATTTAGATTAAGTATATGACCGCTACTTTGAGCAGTTGTACAGGAACATCATTTTATTTTTACTTCAATTTTTATTATACCTGAGTTTTTTTAATGTACTTTATTCCCGCCCCTTCTACTAATGAAGTTCCAACCGTCCTCTACACAGAACCAAGGCCGTATATGCAGTCAAAGTCGTCTCACCGTCATAGTAAACTGTACTGAGTTTGTGAGTATAGTGCTTTCCAGAAATATGGTTGCGTTTTGCAGTGAAGAAAGAGCTTTCAATAATAAATCATATTTTCGCACAGGTATTATGCGTTCGTCTGCTTACGTCGCATCCTGGTTTCCCTCACTCGCTTCTGCTCGCTCATCTGTAAGGGCTAGTAGGTGGGCTGTCTTAGCTGTTTTCTGTAAACATTTTCTGTTAGGAATTGGACGTCTACGTAATACTGTATTATACAGCTGTTTAAAATAACTCAAATAAAAGGGCCTCGTTAAGTAATTAACAGCTTCGTGTTTCCCCCTCATTCTACGATCCTACGACATAACCACTTGGACGGAGAGTAGATAGCATGTCTGAGTAATTTTACGTTTTCGGATCGAGCAGAAGTGGAGATTGAATTGAGAGCACGTAAGGTACGTACTCTTTTATAGAATAGGTACCGAATTATTTCAACATGAGTTACTGGTACGAAGGACGAAACCGGTAATTGAAATTAGGTACAATAGGCTACGGTGCGATAATATGCCTATATCGAAATGAACGGCCACCATTTTCAAAAATGGTTTAAATATCCATATGATGATTTTTTTTCAATTTCACTCTCACTCTATATAATATACACTGCACAAAGAATACGTCCGCATGGATAACTCAGTTCGTGAGTAAAAAACACTTATTGTTAATACTATACTGTATTTTTATTAAAGAAAAACCTAATGAAAATTATCAAACTGAAAATCGTGATATTTCCTAGTTTACGTAAATGCATGAACTACTTTTCTTCCCTCCTCTACCTAGTAAAGTGATTTGTTTGTATTTGACGCCAGTATTATCGAACTCCAGTCGTGGAAGGGGGTAGCAAACGGTGTTTCCGGTTCTCAACAGTTAATCCAAAGGTATAGCCCGGTTAATATTAGAAATGTTAGTAAAAATAAAATGATATCCCGGTAGAACAAAATATGTAAAATTGATAGATGGATAGAAAATAAAAGATAAACAACAGAATTATGCAATATAAAAAATAAATATCAAAATATAAACAATAAGAAACCTATTTTCAAGACAGTGTATCTCTAAATTAATCATATCATACCGTGGGTTCCTTAACCAAACTCATAGATATCCTGCAGAACTCATATAATTTCTACAGCCTTTTTATTTACACTATGTATATAGAATCATGTCATGTTTTGACCTATTTATTATTACACTAATAACATTCGTGATCATTTGTCACTTTCATTTAGCAGAGCACATGTACAAATCTTCGACATCCCTCTAAAATATCCTTTACAATTTCAACGGCAAATAGGCTAGAAATCTTCCACTACATTTCAACGTTGCTACGGGAACTAGATTCAACTGTATTATAAAATACCGCAGAGGACTTTTATATAAGTCGAAAAGATAATATAGACTGCAAAGTAATTCATCTTCCTCTCTGGCATCAATTTTGCTAAAAGTCCTAAAAAAAACCAACTAAACATGAAATGCAGTACAGTAATGGCTATAGTCATCAAGATTTCAAATAATATTCCATGAGCGTTTAAATATTCCGACTCCATTCAGTAGATATTCATGAATGTGCGCTGAATTAAGATACAGAATCGACATATTCTAATGAAATTCAGCTCCATTTCATAGCTGCTTTGATGTTTCTAGATCGGTGAAGAGCTTCCCCAGCCCAATCCTTGTATCTTTTATTTCCTCTACAGTTAATCCACTACAGTGTATTTTATATAGGGACACCGATATGAGTATGTATGAAAAATACGAACTGAAGCTGTAGTATAGCAACGCCTTATATAGAGTGTATCATAAATCCTCAACTTTAGACATTTTGAGATGAGGTACAATCGTTAAGTTTACATTATTTATTCCAATGGCAAGATCATAAGTTTGAATAACTTCTAAGGAACAGACGATTACCAATGCTCTCCTGTGTTGTGTTAGACAATGAATTGAGTCATATTTTTTCTGCATCACGGTGATCCCGATACGCGATCAACTACAGTACGACCTGGAACGAAGTATACCGAATTTTGATTATGTTACATTCGCAGCTCAGTGAGAAAAATTATTGGCGACATTGTTAATTGTTAGTTCAGTTGTTGCTAAAGAAGGCTGTGAAAGAAACATAATCAAAATGGTACTCAATATCCAAGAAAAAGGATTCCTCGTCGAGCGTTATTTTCGTTCATATGCAGCGGAAACGGTATGTGAACTTAATGAAGAGGAGTTTCATAAAGATCCACCAGCAATGCGGACAATATTACTCTTAGTGAGTAAATTCAGGAGAACTAGCTCAATTTTATGTCAACACAAAGGAAGAAGAGGAAGGAAGAAAACAACTACAGGCAATGCACATAATGGGTATGGTGTTTGACACAATTGTGAATTCTTTTAAGAAAAGTCAGCAACGGATCGCAATTCTGAAGAGAATGTCAGTTCAACGAATGATCCATGAATTGTGTGCATTTTCGTACCGCATGCAGGTTAGTCATCGTCTACAAGCACGTGCTTTAAATCAAAGACTTCTATCAATTTTGTCATATACCATACCCACATATGCATTTTTTGTTGCAGTTTCTCACCTTCCACTTCTTCTTTCCGATTATTATTTGGAATTTTATAATGAAATTAGATTTAATTGTAATTTTTTGTAGATTGTAATGGTGATTTTGGCTCTAAAATATGGCGTTGACATAACATTGAGCCAGTTCGCCTGAATTTACCCACCAAGAGCAATTTTGTCCGCTTTGTATAACCTAACCAATAAAGAACATTTCTTTGTATTTTCTCTACAGAATTCTCCAACATCACCTCTCCAACGTTGTCTGTTTTCCTGGAATACACATTGGAACATTTAATGAAAAATGCTACAATTCTCAAAACCCTTTCACTGTAGACCACAAATATATTAGAATGTTATGTTTAACTTACTGCCCTGATTAACTTCTCAAAAGGATATTGTTTAATGACCTTGCATCCCGTTTTATAAAACATGGTCATATTAGTACATTATGCAACAAGCCTATAATGATAGTAATTAAGAAGCGAGTATGGATGTTTATGAAACGAGCGCAAGCGAGTTTCATAATTTTCATACGAGCTTCTTAATTACCATTATAGGCGAGTTTCATACGACTTTTTATGCTCGACCATATTTCTAACTTGAAATTACCGGTATTCAGATGTATACATTTTATTTGTATCTGACAAGATCGGAAGTGACCTTGTTCTAGGTCGTGAATTGTGAGATGTGCGCAGACGCGAAAGTATTGATTTTTTCCGAGGAACAATGTCATTGACCTTGATGTAATCCCGTTAAACTTGATAATATTATAATATTATAACCTTGATTATTGAATTCGACATTGAAAAACGAGATGACAAATTGAATTTATTTGAATATTATTTACAATTAACGCTAATTATTATAGTAACAGAACAAAACCTTTTGCGACAGTATTGGATTTCCAGCCTCCGTGACTTTTCGCTAATTCTCTTTCGATTGCATATCCGAGAATAATCGATACTTGCGGTTTTATAACGGTACAAAGCTGACTTGTCATTGGCTGGACACATGTAAGCTGAGTTATCATTGGCTGAAGACCTGTACATTAATGAGTAGGTGTACTTTAATGACATGCATTAAAGGACTGCTACCAGGTGTATAATTAGTACATTTCGGCATGGTCGAGCATAAAATATTCATCATCATTATCAACACCGTCATTAATGCTTTAATGTAGTTCCATGCTTAATCAAGCGAACAAACGCTAAATATTGAGTCTTCCTGACCATGTGAACAACATGCTTACCGCTTTTGACAATACAGAAAAAGGGTCGTATTCCAAGTCCCTGTACGAGAGAGGTAATGTTTTACTTTCTGCCGGAAAATTCATTTGATCTGTACTTCATTGGCTGACCATGATAATATCTTTGAAAAATATTGGAGTGCAAGAGGTCAAATCACTTTATTGTCAAACGCCTGGCATTAGAAAAAAACAACAACAACAATTTTCTGCCGGAAATCTAACCGGGCCATGCTGCATTTATAGTAGATATAATATTAAATCGTGTGCTGCAGTACAGGAATAGTTACATGACATGATATAGCAATAAAGGTTTATATGTGAATTGAATTTCCCTTCTTCCTACAATCCAATAAATTGTACTTTTGTGAATTTTATAGATAAAATAAAAATTGAGCAAAGTTGGCAAATCTCCGACTACATATTTCTTGTTGGTCGCTATTTCTTGTCCCTTTTTATTACTACATGACGGCACATTGCATCCACCACATCAAACTAATAATAAAACATATGAACTGGAAGAAAGAAAGCGAAAGTGTAACGACCTTACTTAAAATTTATTATGGCGACTCTCTTGAACGATACGTAAGAAGAGCCATAGCCATATCAATGTTTCAGTAATTACTGGTCGTACAACACGTTTCAGTTCAAAACCGAGACTAGGGCTTTAGGGATATGTTAAGAGGAGTATTGCGTGTGTCGAATGAGGTTACGTATAGAATATTAACACAAATTAATTCGCCCTAGTATCTGCAGAGGAATTACGACACCGCAAGGACATTCATGTCATTATGTCATTCGCATCATCATAACAGAAATTAATTTTCTTAAGATTGCCGATATATTTGCAAGCTATTTGCATGAGTAAATATCTAAATTTATGACACAGTTACATAGCTGGAAATCATGAATCTATTTACTTTCTTTTATCTTCTAACTTACAAGCGTGATGACGTGAAAAATACTCATAAACGCTTACTTCTATGGATCTCTTGAATTAAAATACAGAATATTCATCGTTTAAAGTATGGTTGTGTTATAAGACGACGTTCGCTCACGCAGAGATTCTTGTTGCTGCTACATTTATTTTGCTATTAGTGTCGCTCTAATTCCTTTTTGTTTTATTTTTGAACGCTATGCTTCGAGTTCTGGAACTACTTCATAGTATTTTTTTTAATACATACTGAAATTTCTGTCTTTCAAACCAAATTACATTTATTCTGCTTTTCCAAACTCTTTCACATTTTGTGCTTAAGTTTAAATATTTTGAAACACTTCAGTGAATGTTATACAGTAAAATCTGTTATAGGCGGAACCTGAATAAGGCGGAAACTTGTGCAATGCGAACACGTTCTCTCGTCTTGGAGGACAGAATAGTCAATATAGTGTTATTTATTTTGTATATTGCAAAACAAATGTAAACAAATAGGTCTTACTTACTTACTTACTTAATTACAAATGGCTTTTAAGGAAGCCGGAGATCCATTGCCGCTCTCACATAAGCCCGCCATCGGCTCCTATCCTGTGCAAGATTAATCCAATCTCTATCATCATATCCCACCTCCCTCAAATCCATTTTAATATTATCCTCATCTACGTCTTGGCCTCCTCAAAGGTCTTTTTCCCTCATGTCTCCCAACTAACACTCCATATACATTTCTGGATTCGCCCATACACAAATAGGTCTACAGCACTTTATATTATAAGAGCATATACAATTTTATTCAAACGCGTAAGTTTTATATGTCGTATACTAGACTGTATTTTATTCAGATATATACTAAAAGCCAGGTTATGAATAGACTAAACCGGAAACAACGTTCTGTTGCTCTCTTTCTGAGCTCTGTTGCCACATAGTGGCGCGAGATTCAAATCGTGTTCAGCGTTTGTCACCGATATGTTTAAAATAACTACTGTATATAGTTCTCGATAACACTATACGCAATAGTAGTAATTAAAATTACTGTTTTAAGAAAGCACGAGCTAATGACGCTGGTATGAAAAACCCGACTCGTAATGCAAGTGGTACTGCAAATGAACTGGGAAGTTTGGCTACACTGTCTCCGTGATTCCGTTGCCAGATTTTCGTTAGCAGACGACATTTTCACGTGAGATCCAATGAAAAGCTCGGTTCTCCTTTTCCCCTCCAACCCCCCACACTCAACGTGTCAACACTACACAGGCTAACCCTCTAACCGCACTTTCCTCTCGCCCTCCCAACTACTTCCTGTTTAGTCGGTTCATAACCTGGCTTTTAGTACAGACATACAGTGATTATTACTATTTTAAAGGCGATTTTAAGCTACATACTACTCACAAATCGGCGACTAGTATTCATCATAATCTGGAAACCCTGATCAGGCATTGTATAAGATGACAGATTTATCCTGTGATCCGATTCGGTTGTCTATTCTCCATTACGATGTCACTCCTGTCATGTGATTCACTGAGTGATTTGCTAAGATGCAAATTTATATTTAGTCGCTTAGAGCTAACAAGCTAATAATTTTACGACGCTACGATTGCATTTATAAAAACACAATGAAAATGCCTGTAATTAACGAAATAAAATTGTTTCTATTTTTATGTCAACGTGAAGTTTACGTTAAACTTTGTATTGACTCAACTAGTGAGTACATAAAATTTCTGTCCAGCAAGTAGTGATATATCGTTATCCGCCGGTGGAATGTGGCAGCGCGGAACACTGTGTGAAAAAAAAACACTGTCAAATTACTTCCAGTGTTCAAATGCGACATCTTTTAAACAATTAATTTCATTTTCCACGTAACTCAGATATAGTCTATTTATTTTACCTTGTAACAAACATACACAAACAAATTTTCGGAATTAACGTAATGTTTAATCCTCGGATGATTTCTTGCCGATTCATGCAATCGTGTTAATAAAATGCAAATTACTTGGGTATAAAGTAACAAAACAGTTTGAAACATGATAAATGCATAATAAGAGAAAAATTAGTACATATATCTATGTTATTCTCATTTGAATTCTTGTACATAAATATACTGTAGAGTATTTAATATATAAATTTGTAACTATGTCTTCGTTCTAGAAAAGATTTTGTTTTTATAAGCCGTAAGATTGTCGTGAACGGAGTATAGTAACAGTAACGTCAACAGAAAAATAATAATTCGGCATAATCAGCATTTTCTAAGTGTATGACTATTAGCAGAATCAAACTTCCTGAAGCCAGGAAAACAAACGAGGAAAGTAGAAATATATATACATAGTAAAATGGGTCAAAGCAAGAAGAAAAGTTTGAAGAGACCACGTATTAAGGATGTTAGACGATCGTTTACCAAAACTCGCAATGACAGCAAAACCAGACATTCCTAGATATATTGAAACGTTGACAGGAAAGCTGGCCACCTGCCTTGGAACACAATAGCACCGATTGAAATAAAACAAGATTGAATCCCAATTTAAGAGGAAGAAGAGAGGAAGAAACTTCCTGCTTTCTAACTTCCAGTCCAGCCACTGAAAACAAGCTCTTATCTACGAAATGGATCTGACCTGCTTATACCGATATCGAAAGAGAATCCACCAACCCTAGCCAGATACGCCTGTATTTGTGTTCTTATAGACACTGTAGCAGCGGTAGCGGTTATTGTGTTTGAATAATTTATTATTTGGAGGTAAAATATAAATGAAAGACTACGTGACCTACTTAAGATTCAGAGAAGTTCCTAAATAAAATCAAAGAAAGAATTGCATTCCATTTTGTCTTTCTCAAACTTATAATTCTGCTTATTCAGAACTGCACATGCATAGATGACAAATGACAGGAAAATCTCAGACTATCTGTCTGTCTGCATATTTATGAGAAGTACATAAATTAAATCCACTTCTCATGACATCACAAAACCCTATCTCCCTGCATCCCATATGCTTTTGTAGGTATACTGGATGAAATATCGGCACAATTTTTTTACTTATGCTATCGGTATCGCCAATAAAATTGATATCAATATTAAATTCGCATTAGACCTAATTCACTACACTTGCATAAGGCTAGCCCCATATTGCTTTCGCCGGTTCATCTATCCATTCGTACGTACGTAATGATGAAGTAAGTTCTAGTGATAATGTAAGAGGATATTCACAGGGGAGTTTTGATAGGGTGAGCCAGTCTCCTTCTGACACTTACATGTATCGAAGTCTAACTCAAACCTTAGGACAACAGAAACGCTCAGACAACACGTACAAAGGAACAATTCCAATCTTTTATCAAAGTTTGGAATCTAACTCGGAACTCCCTGTTTAGGAGCCATAACATAACATAACATAACATAACATAACATAACATAACATAACATAACATAACATAACATAACATAACATACATTATAAGTTCCATTTTCAAACTTTCCAGACAAATAAGTCATAATTTGGGAAAGGAAGTTCATGCATTTGCATATTTGTTCACTATTGTTGTGTGAATATGCTGAAAGATTAACTACATTAATCATAAATTTCTGAATACAATGATATTACATTTATTGTGTATAAAAGTGCATATTTTCCTTTATTTATAAAAACATCATATTTTAACATTTATGCAGGAAAACTGCATATTATGTATGTTTGTCTTTCCCTCATTTTTAAAAGTGTGTAACCTCGTAAACACGATTCATTTATGTTTATGAATTTTGAACGTAACGATGACGCCCTCGTAGGGAGCCTCTCAAGTTAGCAATTGGAATCCCTTTACTACATTATTTAGCAGATTTCGATAGAACAATAATTATCCAGTTTAATATGAGTTCCATGAAATGTAAGAGATAAATTGAACGAGATAACAGCAAATATTTTTTCCTAAAACCCTGGCTATTATCAACGTAAAGATATTCAAGATATTCTTGAAGGAAAAACACCCCAAAAATCAACAACATATTCTATAGAACAGCTCACAGCTTTTGTGCAAGCCCCTCTTACTTCTTGTGACGTAGAACGAAGTTTTTCGCGCTACAAAGCTATGCTGACAGACAACAGGCGAAGAATGACAACAGAAAACATACGTCACTGCTTAGTTGTGAACTGTAACAGCATAAATGGAGCATTCAGCAATGAGACAAGCACTTCAAAATCCATAGACTAAACGTAAGTTACCTATACCATATTATTATGTTAAAATTATCTCAGATTAATAATGCATATTTTGTAGCATATTTATCTATTTTTACGGCATAAATGCATACATATTCAATTCTTAGGGCATGAACTTACTTTCCCTGGGCATAATATAAGTTAAATCTATTGGAACATACACGTCCAGCTATCCAGGAATACTTAATAAAACGACGAAGAAACGAGTCTGGACTTTGGTCATTATGACTAGGCAGGTAAGTTGTTATTACATTAAAAACACAATTTTCACGAAAATGGTTCTTTGACTCCTATTTACTTCAAGGCTTCAAATATAGTAAGTCATTGGATTCATCATTTTAGTTGTAATTATTATAACAATTAATTGTCTGAATGTATTATGGGCTCATCCCAATTCCAACAAATTTTGAAAACTATAATAGGCCTATTACAAATTTTTATTTATAAATATATAAGTCATGCATTCCTTCTTGACATGATATTTACAATACACATCAATATTTCTACCTGAAAATGTAAATGTATAGGGTCTAGGTTAATTAACTGACTAAATTTTTCATGTCTTACTGAAGCCTGACATCTTGAACACTTATTGGACTGGATCTTTATTCCATTCAGCCACTCAATTCTATCATTAAAAGAACCTAATAGACTTTAAAATATATAATTAAATATAGAAAAAAGACGTTAAAATTATAAAATTATTAACCCTGAGTCACAGAAGAATAAGCAATTAATGCGTTCATGCCAGTTTGATGTATAGAAATTAAACTCACAATAACACATACACATACACTCACCCATACATACATCCATACGACTGTACATACAACTATAAATACATACTTACATAATTAAATAACGATGACTAACAAGTGATTACCTTGTATTTACAAAAATAATAATTTCTTTAACCACATTATTACTGTATTTAGATTAACTACGTTATTATTATAAAATAAAATTGGACAGTTAAGTAATATTTTGTCCTCGAGTAGAAGACCTTGCAAAGCAGAAACATATTTAAGAGTTTTCTATTTTGAGAAAAATCAATTTTTAAAGAAGTTTACTGATTCACTTACAAATTTATATATAAGAAATATCGCTTCTTAGCCATAGGTCTACATATATGTAAGTAGACTAGTCAATTTAGTCCGTTTTTACAGAATAATACGAGAAATTGTACTCAAGTAATTTCGCGCTAAATACGGACGAGTTTTCCAAGATCATAATCGACCAATATCTAAAGGGGAACATACATTAATAAGCAGTTTCGAAACTTTGAGTGTATTAATTTTCCAAGTACGGTTGGCAGAAAATCCCAAAAATCGTGAAAGCTTCATATCAAACCCAATTTACAGAATATCCGGTACTTACACGAAACGTTTTAGTGTGTACGTAGTAGTTGAACTGATTAAGGACAACGCAATACAGCGATGACAATTATGAAGACTTTGTCTCGAGAATTACCGTGTAAGAAAAGCAAACGAAGCCATTAAGGAAAGCTGAAGCCTTAATCAATAGCAGCAAAGTAGGGGGCCTGTGGTGGAGATTGTTTGTCGCCGGTATGTGAGCAGAGCGCTTGTTACAGTCGCACATAATGAGGAAGCGCGGCTGCTCCTTCCTGTATAGGCATCTGCTGAGACAGCACCGCCGGAGTATTGATTCCGCAGCTACTGACAATTCCTGCTCCCTGCAGAACGCTTACGCGTCGGGTTATCTCCTGCTATTCAAATAATCCCCACCCCACCCTCCGAAATAGATAACTTATCTTCATTTTCAATCCTATGTGGTACTTGTACACTATCTCAAGGTTTTCTGTGTCGTCTGCAACTTTTCCGGTACGCGTGCACAGATTTGGCAACCTGGCCTCATATCTAAACCAAACGGTTCAACGGTCCAAAGGTCTCATTGAATAGAGTCCACGCTGATGACAGGTATTGTGATACGTATGTTGCTATCTGAGCAGGCGAGCTCGCACAGGGTTCAAAAGTTTAAAGCGACGAGTTCGAAAGGCTGAACGAGTCAAAAAGTTACTGAAAATATCGAAAACTGCTTTCCTCTCAATATCTCTATTTTCTCGGAGTCAAGAACTAGGTAAGAACTTCTACTATCTGTATAAAGTTACTTCGAATTCTGGAAAGATTTACAGAAATTGCTATACGATCTATATGAAACTACAGAATACAGAACGACAAAACGACATTTCGTTAATATGATCCAATAAGAGCAAAGTGATCAGTACATTTCAGATATCACTCCTAATTTCTTTGTTTATTTTCTTGTTTCAATCAATCAATCAATCAATAAATCAATCAATCAATCAACCAACCAACCCATACATACATATATCTGCAGTGCCTGGGAAAAGTGACATAAGTCAGTTTCCACAAACCTTTTTTGATCATTTATTGGCAACTTACACTGGTTTATGTCGATTTGATTTTTTTCTGTATGAATTATTGTAATGAGAGAAATAATTATGTCTCTTTTTCCAAGCGAGCAGATGTTCCGTAAGTTGTCAATAAATGATCAAAAAAGGTTTTTGGAAACTGACTTATGTCACTTTTCCCAGGCACTGCAGACATACATACATACATACATACATACATACATACATACATACATACATACATACATACATACATACATACATACATGCATGCATGCATGCATAACATTATGTACACACTAGAGGTGAACAAAACTAACTGCCGCTCTCGCTCGCTGTGTTCGTTGCACTTGTCTTTCAAGTCTCGTCTCGTAATTTCGTGAACTTCGAGTCTCGTTCATCGTTCTCGAAATAGCATTTGGTCGGCGTGGAAAGATTTCGTAACTTTGAATAACATACATCATTCAAATAAATAACGTTAGAAATGTTTAATCGAGACAAAAAGACAAAACAGAACAGTATCTTAGTTATCAAAATGTTCTGGTTCTATTATATATTAGCTATGGTTATATAAATAGAAAAAAAAAACAATTCTCAAATAAATTTGCATTTCTAAGAAACATAAAACATAACGTTAAATATAGCATTAATATTGTTTTACTTGAGAGAGTACACTTGATCTCAAACATATGAAAAGAAAAATCATAGCCTTTTAATAAGGGTCTAGTAATTAAATAAAGATAGGAGAGCGGATTATTATACACTGAAAGATAGAGACGATGTTTCAAATAGGCTTGATTGTTTATAACAGCTGCCAAAGTAGATGAAAGTTCAGTCTGGTATAAACAACTGTGACGATTCAAGGTTGCTTGACGTTCGAGATTTGATCACTCCCGAAGTCTTGAAACACTCACAAGCAGTCTTTACGTCAACGACGCGACGTATACAACATTGTCGTGCGGGTTTTCGGCTGTGCAGGCGCTGTTAGGTTTGCTTTGTCGACCGTTGTTCAACTCTAGTAAACACAACATAATTTATAAACAAATGGTATTGTCAGTTTTGAAAGTTAAAGGGCGTAGACTTCTGTACATTTTCAATGCAATCTCATATGTTGTTTTCGACGGAACCGTCGCCTTGCTGAACCTACTTGGAAAAAAAATTGCTGCACAGATACTTTATAAGTCCGAGAAAGGAGGCAGTGCGCATGATCAGACATACAACGAAACAAAAACTAATTTTATTTCTTCAACTAATCCTCTCTTTCTGAAACAGGTCGCTTGTCCTCTGTTCTAAGACTGAACATTACTGTTGTCTTACAATCTATCTGTACTGAATAGTTCTGTGACTTTGTTATGGTCGCTGTAGTGATTTAGTTTTCTACAGGAAATCTACATGTTTTATATATTTATTTTACACTCATAATATTTGTAACGTCAAGCGGTGTTGCCACGTTTTCGTTGCATAGATTATCTCAAATTATAATTATTTTTATCGACACCAATACACCTACATTGATTTGTACCACCTATCATCATCAGCAACAGTAGGTAAATTTTAAGCTATAAGATGACTGTTAATTAAAATTGAAATTAAAATAACCAAACTTTTTTGTCGTCATCAATCAACTTGAGATGTGAAAACGTTCTTTCATACTACACCTGGAGTTGACATCGGTACGTCCTTTCAAAATGCTAAAGTAACAGTGATAGATATATTATGTCAACGCTTCTTGTGAATGAATCGATATCTAAGAAGGCCTAATCAAGAAACACACTCTTATTTGATCTCTTTAAAAGAAAGTATCGGTAGGGAATTAATTGAATAAATATACTATCCAAACTTTCACGGGTGATAAGAGGTGATCATTATGAACAATTTTCTTAAATGATCCCATGTCCGAAACGTACCATTTGGTAGTTAAAAGTCTTGGTATTATGTGTAGTAACTGTAGTGAACTATCATTGAAATCGGTTCATCTTTCTGAAGTTCGGTTCTATATTCCCAATCCTGTAAACTACTTGGTCTGTTTGACATCGTAAATTATATTCTGATTTATAAAGTCTTACAGTTTTTCTTCCATTCCATTTGCCTTGCAATAAATTAAATACATATCTGCAAGTCACGTTAATGGGAATGTTCTCGTGATTACAAGAGATTAAAGGAACCAAAATTATTGCCTATAAGTAATGTGCAACTAAAATAATCCTAATCCCATATAAATAGGGTAGCTATATATAAAATGAAGCGAGGTTTCAGTTCACTGCCCATAAGTTCGATGCCAGATCACTAATTTAATGTGGGAATACGCTGCAAACAAGATTCTGTAAGTATTCGCATGAACTTAGTAACTTTTATAAAAATCACCAGGGCATTATCATGGCATACATTAAAGAAAACAAAATGATTAATTTTACCACGGCACTGAAATGTTACTTAAACCAGTTAGCATGCACATCAAAATCTGTATTAACCAAAGGAAACGTTTTCGGACATACCTATATGAAAGCATGCATCATGATCTCTTCTATCATCCGTAAACATTTCTGGAATTCCTTGCCACAGGAAATCAGGAGCAGTCGGAGTCTAAAATCTTTTAAGTACACTCTACTTAAAAATGTTTTTATTGAACAGAACTACACTCTTCCGGAAGTTTCTAAATAGTCTTAAATGACCAAGTAGTTATTTTTTTTCTCCTCTCTTCCTTTTTTATTTTCTTGATATATTACTTAATCGTTTCTATCTGTATGCTATATAGTACGATTTTGCTATTCAACTTTTTATGTCTTGTAACACATATGTATTTTCCTATTAGTATATTAACTATATATTATATCTCAAGTGAATTAATCGTCGAATTTATCTCGAGCAGTTTATGTCATAAATTGTATATATTCCGCTTATGTTATGTATTACTCGACCGAGACTAGTGGAGCCGCGGGAGTAGTGTGAACTATCGCGATGCGGTATTACGAACGCATGAACAGTAGCGCCACGACTCCGGGCTGCAGGACTCCACTGGCCTCGGTTGAGTAATAACTGATTTTGATTGTATGTAATTTTCTAATTTATTTTATATTTTCTTATATTATGTAACTGATCTCGGCTATTTGTAATTTTCTACTATATTTTTTGTAATCTCTAAGGTATCTTCTTTTATGTTGTTTTGTAATCTATCACATAATTTTGTTTTTCATGTATATTATTGAAACCTGACTAAGTGGAAGGGACGGCCTTATGGCCTTAACTCTGCCAGGCAAAATAAAACTACTATTACTACTACTATTAGACTATTAAAAGTTTGTAATACAGTTATAGAAACACCCGGTATACAGTGTAAGGTTAAAATTGGCTCAAATTGTCAAAGAAAGGTACATAATTATAATATTAAAATTACATGGCTGTTTGAAAAATGATTTAAATTTTAAGAATAGAATATCATTATTACTTGCGCACAAGAATATCTCGTATATGAACAAGCACAGAGTCCATACCTGTGGAGTAACGGTTAGCGCGTCTGGCCGCAAAACCAGGTGGCCCGGGTTCGTTTCCCGGTCGGGGAAATTACCTGGTTGAGGTTTTTTTCGGGGTTTTCCCTCAACCCAATATGAGCAAATGCTGGGTAACTTTCGATGCTGGACCCCGGACTCATTTCACCGGCTTTATCACCTTCATCTCATTCAGACGCTAAATAACCTAAGATGTTATAAAGCGTCGTAAAATAACCCACTAAAAATAAAAAAAACAAACACAGACCAGTATTTTCTGAACTAGAGTAATTACTTTAATAAACATTGCTTGCACTTTAATTACTCAAACAGAGAAAGAAATATGTTCGTAGTAGTACAAGTAAATAAAGAAGGAAATGGAAATTTCACAGCGATATAGTCATAATGATACGTAAGCAAGCCCCTGTGTTTACAATATAATTACTCATTACTAATAGAGTATCATTTATAAGCATTATAAATGCGAAACATTAATGTTTCATTAGATCTCTCCGTTCTGATTACGCAAACAATGGAGAAGCCCATAATGTCTTGATATTAAAGCGATGATTTTAGATTAGAGACATCAAATTAGTATTATATCGTGTCATGTTCATAAAATCCGCCCAAGGAAAAGATCACGCAATCTGCGAATTATACAGGCATTTACAACACCACAAACAATCCCCTCCTCTCTTGATGGGGTGTGTCTTAATTTATCCCGCACGGCAATTTCACTGCGCTTACTCTCATCAACAACTTCACTTCATTTGAAACATCTCTCTTGTGCTAAAGGAAACTGTGGGAATGTGAGAAAATACTTCCTTTGTGTGAATAAAGCGGAGCTTGTTATAGCGGCTTGACTGACAGCCTCGTTTGCTTCCAAAGAAACAGCAAGCTTATGTCGTGACACGTTTTAATGTTCAACTGTCCTTGTAAATGATTAGAAAGTATGTTCTTATTGTGTAACTTCCTAATTCGTATAAAGTAACAGTTCTTAACCTCTTCACTATCAATTACTTTTTATTTAAAAAAAGTCTCTACTGTCTTTCGAAATATAATTTAGTTTTCTTTATGTTCCAGATTAGTCTAACACAGAATCTTCAGCAATTAAATTTACCCACAATTTTCATTAATACGGGGTATATAATAGTTTAAGGACACGAGTTTACTAAAATTAATACAATTATTGTAAAAATAAACCTTAAAGATAAGTTTCGCTCGTCCATTCCGAATTTTAAACTTATCTCACCAAAGTTTTGCCAGTCTGTTAACATTTCGTTTTATCTTTTTTTTCTTTCTCTTTTTTCTGTTTTGTTTCAGTTTTTAATAAGAGTATGTTTCTTTTTCCTTCTTTATGTTTTATAAATTACTTTGTCGGTCTTGAACATTGTAATTCAGGACCGTTTTTGCAAAACTTGCTAACTGAAAAATTTGTAAAATTGAGATTTTGATGGATTTGTTAACATAAGGCAGGCCTCTACATGATGTTCAAAGCGTCTTAGTAAAGTTGGGTTATTTCTCTACATTGTAGTGTGTCAAAGTGCGATCGTTTTTTCAAAACTTGCTTTCTGCTATAAGTAAGACATACAGCAAAGCTTGCTTACTATAGCCTAGTGTTTTGTCTCTCCTGTAAAATTTAGTTTTTTTTTCAGTTAGCGAGTTTTGCAAAAACGGTCCTCAATTGGGCTTTGCCTGTTATGTTCAATAACAAATGAATAAAAAAAAAAAACAGAAAAAGTCGTTCTGCCACTGTGATGTTCTACGGGTATTATGATCGACGACAGTCACAACAGTTACAATACACAGCTAATAGTTACAGAATAACTCATGGGTTTAATTGACTTCACCTATGGTTGGTCATAGCAATGAATTTTACTTCAATTTCAGTAGACTAATGGAATGAAAATAATGGTTCATTAAATTTGTAGTTCGGCTACTGATATTTATGTCCGAAGCCACTTTTGAGAAATCATTACAAATTGGAAAAGAACATATACCGAGGATGCTATGCTCTGTACTCTACTCCAACCAGGAGAAAGTCTCAGGGGAATGAGACGCAGCGGGGTAATGCTGTGAATGAATGTTGATGTCATAAGATGTCATAAGGTCACACACGTGGGTACACTCATCTCCATTGGCTAACTCTCAAAAGCACAAACGATAGCACTGATACACACATACTTATACTAACCTAGTTACAAAATTAGATCACGGTTAATCTCCTGGTCTTTTGATCCCTCCATACAGGAAATATCATGTGCAGGAGGGCGCATGTTTTTTAAACTGACGTTATAACGATAATATTATCTACTTCGCTCCAATATATGACGCAATAGTAAGCAAATTCCTTTCACGGTTGATCTCCTGGATGGAGAACAGTATGTAATAAAACTCACATCATCAAGAATTTACAGGAACAGTAAAAGAACTGTTACAAGAAAACTAAGGCATGACATAATAGCCTAATTCTATGGAATCATGGCAGTTCCGGTATCAATATACGGATGAGAAACATGGCTCTTAATCGCCGGATGCAACAGCGGATTGGCGCGGCAGAAATGCGAATCCAAAGGAGATCCGCATAGGACTCGCATTCGGAAGGTCCGTGGTTCAAATCCCCGGACCGACCAACCTTATTGTGGTTTCTCCCTGGTTTTCCATAGTTACTTAGCAAATGCCGGGTTGGAATTTTCATTTCCACGATCCATTTCCCTTCCTTTTCCCTATAAAAAATTAGATTTCATATCATATCATTCGTATTCATCATCTCATTCCATAGGCATATTCAAGTCATGATGCATGTCTTCATCCGCTTACGAGAGGGGTGTCCTCTCCGAAACTGTCTCTGGGTTCCAAGCTTTCTGCAATACCTCTGTCAGGATTCATTCCTTAAGAGCACTTCCAAGGGCACTTTGACACATTGGAAGAGCTGTTGGAATGGATTCTGTGCTGCTTGGTTACCTCGGCGGTATGAACGTAGGGCGGGGAGATGTAGGGTGCCCATTGGGTGAGCGGTCTAATGCGGCCGCTGGGTTGGCACACCTTATCTTCATTCATCCCATAATGCGAGGTGCATAATAGACCTCAGTCTGCCGACGTGCTGAAGGATCGTCCCTAACCCGCCCCTAGCCACCGTTCTCTAATCTTTTATCCCTAAGCAGGTTAGAATTCAACAGATTAAAAAGGGAAAGAAGAAATATAATAAGAACTATAAATATATATATGAAAGAATGGAAGCAACAAGGTTACGTTATTAATTACTACTTTAGAGATCTACTGGCAAAAAAAGAATAAAACGTCTGAGAAAAAGTGGTTAGACGAATTTAAGTAAAATATGTTTAACCGAAAGATGTTAATTTGGTGTAAGTAGTGCTAGTAATTATTATGGTAAGGATGGTGACATAATTTTGCATCCTCTTTTCAGCGTTTTCCGACTTCGTTCAGATTGAGAAAACCCAGAGTGTGATAAATTATAAAATATTTTGAGATCATATACCTATATTATTCTCATCATTCAGAGATCACTATCATGAACGCGAAAAAATACGTATCATTTACACTTTTACTCCCATAAATTTCCTCTACTGAGATGAGCCAAGTCTGAGAATTGTGTTAATGTATCACTAAGTGAAGTTCATTTGTTATAAAATAATATACAGTGAATGACGAGATCGTAGGTTATTTGAAAAATTCTTTGACATAGCTTACAGAGCAAGGAAAATCTCATGATAATTTCCAACTCTGCATATGCAGAGAACATTTTATTCATTCGATTCTGACATAACATTATTCTGGAATAATGAGCTTAAATCTGGATTTTTTTTTAAATATGCACCGTCGTTACAAAAGAAAGACACTTCAAAATGTTACAAAATCATGATCACTGAAGGTATAGAAAATCTACTTCTAGATATTTGTCCAGTAACAACGAAAATTTGTATCGATATATTATTATATTATATTATCGATTACGGCACATCATGATTCCGCTAAGATGGCCACCACTGCTTCTGAAATGGCATTTTTTTGTCATTGAATTATTAACCAAAACGAATTCAGTTACAGCTGTGCAGCGGCATTTTGGAACACTTTTCTGAAAATTTCCATTTAGGCCTACTGTTGTCACAAGAAATTTGAAATAACTCAACGTTGTGAGAAAGACGGTTTTCCACATCACTGAAAAGATAATTAATAGAACTTTCGGATATGGGAGACTGAAAATGCTAGGGCAACCATAAAGTATTTACAGTATTTCCAAAGTTTTACGTTGCTACGCTTTTCACAAAATGCGACTGTGGTCTTAATATAAAGGCTGTTAAAATAGTATCCAATATTTTAAGAGGTGATACTATACATCAGAACAAGAAATAATGTCTAAGAACCATGGGTCCTACAACACATACTTTCTGATATCTGAACACTTGTTCATAGGAGGTGCTTAATGTGACGTTCATTCATGGCAATGTATTTTTCTTGTGACAATACAGCAGACTACCAGATAATCATACCATAGTTGACACCCCTGGCACGAAATAATGATACGTCGCAAGGAATACTGAAAACAAAAGTCTGGTTGCGGATATGAGCGGGGTTCAGCAGAGATGATGTTATGAATTTTCGTAAACAGCATGTGTGGGCTGATGTAAATCCCCCTGGAGTTGAAGAAACAAGGCATAAGCGCCGATTCTCAGTCAACTTATGGGCAGGCGTTCATGGTGATAGATTAATAGGGTCATACGTGCTACCACAGACATTAACTGGGATCGTTATCAGGACTTTCTTATTAACGTATTAAAACAAATTTCAAAGAGTGCGTGATTCCTTACGCAGAATGGCAGAGGAATGCATTGCCATGAACGGACGTCACATTGAGAACCTCCTATGAACAAGTGTTCAGATCTCAGAAAGTATGTGTTGTAGGACCCATGTTTATTAGACATTATTTTCTTGTTTTGATGCATACTAGTACCTCCTAAAATATTGGATACTTTTTTTAAACACTCTGTATACCATGTGTCATAGGGTGCATACATCGAACATTTTCTAAGCTGTCGGAAGAAACTTAAAGAATGTATTTACAAAATCGTCTATGGTGATTTTAATACTTATAGGGTTCTGATCCTATAAATTGTTGAATCTATTTCCTTTCTTTTGCAGTAACCCTTTATATTCAAGCGTCAATATGTTGTACTGTAGGCTATTGCTATACGACAAACGGATCTGAAACACTGACCCAAATAGCTTAGCAGTAGTGTTACTTTCTGTTGTTCGCAAACATACTCCATACAACTCACTCCCATCCTTATTTAGCTCATTAGAGAAGTCTAAAGATCCTGCCAAGGGAAAAGACAAGACACCAAAGAAATAGGTGTTGACACATTTCATAACTTCAAATTTTCAAAGTTAATCTGAGCAATTCTTAAAATAAAATTGTATTACCACTAATTAACATGTATTTTATTAACATTACATACAGATGCACACACACCACGGATTAATAAGTGACACGAAAAGCGTAATAGTTAGCAAATTGGTAACCATTAAGTAGTAACTCAATTTGTGAACTAAACAGATGGTCAGGCTCGGTGGTGGTTCAGGACGAGGACAGGTTCAGGAGAGGAAATGGTTGCAGAAAAGGAACCGAAATCAAGTAGTTTCGTTCACATATTTTCCGGGGTTTCAGATCTGTTTGTCGTATATAAGCAAAAAAATCTCTGAAAAACATAACAATTAAAAACACCACGTTAAAAATAATATTAATAGAAATGATTTAAAATTTCATATTGAATTTAAACAAACGAATTAACTCTATATCCTCTCATTCGAAAGAGACAAAATCTGTGCGCTTATGGAACATACTGTAGATAGCAGTTATCTTATATGAGCCTGGCGAAGATGGCGTCTCTGAATGGAAGCTGTAAAGGAATGGAATATCATGAGCTCTTCTCCCTATGCATAACATTTTCCAGAAAATATCGACTTGATATAAAGCCACGAATACTCTTGTCTTACAACACCGTCATGTTTCCAGAACTCATAAGACGGAACAACCTTCATGTGATCCTCCGCTACTTGTTCGTCAGAGATCGGAATTGAAAAGTAAACACCATCGCTTTTCTTCTTCAACATACAGGACTACAGTCTTGTGAGACGTCACAACATACGAGAACACAAAACACAATTCATGAATCTTATAAAACCTTGTCACAGTATTCAGATAAGTCAAAATACAATGTAATATAATATAAGAATATTTATTTTATATGTTCAGTCGAAATTATTTATCAATATTTAAAAAACAACAACATATATTTATAAATATAAATAATTCATTGAAGTTAAAAGATTTAATGCTAATGACTTCGCCTATTTGACATCTTCAGGCATGTATTCGAAATATTTCATGTGGTACATTAATTCTACAAACAAGTTCAGTAGCTTGAATTTAAACACTGAAATGCTTCACGACTGGCTCAACTTCCTGTTATCAAAAAGGTTATACCTACAATCTACTTTGCAACTTAAATTGAAGGATCCATTTGAAACGCTTCGACGTCTGCTAATAAATGAAGTTCATTATTGGAATTAACAAGAACTACAAGATTTTATCGCTTCACTATAGTTATAATTTTAACAAATACAGTAAAGGCTTGATATAATACACACATAACGACACAAACCATTAATTTATAAAACACATATATGATCATGTATAATGCAGTAATAAGATATATTCAGAAGTAATTAATCTTAAACACAGGGTAACATTTAGATAATTTGAACCTGTTTTAATGTCCATAATTTTAATTTGTTGTGTGCTAATAGTTGTTTTAATCATTGTTATAAATTGAAGTTGATTTCGTTTTAACCGTCACACAAATAAAATAATAAAAAACAACAATTAACTCAACTGTTATTTATTATTTAATTTCAAATTTTCAGGAAATCTGTAGCCATTGAAACTGTAGAGAATGACCTACTTTAATGGAGATATATGCATAATTTCATAAATGTTAAGTAAACAATATTAGTATTTATAATATAATCTGTTTGCCTGCACCTATATAATATTGCAATATTGTAAATTTATAATAGTAATTAATGTATCCAGGTACTATTTAATAGTAATAAAGACATCCAAATTTAATTTGCATATATGGTTTTAATTTGTTTATTTTAAGAGTGTATATATATATATATATATATATATAGTTAATGGTAATTCCAATCACAGTAAAATTAATGTACTACATGAAATATTTCAAATACATTCCTGAAGATGCCAAATAGGCGAACACGCTAGCAGTAAATCATTTAACTTCAATGAATTATTCATATTTATGAATATTTGTCGCTTTTTTAAATACTGATAAGTCATTTCGACTGAATATATAAAATAAATATTCTTATATTATATTACAAATCATGAAGTTAGCCGAAACCATATTATTTCCATTTATAAACTAAATTTCTGTCGAAGTTGCAAAATATATTTGATATATTGTAATAAGTGTCTCTTCTTAACTTAATGGTAGAGTAACACACAAAATCGAAAACAAACCGTCTTAGGTGGTGTTGTCTTTTAAATTCACGAATCGAAGATATTTTATGGTCTTGTAATAATTGGGTGAATAGTCAGTTTCGTTACCACACACTAATGATGATTACGTTTTTCTCTATGAAAAACGTAATTAAATATTATTTCTTCTCAAAGAATTGAGGAGAGGAGTTATTCTCATTATCATCCGATATTAATACGTGATAGGAAGTATTTTCTTGTGGAAGGGTCAATGTTCCAACATTTGGTCTATAAAATATTAAAATTTGATCAAGTTTAGTAATGAAGAGGACTACGCTTCATTAAGATTTTCATAGATTGTATAAAATGTATAATCTGAATTTCTTTGTGAAATATTCCAGAGAGCGGGCAATTTGAGAAAGTGAAAAGGTGGATTTCACTTGCAATGTAAACAGTTAATTTTAGACTTGGAGACGTAACTTTCTTTTTCTCAAACATGTCCGCCGCACATAGTCTGAAAATGATAGCCACGACTGCGAAGTTTGTTGTTATGTCGCAAAATATAATTTCAAAATTATTTGTATTTGTTTTACAAACATCAATAGGAAGTTTAAATTTTATTTCAAAATTCATTTCCATTCTTCAGACACCATTCAAGTGTATAAATATTAATAGTTCAATAAAAATCCTCTATACCCAACCCCAACATCTAAACTCTGCATTATAGGAGTAGGCTACTCTGCATTCATTTCAGTCACGAAAACGTTTCTGGTTTATTAAAGAAATCAACCGAAAATTCCTTTTTACCTGTTTATAAATACAGTTATATTAAATACCACCACCTTTGTTGTAGTTATAATTAATAGTTTTTGGGGTTTTAGTATTTAGTATAGATAAAGCTTTTCGCACATTGGATTCCATTCGACTTACTCACTGTTCCGGAATTCGTTAAAAATCGTAACACAAATTGTAATGTTCGTTTCATCGTCTGAGACTTCGAAGGGAGTGTTTAAAAATACGGTAGGTTTCTTGTGCAGGAGGTTGTTTCGAGGTCTGGTTTTTTCTTTATACACTGATATGTAAAGGAAACCTGTGGTTGAGGGACAAACGATGAATTTTTCTTTCACTCACTCACACACTCACTGGACAGTCTCTACGCCTGGAGATGCTACATGGCCGCAGACCACCAGACGGCCGGCAGGAGAAGAAGCGCTGTCAAGGCACTGAGAGGCGAGTACGCGGGCAGCCTCGCCGCCGCGCCGTGGTACATGGCGGCCGGGTGCTCTCCTGCAACAGCGGGCAAGTCAAACTTTGATCACTCCATAATGAATACTTTGTTTAAGGAAAAAAACACAGATTAAGGCATTTTTAAATACAGGATCCGGCATTTGGTTCTGACGAGTTTCAACATGGTGTTGTAAAGGGACTATAAGTTTTAAAAATTAAAAAATAACACAGTATGTAGCTCGAATAATGCAATTTATTGGAATGTCCTCATTTTTTTTTAAATTACACATTTCAAGTGATCGTCTTGGTATCTTATGACTAGGCCTGTGACATTGGAGCATGTGTACAGTGAAAGAAAGTCAACTCACTCCAGGATATACACAGAGTACGTAGCACCGCTCCGTCTCGTACAGTACAGTCTGCAGAAGAGATTAATACACACATTCCTCTGAATTACTTTCTATCTTTATTTAACTTCATTTCAATTATTAGAAAATTCCAATCAGCACATGTTGGGTTATATTTATTGTCTATTGCGTGCTTAGTCTGTAATTTCAGTGAACAACAAGAAGCATTCTCAAAGTTTCGAAAGCGAATGAGTGTCTACTACTGTCTAGTATGGATTTGAATGTAGAAAACTGCGATACGACAGTTGCATATGTGAAATATTTGACATCTAAATTATCTGCAGTGTGTTTGTCATCCGGTAGAATATTAGCTACCTGACAGGGTAAACTGTGATGTTTACCATCTTTCTATATGTTGTTTTCAATTTAGTTACTGCCTTTAACACATCGGATGCTGCAACGATAGCAATCAGAAGTCCTTTGTCATCCTCTATACCTACCTGATGGCCATAATAATTGCATTGCATATTGAAAAACCCCCACATATTGTAGAATTCTTCACAGCATTTATCACATCACATGACAGTACGGTCCAGCAGAGTCTTCCGTATCCAGACCCCCAACAATCACATTAACTTCATGCCGCCCAACTGCATCTGTCGTCTCATCAATTGACACCCATATGTGTTGGTTTGTTAGTTTATCTCTGACCTCAGTAATGCATGTGTTGTAAATTTTCTCGACATAGTACTTCCGTAACGTAGTCTGATGTGGAATTTCTCTCCTAGTGTATTTCTATAAAAACTCGCGGAACACCGTATTTGCGAGTCTATTAAATAGTATGTCGGCAGGTATAAATGCATTACACAATATGTCTTCATAAAATGTTGAATTTGACATAGGGTCCTTCTGCACATTTCCTTGTTCCAGCCGTTTATGTTTCATTGTACTTACGTGCCTTTGAACATTATATTCCTTGTTTTTAGCAGACGTAATTCTGACATTGCAAAGTTTACAATACAGATTGCTATTTAGAATGCACCATACTGTGAAACTAAATATTCTAGTTTCCAAAACGTGCTTCTTTCTTTCTGAGCCATATTGCGGAGCGCACTACACTTAACGACAGTTTGCATTATACTTGAATGAACTGTACCGCGGCGGTTGTGTCGTCTCCGTACACACCTACACTTGCGTACTACGTGTCTATCTTGTAGTGAATTGGTTTCCTTTCACTGTAAACATGCTCCAATGTCACAGGCCTATGACATATATCTTACGACGAAACTTCAACGTGCTCATAATTTGTGTGTACGTTTTGTAAGCAATGTTCGTAAATATGATCATATTACTCCATCCCTGGAAACAATAGGTTGGCTTAAACTAGATAAGAAAATAAATTTACATTCACTTATCTTCCTCTTCGTAATCTTGAACACTTCTAATCCTTCGTACCTGTCGTCTCGCTTCACTTACCTTTCTTCCCACCACAATCTGAACACACGCTCTCGCCATGAAACAATACTAACAATAACATCCCATCGCACCTCCTCATACTCATCCTCTTTCACAATAGCCCTGCCAAGACTCTGAAATTCGTTACCTGCCAGCATCAGGGACTGTCGAAATAAAATTGAATTCAAACGCAAACTTACTAGGCACTTGGTCATTAATTGAGACTCGTGCAGACATGGTTTCTTGTAAATAGTTCTCTTAATTTACCACAAAATATCTCAATATATGGTAATTTCATCGCTATAGAATTTTGTTATTCTAGGTTTAATTTGTAATTCAGTAAATACAAAAATATTCTTTGCTCTTAACTTCTATGATAAATTGTCTAGCTTTAATTAATCAGGTAATCTTGTCGTACTTTAATTTTTATTGTAATTGTAAATTTAATATTAATTGTAATTTTATTCTTCATATTATAGTTGTAATCCCCTGGTAGAGTAGCAGAGAAGGCCTGATGGCCTTATCTCTATCAAGTTAAATAAATAAATACTAAATTTTGTAATCTTACACGAACATTGTTCATTACACTTTGCAATAAACCTGGGGTTTCGTTGATTTCTTGCACTTTAGCCTATATCCTGTTCTTCAGATCGTGGATAGAGTTTGGTCTGGTTTGAAACACTCTTTTGCTTTGAGGGTGACCGTATGGTGTGCTGTTTCTGCTGCAGTCATAATTAGTACCTATTTTTTCGAAGATGGAAATGAGAGAGCTGCTACTACGAATGGTGAACGGTATCGACAGATGTTACAGACATTTAGAGGCGCACTAAACAGGGATGACATGTGATTTCAACAAGATGGGACTACGGTCCATACTGCCAGACACACACTGCGATTGTTGAGAAACTTCTTCCCAGGACGCATAATTTCTCGGTTTGGAGATATCAATTGGCCGGCTCGATCCCCAGATCTAACAGCTCCTGACTTTTTTTTTGTGGAGACACACTCTATCCAGGATCTGAAGAACAGGATACAGGCTGAAGTGCAGCAAATCAACGAAACCCCAGGTTTATTGCAAAGTGTCATGAACAATTTTCGTGTGAGATTACAACAGATCATAAGATACCAAGGGGATCACTTTAAATGTGTAGCCTAATTAAAAAAATGAAGACATTCCAAAAATTACATTATTAAAGTAACGTACTGTATTATTTTTTTAATTTTTAAACCTTGTACTCCCTTTACCACATTGAAACTCGTCAGAACCAAATGCTGGACACTGTACTTACTTACTTATGGCTTTTAACGAACCTGGAGGTTCATTGCCATTCTCACATAAAGATTAATAAAATAAAAATTCGCTCCCGCGCCGGGTCCTTGGTTCTGCGTAACAAGTGGCCTAACCACTGAGCTACGCCGAAGTTCAATCCATAGCACCGGATCGAATCCCTCTCCTGTAGTATTTTTCCCTTTGTGGCCTGCCTCCAAGTTCGACATATATGTTGACATATTATATTAAGTCAACTGCCATTGTATTCATTACGTAGATTCTTCGCCCAACAGTACATAATACTGTAGAATCCCGGCCACCAAGTCACTCAGTTGAGTGCGCTCCTTGTATATAATGGCAGTTGACATAATATAACCTATGTCAACATATAGCCTATGTCGAACTTGGAGTCAGGCCACAAAGGGAAAAACACTACAGGAGATGAATTCGATTCAGTGCTGTGTATTGAACTTCGGAGTAACTCAGTCGTTAGAGCACTTGGTACGTAGAACCAAGGACTCGGGTTTGATCCCCAGTGCCGGAGCAAATTTTTCTTCTCTAATAACCGATGAAATTATTCTTTGAAATATTTTAAAACAGTTAAAATGTAGATTTTAAAATTGAATTAAGTCTAAAAATGTTTTTTTTTAAGATCTAACATTTAAATTAGAAGTACATTGGATAACGTATCAAAAATTAATTTATCAAACAATGCATTTTGAGTCGATCATTAGTTTTCGTAATCGCAGTATGGATCAATCATGTTCATCTAAAATGAAAAAAAAAATATTAGACCTACAGTTTAATTCCTCTTAAGCTCCAGTATTTTAGATTTTATACTGTAGATATACATTTTATAATTATTATAACTAATAAAATGTGATAAAAGCTATATATTGAGATTAAATTTATTCACGTCATTTTGATGTTATAATACTGCTCCCTTTTTGTTATTTTTACATATTCTGTAATGCCACTAATTGACAACTGTGTAATGCTAATGGTCCCTGGAGTACCTACATTATTTTTTTTTGTAAATTGTATCTTATTTTACGTTTATTATTTAACATAGTTCAATGACGAATGCTGGTTGTATGTAATAAATCTTGTTTACGATACTATTACGAAAACTTATGATAAACTCCAAATACAATATTTGACTAAAATGTTTAATATGGTTTTCAATGTACTTGTAATGTAAATGTTAAATGTTACGAAACAAAGTTTTAGACTAAATTCCTTTTTAACGTCTTTGGACAAGAAAAATCATGTTACTAATTATTATGTTAATGGTAAACGTAAAATACTTGGTGTGGTATTAAAATGTTAAATATGAAATTTTTTCAATAAGAAGGATCTGATAATGATGCCTGAACAGGCAAAAACGTTAGTCCGATAATTATTGATTGAATTACATACCATTTATCAACTACAAGATAAGTTAATGATGAAACATTTATAATAAAATTTCTTCATTCATGAATCAGAAAAGTGAAGTTTTGGGAATTTAAATACTACAGATGGGCCAGAAACACGGACAATATGACGAAGTAAACAGAAACGACTAGGAGCATTGAAATGTGGATATGGGTAAGAATGGAACGTATGAAATGAATAGACAGAATAAGAAATGAAGCTGTGCTAGGAATAGTGAATGAAGAAAGAATAATACAGGCATGGTAAATTATATTCACTCCTAAATGTACTACTCAGAAAGGATATTTAATAATTTCAATTTTTTCAGACTAGTTTAACGAATTCATATTCATTATAATATATTTATTATTATTATTATTATTATTATTATTATTATTATTATTATTATTATTATTATTATTATTATTATTATTATTTATGCATATGAATTAATTGTAGATCTGTTTGAGTGGAAGAGAAGGCATTGCTTAAGGCCTTAACTCTGCTAGGTAAAATAAAATATATCATTATTATTATTACTTATGCATTTGTAATATAGTATTAGTATATATTTAGTAAGAGTACACATTTATTTAACCTGGTAGAGATAAGGCTTGGAAGTAAATCCCGAAGAGACAAAGTATATGATTATGTCTCGTGAGGAAAATATTGTACGAAATGGAAATAAAAAAATTGGAAATTTATCCTTCGAAGAGGTGGAAAAATTCAAATACCTGGGAGCAACATTAACTAATATAACTGATACTCGGGTGGAAATTAAACACAGAATAAATATGGAAAATGCCTGTTATTATTCGGTTGAGAAGCTCTTCTCATCCAGTCTGCTGTCAAAAAATCTGAAAGTTAGAATTTATAAAACAGTTATATTACCGGTGTTCTTTACGGTTATGAAACTTAGACTCTCACTTTGAGAGAAACATAGGTTAAGAATGTTTGAGAATAAGGTGCTTAGGAAAATATTTGGGACTAAGGGCGATGAAGTTACAGGGGAATGGAGAAAGTTACACAACACAGAAATGCACGCATTGTATTCTTCACCTGACATAGTTAGGAACAATAAATCCAGACCTTTGAGATGGGCAGGGCATGTAGCACGTATGGGCGAATCCAGAAATGCATATAGAGTGTTAGTTAGGAGGCCGAAGGGAAAAAAACCTTTGGGGAGGCCGAGACGTAGATGGGAAAATAATATTAAAGTTGATTTGAGGGAAGTGGAATATGATGATAGAGACTGGATTAAACTTCCTCAGGATAATTACCAATGGCAGGCTTGTGTTAGGGCGGCAATGAACCTCCGGGTTTCTTAAAAGCCGGTAAGTAAGTAAGTAAGAAAGTAAGTACGTAAGTAAGGTAGAGATAAGGCCATCAGGCCTTCTCTTCCCATCTACCAGGGGATTACAACTACAATATTAATAATATAATTACAATTATAATTATAATTAATATTAATTTACAATCATAATAAAAGCCAAAGTACTCAAAGATTACCTGCTTAATAAAAGCTAGAAAATTTATCATATAATTAAGAACAAAGAAACATTTCTTTTACTGAAGCACAAATTAAAGCTAGGATAATAAAATCATATAGTGATTAAATTACAGGATACTTAAATATTTTATGCTAGAATAAGATAACTACTTACAAGAACCCATGCCTGAACGAATCTCAATTATTAACCAAGTGCCTAGTAAGTTTGTGTTTGAATTCAATTTTATTTCGACAGTCCCCGACGCTAGCAGGTAGCGAATTACAAAGTCTTGACAGGGCTATTGTGAAGGAGGATGAGTATGAGGAGGTACGATGAGATGGTACTATTAGTATTGTTTCATTGCGAGAGCTTGTGTTCAGATTGTGTCGGGAAGGAAGGTAAGGGAAGCGAGACGATAGGAACGAAGGAATAGAAGAGTTCAATATTTCGACGAAAAAGAGAAGTGAATGTAAATTTCTTTTCTTATCTAGTTTAAGCCAACTTATCGCTTCCAGGGATGGGGTAATATGAGCATATTTGCGAACATTGCTTACAAAACGTACACACAAATTATGAGAACGTTGAACTTTCGTTTTGTTGACGTTGGAAAGGTCGGTCAGTAAAATGTCGGCATAGTCAAAATAGGGATATACAAGCGTCTGCACAAGGGACTTTTTTTTAAGCAAGAGGGAAGATGAACATTTATCCTTTTTGGCACATGGATAATAGAGTATACTTCTCTGGAGGTTTCTGTGATTTGCATGTCCCAGTTGAGATTATTATCAATGTGGATGCCAAGATTTTTTACTGAAGAACTGAAAGGAATATGCACTGTACTTCCTTTAACGGCGGAAATGTCAAGTTATTTTTACAGCGTCAGTTTCTCGTTTGTGTCCTAATATAATTGCTTGTGTCTTTCAAGGATTGATTTTAAGATGGAGTTTCTTTTGTCCATGCCTCAATCGAGTCAATGTCTTCGTTCAGTTTGTCTATAGAATCGTTTACTCAGTCTAAGCGGAAAGAGATGTAGCACTCAAGGTCGTCAGCATATAAGTGGTAGTTACAATGCCCTACATGTGATGTAATATCACTGACATATATTGTAAACAACACTAGTCCAAGTACCGATCCCTGTGGTATACCTGATGTTATGTTAAGCCAGGAGTAACTTCGGTTCAGTGATACGATACATTGTTGTCTTTCCCGTAAGTAGGATTAGAACCAACTCACAGCAGTCTCTGACAAGTACAGATTTCTCAATTTATGGATGAAAAGGTCAGCTTTTCTAAGATAAAGAAGAGTTATATTGTCACTTTATTAGAGTCGTTTGCTTCACGAATGTCTTCGGTCATTTTAAGTAGAGCAATGCTTGTGTTTTGTCCAGCTCTGAAACCTGACTGATATTTATCGAATAGTTTGTGTACGATTCTTTCCTATGCTTTTAATATGGTTGGCAGGATGCTTGTACTAATAAGTAAACCTGGTTGAGTGGAAGAGAAGATTCTAAAGGCCTCTACTCTGTCAAGTAAGATAACATAAATTATTATTATTATTATTATTATTATTATTATTATTATTATTATTATTAATGCTGAGAATAATTAGGAACAAATTTCTAAATACACCAAAACAATGGGAATAATTAACACTATTATGAAACCTTCCCTAGTACAAAGGCATACTCGAATTCGCCTTTACAAAACCTTGGCGAGACCCTGTACTTTGTTACGGCAGTGAGGCATGGACATTGAGGAAGAAAGACGAAAGCAGAATAACGGCTAATGAAATTAAATTTATGAGATATACAGCGGGATATACGAAATGGGATCACAAACGCAATGAAGATGTAATGGAAGAATTACAACTAGAACCTGTAATTAATCACGTAACACACTATCAGAACAGCTGGATAAATCACCTGCATCGCATGCATAGAGATAAAATCCCAAAAGTCATGCTCCAGTATCGTCCAAACGGGAAGAGATCTCTCGGTCGTCCAAAGAAACGCTGGATTGAAAATTCAACTATGAGATCGTAACAGGTCATTTGGCATAATACTTGAAGGGAAGAAGAAGAAGAAGAAGAAGAAGAAGATAATAAGGAACAGAGAAAGAAATTAGCTGGGTCAATGGCAAAGAAGAAAGTGCCTACTGCACTGGAAGGAATAATTAACGGGAGAGAAAGTTCGGGTTAGAAGAAGATATCAGATGATAGACATCATGAAGATATGAGGATCATCGTTTCAAATTAAGTTTTTTCTCCAAGTATTTTTTTCACGAAGTAAAAATATTCTGCACCCTCCGACCAATTCTTCCTTTTTAACATAATATTAAGATGGAATAATACATGTCTTTTTATATTATCGTTGGAGATTTTAATTCTACGTACGTAGGATGTATTGACCAAAATTCACAGACGCATTTGAGCAAGCCTGGCGTTCATACATAGCACGGTGGGGCGAATATTCAGCAGAGAGGAGTTGATCCTTTTTTTGAGTCGCGAAACAAAAGCTTTGAGACTCACGGGTCACTTGTTGTGGCGAAGTTGGTTTGCAAAATGAATGCCTTTGGATTCCTCAGGCTCCGTTTTGTATACCTGAGGTCATTAATCTACCCTCCTTCTCATTTGCGGTTGACGTAACTCTTATGTAGAAGAGAACAACTGAGTGTCGCGGCCCGCTAATTCTTCTTCGTTAGATCCGACTTGTATGTATGTGGTGACATGCAGCAAACCGCTCCTGTATACTGCACACGCTCCAGTCTGCATGCAAGATATTTCTATTCTATTCTATTTACACATTGCAGTGATGATTATTGTGAGACACACTTGTCCATAACTCACAAGCCACCCTGCGAAATAGGTCTGGAGATCTGTTCCAGTTACAACTGGTTCCATCTTTAAGAATACAATGTTTCCTACTTTTATAAATTGAATTTGTGAATTCATTAATTGAGCCCTTCAGAGCAGAAGTGGTGTAAGTCAAAACTAGGTAATGAGATTTAAAGTAAAAGTTCTGTAAAATACAGCGCAAAGTAATAATTAATATGTCCTTCGTGCTATCCACTTACTACTAATAGTTAAATATATTGAATATTAATTCCTTCTTTGCGCTGTATTATACAGAATGTTTACTTTAACTCTCATTACCAATTTTTGATTTACACCACTTCTGCTCTCAACGGCTCAATTATAAGTACAGTATACCGTCGATAATCCGAACGTCAATAATCCGAACCATCGAAAACCCGAATCCGAACCCTAAACTTTTTTATGTGCGTTTGAAGAAACGAAAATTATAATGAAACTTGAATTCACGTAATGATAAATTCGCTCTCTAACACTAAGTATTTTACACTAAGTTTAACCATACAATTCGGATGTCAGTTTTTGAAAAGAATGTTACTGCAAATGTATAAGAAAAAAGAACGTTACCAATAATTGAAGGAGAAAGAAAATTATCGTCATTGTAGACAATTTTGAGTACCAGGAGAAAATATTTCCACTGATTATTATTACGTGTTCACTAACGTTCATCAGTGATTATATAAGTGTTAAAAGATGTGTATCCAAGAATGAAGAAAATATTAGCTGAAATGTCTTCAAATATATGCCATGTATAAGATATTATAAAAATCTGATAGTACCTACTAATCAAGACATAACATGTTTGAATATTTAAGTGCTTTAGAGTTCTATGTATTATATTTCATAAATCTCGAAAACAGAACCAATAAGTTATAAATATGTCGTTGCAAATAGGGCAGGCAGGCAGGCATTTTAAATTTTCTTCTGTCAAACTCTCCCAACCATCAGCAACCATATAAGTTAAGTTTTATTGTAAAGCTTACAACATATTTACTCTAAATAATTATCTTCTAGAGCACATATCACTCTGGTCCACTCCTTTCGAATAACGGTTAACATGCCAGACCGTAAAAGGAGAGTGCTCGGGTTCAAATTTTAGTTGGGACATGTTACCTGGTTGAGGATTTTTTCCGGAATTTTCCCTTAACCCATTACTATAAAATGCTGGGTAAGCTTAACTTTCGACGCTGGACCTTGGATTCATTGCGCCTTCATTCTATTCAGGCGCTATATAATCATAACAGCTGAAAAAGCGTCGTAAAATAACAAATTAAAAAATAAGAAAAAATAAACACCCGTTACAAACTGTAAAATGCTATACCACTCTTCTCTATTTTAAAAATAGCATTCTGGCTGCACACTTTAAAAGTTTGAGAATATCGTACATTTTGAGCACTGATTTATACAACAATTTATTATGGCACTATGCTGATATTGTACATATTTCTTTTGATTTCAAATTAACATGTAGGCCTACATTTTGATTGTCAATTTCTGAATATGAACAAAACTTAAAAAATGAAGTATTTTCTCACTAACAGATCTAATAAGATATAACGTGAAAATGAGGCAAACTAAAGTTCCAAATTCCAATGCACTTTGCGACAGTAGTCAATTCACTGATAGGTCCGTTTCTCTGGTTGTCGAGCAGGGCACTGTGTGAGTGCGTGCGCGCGCGCGCGCGCGCGCGCGTGTGTGTGTGTGTAGAAATGTAATTACGGGTGTACTTGGATGAGTGACGAGTTCCGCGCCCTTATTGTGACGGTTGCAGCCCCACGATGCTTTATGATTTTATCGCTTCAATTTTCAAATCAGTTTTAGTTTCGTAGGAAACGATGGAAAATGTTTAAACTAATTTATTACTTTACGCTGCTGAATGATTTAAAAGTTGTGATTTTATTCTTCATTCACTATAACATTTTGCACATAAAATTCATCACTTCATGACTAGTCTATAGAGTGTCACTTTAAACTTCTCAGTATTTAGTTTAATTAACCTTTCAGTACTCACGCAGCATATACACTGATCAAAAAACGTTTTGCATATTGTCATAAAATCCATATAAGATCCACATCAGAGAAAAAAGTGTTGTAACTTTCCTTTTTATGATCTTTGAAAAAAGTTTAATGTGTTTAAGTTTTGAAACACAAAGTAAGTTTGTGACAAGCAACAGTTCAAACGACTTTGTCTATGAGAATGGTAGGAGAGATAGCTGTTTCTTTGTGTTTACATTACAATAATTTCACAACATACGCTATTAGCAGTAGATCGCAATACAATAGTTTTTTTAAGACAGCAAGGTATGACACAAATGGAGATAGCAGGAATCATAGGTTGTAATCAAAGTGACGTTTCTAGGGTATGGAAGAAATTCCAGGATACTAATTCCATAGCAGACAGACACAGAGCAGGACGACCACGTAGAACAACAGTATCTCCGTATTTCTGCTTGGCGATGCCCTGCATCCACTGCAACTCAGTTACAGAGGGATCTCTGCATGGCTAAAAAGGCCACAGTGTCAACTCAAACAGTACGAAATCGACTGCAAGATGTAGGGCTACGTTCTCGAAGATCTCTACAGGCTCCTTGACTCATACCACAACACAGAGCACACCGTGTAACATGGGCCAGAGACCATGTAAACTGAACTCGGGAACAATGGAGGCGAACATTGTTTGCAGATGAAGTAAGGATTGGCCTCCATCCAGTTAACAACAGCATTCGTGTGCAGAGATCCAGTGGTCAAAGTTACAATGAATTGTTTATGGCTGAACACTGCCAGCAGCAAGATGGTTCAGCACTGTTCCGGGCAGGAGTCATGTGGGGGCATCGGAAACCATTAGTTTACATACAGGGCAATATGGATGCACAGAAATACGAGGACAACGTTCTTCGACTCATCGTTATTGGATTTGCACAGGATATTGGACCAGGATTCACGTTCCTGGATGATAATGCCCGTCCCCATTGGGCTGGTGCTGTGGATAACTTCTTGCATAGACATGGAATTCATAGGATGAACTGGCCAACAGCTTCTCTGGATATGAATTGTGTAGAATATGGATGGTGTCTTCTGAAAAAGCGTCCACACCCTCCACAAACCATAAGAGACCTGATACCAGCTGCCAGGGACAAATTTTTTGAAAATGAATTGGATAACCTAGTTTCCAGCATGACACGTCGTGTCCAGGAATGTCTACGAGTTCCTGGATGTCACATACATTATTGAATTGACTCAAGAAGTTTTTTTGTTTTGTTTTTTTTTTTTTGTGAAATCAACGAGATTTGCATTTTTGTTGCAAATTAAGACTAATTTTTTTTCTTTATTTATGTAAGAAATTTACTGTTTTATTTTGTTTCTTCTCTAAGCAATTGACATGTAATAGGAAAACATAAAAATCTGTGGCACATCTGATCCAGAAATATAAAATTGTGTATTATGCAAACATTTTTGATCTGTGTATTTGTAATACATGTTGATTATTACTTCATCACATCTCCGCTTTCAATGTTGATAGCGTGCGAGTGCTAACGTCAGTGTTTTTAACAGAATAGAATAGAAGATTATATTTTCGATTTCTTATTTGTAATTTGATTTATTTCTATAAGCTGTTCATAAGACATTTTTACACGTATTTTCTATTTTTGCAGTGATTATTTTATCCTACAATATACTGTAAATGATTACGTGCACATATTTTATAATACAGAACAATGACTTCTTATATGAAGCGGACATGTACTTGAACCCAAGAATGACCCAAATTTTAGGAATAGGAGATAAAAACTTTAGAGTGTAGTACATAGTAACAAACAATTACGTCTACATAGTAATAACAGTAGGGTATTAAATTACATTCTTTACATCATAATACTACTTACTTATGGCTTTTAGAGAAAACGGAGGTTCACTGACGCGCTCACATAAGCCCGCCATCGGTTCCTATCCTATGCAAAATTAATACAGTATCTACCATCATATCCCACCTCCCTCAAATCCATTTTAATATTATCCTCCCATCAACATTTCGGCCTCCCCAAAGGCCTTCTTCCCTTCGGCCTTCAAACTAACACTCTATATTCATTTCTATGCATGTTATTCCCAAACATCCTTAACCTCCGTTCTTTTCAGGTTCCACAACCATACAGAACAACCGGTAATATAACTGTTAAATTCTAACTTTCAGATTTTTTGAGAGCAGACAGAATGATAAAAGCTTCTCAATCGAATAATAACGCGAATTTTCCATATTTATTCTGCGTTTAGTTTCCTCTGGACTGATATTTATATATGCTACTCTTGCTCAAAATATTTGAATTTTTCCACTTTTTCAAATGATAAATTTCCAATTTTTATATTCTATTTCGTACTAATCACGAGACATAATCATATACTTAATCTTTTCGGGATTCACTTCCAAACCTTTCTCTTTACTTGCTTCAAGTAAAATTCCCGTGTTTTTTTTCTAATAGTTTGTGAATTTTCTCCTAACATAGTCACGTCATCCGCATAAAGAAGCAGCTAATGTATCCCGTTGAATTCCAAATCCTCTCTGTTATCCTGGACTTTCCTAATGGCATATTCTAGAGCAAAGTTAAAAAGTAAAGATGATAGTGCATCACCTTGCTTTAGCCCGCAGTGAATTGGAAAAGCATCTGACAGAAACTGGCGTATACGGACTCTGCTGTACGTTTCACTGAGACTCATTTTCATTTATCGAACTAGTTTCTTGGAAATACCAAATTCAATAAGAATATTACATAAAACTTCTCTCTTAACTGAGTCATACGCCTTTTTAAAATCTATGAATAAGTGACGTAGGCCTACTGTGCACTTATACTCCCATTTTTCCCCCCAATATCTGTCGAATACAAAAAAGCTGATCAATACTCTACCTATTACGCCTGAAACCACATTGATGATCCTCAATAATTTCATCTACATATGAAGTTAATCTTCTCAAAAAAATATTGAACAAAATTTTGTATGACAACAAAAGTGATATTTCTCGAAAGTTACTACAGTTAGTCTTTTTCCCCTTCGTAAAGATATGTACAATTATGGACTCATTCCACCACTAATTAAATTATACCGACAGCACTGATTTAAATATTAAATTTCAGATAGAGTTACACATTATACCACAAACAGTTTAATAGAATCAGTAATGTTACTATTGTATATATGTTGTAAAATTACATGTTTATACGTGCACAAGAACCGATTATATAGATTATATAAAAAATTAGATGGATTAGAAATGTAATTCACGCGAGTACTGGTGTTACAAATTATAGCTCGAGCACTGAAGAGTTAAAATGTTGGGTCAAATTTTGCAATTTACAGATTTACAACATGGTAAAAAAAAATAACTTTTTTTATCTGCACCCATCAGAATGTTTGCTTGTTAATCTCCGCAGACGACCCGTGTACTTGAATGTCGTCTATCATCTGATAACTTCTTCTACCCCGAACGTTTTTCCCGTTCACCATTCCTTCTAGTGCATCCTTCAGGAGGCATTTTCTTGTCAATCAGTGACCCAGCCAATTCCTTTTTCTCTTCCTGATCAGGTTCAGTATTATTTTTTGTTTACCCACTCTTTCGAGCACATCTTCATTTCTTATTCTGTCCATGCCCATAATCCCGTTCACCATTCCTTCCAGTGCAACCTTCAGTAGGTATTTTCTTGTCAATCAGTGGCCCAGGCAATTCCTTTTTCTCTTCCTTATCAGGTTCGGTATTATTTTTTGTTCAGCCACTGATTATAGGAAATATTCTTATAAGGTAAGTGTGTTAAAATCTGACATGGAAGAAAAACCAATGTGTTTGAAAGCATTAATTTCCTTGCATGGGATGTCTTACAAGCGCGTTCAGGTATTACAGAACTCTCTCAAGTCTACAGGTGTGCCACCTAAAGATCAACGAGGAAAACATCACAATCATTACAACAAAAAACCTGATGCTGTCTTTGAAAGTGTGCTCAACCGCATTAAATCATTCAAGGGATGGAAAAGCCATTATGACCAGTCAAAAAGTGATCGAATGTACCTTCCCAACAATCTCAACATTAAAACAATATATGAGTGATTTTCAACACTAGATTTAACATATCATTTGGATTTCTACGCCGTGACATTTGCAATACTCGTACGTGAGAAGTTTCAGGCTGATCTCAAAGTTTATGAAAACAAACTCTCTGATAACAATATGTATTTTCTTCCTGTACGTGAACGTATACTATACTCGTAGAATGACACTGTATTCGCTCCGTTTCTGTGTTTAAGGCTAGGCCCGATCTGTTTTCTAAGCTTCATACAACAATGGTATATGACGCTGAACGTTTCGTCAACTCTATTCATCCTTTTTGCCGTGTACAGTTCATATAATATATAAGTAATATATATAAGTAAATAAATAGGTAATTGAGTAATTTAATGATTAAAAATATAACCAATTAACTAATTAATTAATTAGTTAATACGTTAACTAATTAATTAATTAGTTAATACGTAATTTCTTTCGATGTTTAATTTCTCCCAATTGCATTTTATCACACTGATTCTTACCAAAGAATAGACTATGCCTTGTTCTCAAGCTATATAGCCTATTGAATTTTATTACTCGCTCTCCTTTCAAGATATGTAAATAATAATAATAATAATAATAATAATAATAATAATAATAATAATAATAATAGTAGTAATAGTAATAATAATAATAATAATAATAATAATAGTAGTAATAGTAATAATAATAATAATAATAATAGCCACTTTATGATGTAGTAGTATAGCATATTTATTTATTTAACCGGGTAGAGATAAGGCCATCAGGCCTACTATTTCCCTCTACAACTACAATATGGAAACTACAATTACAATTATAATTATTATTATTATTACTATTATTCATCACTACAAATAGCTACTCTAAAATGCAGTCAGTATTTTGAGAAGCGTACTCACCATTGAGGATGTGCACGCGGACGCTCGCGGGGTTGGCGTTGGAAGGGTCGCACGTGTAGAGGCCCGTGTCTGTGGGGATCGCCTTCTGGATGAGCAGGCGGCTCGTGGTGACGGGGCCCTTCTCCGTCACCAGACTGATGCCTCCCCGCGGCGAGTCGAAGTTGATCACCTGCGAAGAAAATGCAGACGGACGCAACTTTGAGCAACATCTATTACACGGCTTAGTACTAGAGGATCTATTACAAATATGAAATAGGGGCACAAATATGAAACTGTGTGATATACAACCTGGGACGTGTTGTACGCCTATTCAAGCGGTAGTCTTCCAAATTACTACGCATTGTTACTCTCTTTCACGGGAATGTGTTAGTTTGCAGCTAGAAGCTGAACTGTTGTAAAGTTTATCATTATTACGTTTTCGATAGAAGAAAGTGAAAACTTTGGCGACAAGTTCTTTTCTTAAATAAACATTGATATTCCTCAATGTTAGAAATATTAATGATAAATATATACAGGGTGATTCACGAGGATTTACCGTCCTTTACGGAGCTTATTTCTGAAGACGTTTTGAGCAAGAAATGTCATATAAACATAGTTCCTATTCTCAATATTTTCAGAGTTATACTAATTTAGGGCCGTATTCATAGACATTCTTAGAGCGCGCTTCCAGTGGATGATCAGCGAACTAACGTTTTCGTATTCATAAACTAGTGTTTGCAATATATGATATGATATGATATGATATGATATGATATGATATGATATGATATGATATGATATGATATGATATGATATGATATGATATGAAACCTGTAGAAGTAACTAGCCGGGCTAGTTTAGCACGCTCGTAGCGCGGGCTAGCGAAATGTCTATGAATAGCACCCATAAAGTTGTTTGTAAAATACGTTGTTTTCTTTAATTTGAAGGTAAAAGAATAATACAAACAGAGAATGAACCATTCAGAAGTATCATTTCTTTAATTGGCAAGTATTATGAAGCTAAAATTGTGCTGTAAACCTCTTAGTTGCTTCGTACAGACATCTTTTTCTATTTTTAACTAGAAAATTACATTATTCTTACACACTTATCACAACAATCATTACAAATCACACCACTTTCACCGACTTAATTATTTGAAGTTCAATTTTTTATCCTAATTTACAGTCTTGGAGAGTTTACAACACATTTTTAAAAATGTCCCCGTCCGCTTGAGTACACGTGTCTGCACGCTTGTGAACGACACTCGTCGCTCTACGTAACTGCATACGGCTATCTTTGATTTCCGTAGCGCTCGCCCTGGCTGCTGACTGCACACTTACCGAGATCACTCGTTCGCAGCAATGCGTTCCAATAACGAAACGTAACTCTGTAAATATTGAGAATAGTACCCATGTTTATATGACTTTTTTTGCTCAGAATGTCTTCGAAAATAAGATCCGTAAAGGACGGTAAATCCTCGTGAATCATCCTGTGTGTGTCTATATATATATATATATATATATATATATATATATATATATATATATATATATATATATATATATACTTAAAGAGAAATAATTTCGTTTATAGCAATGCATGTTCAAAATAATTTCGTTTTAAATTATGATGTGTTTTGAGGTTATAACTTACAACAGCGGTCGTCATCACAGTGCACCCTCGGGCTAGCGTCTCTTACTCGCGAATAAGAGATGCACTAGCGTGCAGCCGTTTCTGTTGGCGGGTATGCTTTCTCCCTCTACGTTCTGCACGACAGTGCATATTCCGATTCACTGCTTAACCGTTACCCATTTCAGCGAGTGCTGACAACCACTGACAACATCAGTGTGTCACAAATATGAAATATTGGTATTATTAGTATTCCATCTTTATACCCTGGTTTTCTGTTTCGATACTAGTGTTGGCACCTGACGGGGGAGGGAAAATCTCACCTTCCAACAGACTTTGAAAACAGTGGAATGAAAGGGCAATGCAAGAAGCCATAAATAAGTTCGAGAAAAGACGTGGGAGACAATTCATCTGGATTGAGTATTAAGGTTAGGGAAACACCTTTTAATGAAGATGCTGAATACTTGTTCTGTGTTTTTCTTAGTAGAGGCCATTTTGACTCAGTAATTTTGTTAATCCTATAATTTGTTAACAGCATCCCATATTTGTACCTACATTTTTATGAAGGAAATATATTAGATTTTCAGGAAATTTTTTTTCAAACATTTTACAACATCTTAGGAACTTCTAAGTCCGGTGTACCATTCACAGGAACATTTCGCAATAAACAGGACGATACTTTACGTTCAGTATTCAAAACATGTAGGTTACAAAACGAAAAAAATGGTATTTCATATTACATTTCCTCTAATTATACAATAAAAATAAAATTGTGTGCAAATGCTAAATGAGTAAATATACGTAGTTTTTACGAATCGTTAATGAAGTAATTTATGGCAGCCATGCAAGCGTGTCTGATGCGCGTTTCTTAGACGGAAACCAAGTTAAACACACTGTATATTATTGACATATAACAAATAAATGATTCTACGTTACGTGTAGAGTTGTTATAAAGTAAATTACATAGTAACTGAAATTAATATAGTTTCTAATCAAATCGTACAAAAGACATTAACTAGACAGCTACTGAATGTGTGAGATAAACTGGATTTAGTCATATCTAGCTAAAACCAATGCTTCCCTTTTTATGATGAAACAACATATCAAGCTTTGAGAAAAGAACATCAGTTTTATTAGCTTTTTGACTTATTACAACATTTTGTAATTATGAAAAAAAAATGGTTTAAATCTTCGAGCAAGAACTGGTATAAAACGATGTTGTTGTTCATTGCATTAAGATGATTTGGAGTAAATGTATCTGATACATTGTCCTCACACAATGCTTTCTTTTTAATTAAGGAGTTTGAAGAACCTGGTTCAGTTCATGATAAAACGAAACCGGAAAGACCAACAATTAGTCTATTAAAGATTATAGAGTTCTTCACAAAAGCCAAAACCCATCGAGAGAAAATCCGTTATCTGTCACCAGTAGTAATGTGTTAAGCAAACACTTGCAAATTGTAGGTAGACAGCAGTGTTTAGACAATTTTGCGCAAACTTCAGGAAATGTACCTACATTATAACCTGCAAATGATGTTTAGATTTAAGTAAATTGATCGTTTTTGTTCAGTCAACTGTTCGAAGACAGGTCTGACCCTCACAAGTGACACCAAAAAGCATACTTATGAGGCAACTAGGCCAGAAGATAATGGGGTAGGGTGGCCAGCTCCTTTCCCCCTCTATTGCATACATCACCAATTAGCTACATGTTACACTGTTGCCGGTTGAGTGGAAGACATGCTAGTTGAGTGGAAGAGAAGGCCTTACGGCCTTAACTCTGCCAGTTAAAAAAAATAATAAGAGTAGTAATAATAATAATAATAATAATAATAATAATAATAATAATAATTATTATTATTATTATTATTATTATTACTAGCTTGAGAGTTGAGCGAAGGGCTAACAACCCATCACCGTAAAAAAAAACAGCTTGTTACGAATCCATACAAAATTAATCTTCCACACGATAGGGACCGATGGTGGGCTTATGTGAGGGCGGCAATGAACCTGCGGGTTCCTTAAACGCCATTTGTGAGTATTATTATTATTATTATTATTATTATTATTATTATTATTATTATTACTATTATTATTTTTTTTATTCTTATTATTATTACTTACTGGCTTTTAAGGAACCCGGAGGTTCATTGCCGCCCTCACATAAGCCCGCCATTGGTCCCTATCCTGAGCAAGATTAATCCAGTCTCTATCATCATATCCCACCTCCCTCAAATCCATTTTAATATTATCTTCCCATCTACGTCTCGGCCTCCCCAAAGGTCTTATTCCCTCCGGCCCCCAACTAACACTCTATATGTATTTCTGGATTCGCCTATACGTGCTACATGCCCTGCCCATCTCAAACGTCTGGATTTAATGTTCCTAATTATGTCAGGTGAAGAATGCAATGCGTGCAGTTCTGTGTTGTGTAACTTTCTCCATTCTCCTGTAACTTCATCCCTCTTAGCCCAAAATATTTTCCGAAGCACCTTATTCTCAAACACCCTTAACCTGCGTTCCTCTCTCAAAGTGAGAGTCCAAGTTTCACAACCATAAAGAACAACCGGTAGTATAACTGTTTTATGAATAATAACTTTCAGATTTTTTGACAGCAGACTAGACGACAAAAAAGCTTCTCAACCGAATAATAACACGCATTTCCCATATTTATTCTGTGTTTAATTTCCTCCCGAGTGTCATTTATATTTGTTACTGTTGCTCCAAGTTATTTGAATTTTTCCACCTCTTCGAAGGATAAATCTCCAATTTTTATAGTTCCATTTCGTACAATATTCTGGTCACGATAGAAATCATATACTTAGTCTTTTCGGGATTTACTTCCAATCCTATCGCTTTACTTGCTTCAAGTAGAATTTCCGCGTTTTCCCTAATCGTTTGTCGATTTTCTTCTAACATATTCACGTCATCAGCATAAAGAAGAAGATGATGTAACCCGTTCAATTCCGAAACCTTCCTGTCATCCTGAACTTTCCTAATGGCATATTCTAGAGCGAAGTTAAAAAGTAAAGGTGATAGTGCATCTCCGTGCTTTAGCCCGCAGTGAATTGGAAAAGCATCAGTTAGAAAATGGCCTATACGGACTCTGCTGTAAGTTTCACTAAGACACATTTTAATTAATAGAACTAGTTTCTTGGGAATACCAAATTCAATAAGAATATTATATAAAACTTCTCTCTTAACCGAGTCATACGCCTTTTTGAAATCTATGAACAACTGATGTACTGTACCCTTAAGGCCTCCCCACACCAACGCCAAATATTCGCAGCCGTGGCGGCGACGAATATTTCGCGTATACAGCGGCAACAAAATTAGCACGTTACCTCACACCGACGCGAAATATTCGCAGCGCTGACGTAGACAAAATATCACGTATGCAGGGGAATATCATGTCGTAGCTCCTATGGTAATCAATCAATGGCACTGTTATTTTTATGATTGGCAGGTCAATGTGTGAGGAAAGTATGGAACAAATTTTGAAATCAAAATTGTTTTTAAAACGCAGGGGAAAAAAAGATACTAATTTGGAAGTGATCTGTTCAAAATAGACATTTACACCTTCAGAAGTGGTTAGCGGTAAACTTTTGTATTTTTCACGTTAAATGGGGGGTCAAAGCGAATGAGATGTTGAGAAAGAATGGAAATTACTTTTAAAAGTTGCCGCTATTCAAAATCTTTACTGGTTTTCAAGTTACAGCGAGTTAAAGACAAGAGTATTTTTTACTTGGCGAAGAACTCAAGACAACCTCTTGTCTGCTAACAGAGAAATCTTTGCTCTGATTTCAAATCCGCTTACAAAATACTTCCATGGTTTAAATTGTTTTAATTACTCGTATGTGTTTTTAATGTAATAATAAATATTAAAATAAATGTAATTAAAATATAAATAATGCAATTAAAGCATAAATATAATCACAATATTAAAATAAATGTAACTGAAATATTAGAATACATTTAATTAAATTATTAAAAGAAAAGAATCAAAATGGCGAACGATGATACCTAGTATTTAGCCTTAGATGTTGTGCTTGCGATTGTAAACGTTGTCAAAGAACTTAAAGCTCTGGAGGAGAGAACACATAGAAAAAAGAAAGAAGTGTGGGTGAGAAAGTGAAGTCCACGTAGAAAAATACAAAAGTACATCAGAAACAAGAAGTTAAAGATACCTGAAAAGATAAATTACCTATGAAACGAATATTCAGAGAATCCCTCATAACAAGAATTACCATCCCAGGACATATAAATAATTGAAAATAGTGAAATGAAATAAAAGATGCTTTATTGATAATATATTTTTTATTCCTACTCAGAGATGACATTGGAAGATTCTCGGTCATTTAGCAATTTTCTAGGAATTGATGAGAGTACGTTCAACAAACTCCTAACATGATATAAAACATTTTAGTGCCGTGAAATCAATACATTCACATTTGGAAACAATGATTAGACTTTAATTGTCCGCGTTTCTATTATAATGTAATATAATACGTCTAAAGCCCCTCAATAACATATTTTTCATGTTTTTTTTTCATCATTAGATACAAAAAGAAAACCACACTGACTTTTATTAAACTTTTGAGCAAACTAATATTCCCTTGAATGTATAATGGCTACATTCACTAAATGCGCTCTCAACGCAGAAAGTATCATAAAATTCATACAGTGGGCTATTTGCAGTTCTAAATATATGATCGTGAAAAAATAGTATACAATACACGTGTGTTAAGTGCGTAACAAAATCTCGAAAACAGAAGAGACTCTACTTCGTCTCGTCTTTTCTAACTTTTCTTTGATTCTGTTATAATGCGTCCTTAAAGAGAAGGAAGACAAGAGATGATGCCAAGTTTAAAATTTGGGAGGGGTTTGTCCCATAAGTAGTGATATTCACGTAGGATTGATAAAATTATCCTGTTTATGTGGAAGTGTAAGTGTGAAGCAGTATCTGCTAGGTGTAGATTTTTGCTAATTTTTTCGGCGATGTATGAAATGGAGGGGGGAAAGGAACTGGCCACCCTACTCCATTACCTCCTGGCCTAGTTGCCTCATAAGTGGTGCCTTCTTGGTATCATATGTGAGGTTCAGACTTTTCTTCGGAAAATTGACTAAACAACAATCCTATAATATTGTACTTAATATTTAAAAATTAATTGCCAGTCGGTTATTTTAAAATTACGTAGACAAATATCGCATAATAAAATAAAAATATTAGCTTAAGTCCAAAACCTTGATTTTATTGTTGATTGAGCTGTAGTGACACCAAACGCGAGTACTAATGTTAGGAGATACAGCGAGAATCCGTAAGGTTTAATGAAAACAATTAATAGGCCTATTTATGTTTATTGAAACAACTCTTCTATACTAGCTAATACAAAATTCATAGAGTATTTCATAGGAATAAAATACGAATGAGATTAGTTTTGACAAAAAATTGCTATTAAATATAGCCTTATATGTTTGCTTTTAAGAATGAAACCTTCCCTAAACTAAGAAAATTATTAACTTTGAACTATTAAACCTTATTAAGATGTTAAATGACGCAAAGTTCATATAGGTATGTTCTCTAGAATTATATTTCTGTACTAAGCAATGCTATGATATTCTAAAGGACTGATAAAAGTCAACAAAGATGCGAATATGAAATTATTCCTTATAGACAGGCCGTATGTAGATTAGAATTCACTTTCATTGAATTCCAATTGGATTGCATCTCATATTGCTCTTTTTCCTTACTTACTTGTAAACCTCTAGAATAAATCGTGTAATATTGGACGTTTCCTTACAATTTCTCACAGAACGCCATCATAAAATTCGCGGCGGCAACGAAAAAAACCGCGCAGGCGGCGAATCTAAATTTCAACGCTGCAGATTCGCAGCCGTCCGGCGATACTTTCGCGTCGGTGTGGGCACACTCCTATACCGCAATGTACACTGAGGCAGTGGCTACTTTGCGAAGCGAAACATTCGCCACCGCTGCGAATATTTCGCGTCGGTGTGGGGAGGCCTTTATACTCCCATTTTTTTTCTCCAATATCTGTCGAATACAAAAAATCTGATCAATAGTCGATCTATTACGCCTAAAACCACACTACTGTTATTATTATTATTATTATTATTATTATTATTATTATTATTATTATTATTATTATTATTATTATTACAGTAATCAGACTTCAGATGCATACAAACAATTTTTCATGAAAATAGATAACATTTTTCATAATATGGAAACCGAAGAGGAATAGTAATCTCTAATATTGTGGACAGATGAAGTTCACTTCACATTCAATTCTTTTACTTGGTTTTCTAACAACGTTGTCTCAACTACTGGGTTACTCAGCGTCGATGGAAATTATAAGAAGATGGTATTTGACGAGATGAGGCCGAGGATTCGTCATAGATTACCTGACATTCGCCTTACGGTTAGAGAAAATCTCGGAAAACCCAACCATGATCAAACCAGACGAGAATCGAACACACGTCCGTTCGCAACTCCCGGTCTGCCTAGTGAGTAAATGAATATAAAAGCAATGCCTAGCCGCTTTAGGAAAGTCCTCTCGTTCCATTTAGGCCTCCTAGCGTGCCTTTTATACATTCACTCGGAGATATTTAATCAAAGAGATCTGGTGTTCACATAAATGTCGAAACGGCTCGAGTTCTGTGACTTTAATAGTTCCAGGACCTAGTTCGTCTGAGCCCAGGAGTTGCCTTAGTTTGCCCATGGCGCTGAATCAGAATAGAATATGAGCTTAGCTCTCTTTCTCTTTACTGAATTTTCTATACATGGCTCCCTAGTGAGTCCCTTCGAGTGTATATATTTATAAAGCTTCGGTTTCTTCACAGCGCTGATCGCTGGATGAACATCGCTAGCGATCGTTGCCATATTTCCTATCAATTACAGTTAATGAGATTGCCATTATTGCTGTTGCTTCAATGTGAAACAATTTCATTACGATTAGCGCCATGAACTGAGGAACTTAAGAAGTATAAGTTCAAAGAAGGCCATAAAGGTGACCATGTTTAAGCATCCCAAGATTAGAAGGTATTATTGAATAACAATATCAATAAAGCAGGAAAAATTTACTTCATTTTTCAAATTTGAATGGATATGCTCCTAGATTTTAGATTTAGATTAGATAAAAATTATTTGGTACGACCTAGATCTAATATAGACATTTCACGTGAAAATAAAAGAAGAAAGTTTGTTTTGAAATTTTATTGTATGTTCTCCAAAAACACTAATTTTTTCCATAGCGTGATTATTATAACTACCGTAACAATCAAATTAAAGACAGGAAACATACAGAAAAAAGTACCAGAAGAATGGAAGAACAGAATTCATTATTTCTCCAGTATCAAGGTAGGCTACACTTCTTCTTACAAAGAGTTTATACATTTCCCGAAGAAGCGTTTTATAGGAAATGTTAATTTCACGTAATATATTTTCGAAATCTACCACGCATATAACAGAAATAAAAAACCGAAAGTAACAGTTTCTAGTGTGTGAAAAATGTTGTATACAGTTTAGTAAACAAATGATCGATTGTTCATTAAAAAGTTGTAGAAGTGGGAACAAATCTCACCGTTCGCCATCATAAGACAAGTACTGTTCCAAAAGACGAATAATGGACACATATATGGCCACTAGGTGGCAACATATAAAATGGAATTCCAACCTACCAGTCAAGATATTATCTCGAAGTTAAAGTCACTATAAAGGTAAAGGTATCCCCGTAACATGCCATAAGGCACTTGGGGGGCATGGAGGTAGAGCCCCATGCTTTCCATGACCTCGGCACTAGAATGAGGTGGTGTGGTCGGCACCACGCTCTGACCGCCTTTTACCCCCGGGAAAGGCCCTGTACTCAATTTTATAGGAGGCTGAGTGAACCGTTCTGAAAGTTTGGCAACGAGAAAAAATCCTGTCACCACCTGGGATCGAACCCCGGACCTTCCAGTCCGTAGCCAGCTGCTCTACCAACTGAGCTACCCGGTCGCCCTAAAGTCACTATAATAAAGCCTAAAATAAGAAGTGAAATGGTAGATTTTAGTGTCGATTTAGAGTAGAGTCACATATTCAGAAAATCAATTGTAAGGAATAGGAAAGTTTTCTGTCTCCCATAATATCATATTCAAGTAATAATATCTGACTTAAAATATAATTGCAATCTTATCCTATCTCGGAGGTTTAAATTGAAATATCTAGAAGCGTCTCAAATTTTAGTAAACGAATGATCGATTGTTCATTAAAAAAAGTGAATATATACGAAATGAATTGCATTTAAATTTGGTACAAATTGGAAAGTACTTTTCCTAATGCTGGATTTAGATGTATTTAGTTCAATATTAGATCTATAGTATCTATAGCAAAAATTAAATTAGAAGCTCCAAGATAATGATGATGGAATAATATTAAACCTTATTCCTAATCGAAGCTTAAGTTTTGTGTAATATTATATTCTTTCTGGCTTAATTAATATAAAAACAACGAATGCATTATAATTCCATTCGGTATTAGATTTATATTCTAATTATTCGCTATTATTGGTATTGTAATTTATTATATAATTATTTCATTTTAACGAGAGGCCTCTTGATATGATATACTTTAATCCGGTAAGATGTAACTTTTTAATAATATAACTCATCTTATTTTGAAACTGTTTTTTTATATACTGAAGGGATGGAGTGAACTGTAATCCTAAAAGATACAGACGAAATTTGAAAAATACATTTTACGAGTATAGGGTGATGATAAAAAAATCTTACTGTAAAAGTAATAAATTGAATCTTAAATCGTATGTGACATGATGGCCAAATTTTTCTTGCATATTTTAGATATTTTCCATCTTCGTTACAAGCTACTTACCTCCCTGTTGTGGCTCCAGAGCATCACGGGAGGAGGTTCCGGGGCAAACCTCACTAAACATGTGAGATTAATGGTACTGCCTCTGTTGATAAACAAATCAGAACCTCCGAGAATCTCTGTTATTGGCTCTGAAACAAACAAATTTATAAATAAATTAGTAAGTATAGTTGTCTTACTTAATCTAACGTTTAATTAACTGCAACTAATTTGTACATTTTTCTTTAAGGAACATATTAATATGATTACTAAACCAATGAAAAATTCGTGTGCAAATTATTTGTCACTTATAGAACACCTTATGTGCTTATTTTGTGAATATATGCTTGACATGAATACTTATAAATCTGTACAAGGTGAACAATAAGAATGGAATATTACTAATTACTTCTCACGTTTTAATTTTACAAATATAAGTTATATACAAAAGCTGTTTAAAATAAATCATACAATATAATACCAGTGTTCGAAAAACGTTATTTATTCAGGCATACAGAGTGTGGTAGTAAAATTTATTTTAGTAGCATCCTATATTAAAATTTACATATTCCGAATCACCATTAAATTTTACGTATGAATGTGTAGAAAATTCACCCATTCACTCGTTTAATGTCTTTTATCTCTTTATTAAACTTGTTTCGTGGACTTCAAAATTTGAGACAAAATAAGTATCTAAAATTATGTTGAGTAGGCCATTAAACGAAATAAAACACTATCACCAACCAAACTTTACCACAGTTGCTCTAAATGAAAACCATTCACAGCCAAACAATGTCCCAATCCATTGTCTTTCTCACAGTTACATGACTGATATGTTCTAGCTCATATCTACAATAGACTCGTTTCGTGATAGACTGGGACATTGCTTGGATGTGAACGGTTCTCATTTTGAGCATCTGTTTTAAAGTCCGGTTAGTTCTAGTCTTTTGTTTACTTTTATGGTCAAGTCAACAAAATTTTACATACTTATTTGTCTCAATTTTGAAGTTCATGAAACAAGTTTAATAAACAGTTAAAAGACATGAAACATGTGAATGGGTAAAATTTCTACACATTCATACGTAAAATTTTATGGAGATTCGGAATATGTAAATTTTAATACAGAGTGGCATTTAAATAAATAAAGTTTACTGTCATACTCTATATGCCTGAATAACTAACGTTTTTCGAACACTGATAGAGGGGAAGAGAAGGCCTGATGGCTTTATCTCTATCAGGTTTAATAAATAAATATATGAATGAATGAATGAATGAATGAATGAATGAATGAATGAATGAATGACTAAATAAATAAATAAAATATGGTATAGTTTATCTCCAACATCTTTTGTATAACATATTTTTCTTCTGTAAAATTAAAATTTAAGAAGTTATTAGCAATATGCCATACACATTGTCCATTTTGTATTCGTAAAAGAGAGAAAGACATCAAAGATTACTGCAAAAGTACTACTGTACTCCAACCAGGAGAAAGTCTCAGGGGAATGAGACGCACCAGGGTAATGCTGTGAATGAATGTTGATGACATAAGATGTCATAAGGTCACATACGAGGGTACACGCATAACTATTGGCTAACTCTCAAAGCACAAACGATAACACTGATACACACATTCTTATACTACCCTAGTTACAAAATTAGATCACGGTTAATTTCCTGATCTTTTAATCCCTCCATACAGGAAATAACATGTGCAGGAGAGCACATGTCTTTTAAACTGACATTATAACGATAATATTATCAATCTACTTTGTTCCAATAGATGACGCAATAGTAAGCACATTCCTCTCACGTTTAATCTCCTGGTTGGAGAACAGTAATTTGAAATGAAATATCTGTCATTTACACAAGCTCAAAATTCTTCATTTTTGCATTCTTCTCGGGGCCGGTGAGGTGAGTCCAATATAATAACACCACACTTACAATTTGAACTTCCTGACCTCAAAATGACATCTTTGTAAAAGCAAGTGTAAGGATTCTATTGGTTTACATATTTTAAAAAATAATTACCACTTTAAATATCCATTTCTCAGGTCACTTTATACCGGTATCGTAGCATTTTGGATCTACCTACATTTGTGAACATTTTTCTTCAAAACTGAACATACTAAAGTCACGAAGAAGAACTCGATTAATAGCCATCAGCCTTCATACTACGTATTCATTATTACTTGACCGCTCAGAACTGAAGGTACAGATGGAGTTTAAAATACACCATTGCGTTCTCTCTCGCATCGTATTCACACATCATTAAGTTGTGACGTTTTGAGACTACTAGTAGCAACCGCAATAAGGTACTCAATAAAATCCATTTAAATATTATTATGAATAATTAAATAATGAAAAGCAGAAAGGGACTGAACCACAGAACTAATGCAACAATTTGTTAAACTAATGATAGCGTGCTTACTGCAGATTCAGAAAACGATTCTGTCTATTTGTGATTTTGCAACATAGGCCTATTGCGATATGAAAAGGTAAACAATATATTCAGAAATTTTGAAGAGCTTTAATAAATTGTTTATTGACTGAAAAGTACAGGTGAATTCTAAAGTAGTAATACGTTTTAAATACCCAGGTACGTAAATCAAACGATTATATCAACAGTAATCTCACTAGAAGTTTTGATTTATCTAGAGAAAATAAAAAATCGAGTGGAATTTAATTGACTATTACACGATTAGAAGAAAGTATATAAAGATTAAAAGTAACGAACTACTCCAATACAATAAAATATTAATTGACTTACAAAAATACAACTGTCTCCAAATGTATTATTGCACCATCTCAACATTACAAATATTACGCTAGCAGTTTTCTTGTTATCAGTTGTGCCAACCGTGGAATCTTCATTGAACTCTGTGGACGGTTACTAGTCAAGAAGGCTTTGTTGATTCAGTTTCATTTTTATTAAAACGGTTACATTCCACTTCAATTATCCGGATCCCGGTAATCAATGTCGATTGACGGATGATTTTTCAATAAATCTTAATATTAAACAATCTCTGATACGTGACTATCCATAATATCATATAGCAGCAGCTATAACATAACCTAAGTGATATAAACAAGTGTTGGAAAAGTTTTAATTAGGGATAATGAAATAAACAAGAAAAGTTTTAATTAAAGACGATGAAATAAAAAATAAACATAACTCGTTGATGTGCATGGTTTATTCCTCAACTTATTCATGATTTCCTAATGGTGCTGTTCATTTATTTGTAAATAGGGTTTCAGGGAAGATGAATAGCTATGTCAGATGAGCTTTATTAATTCTTGTTCTTGAATGCCAATGCGAGTCATACTTGAAACTGCTGTGCATCGACTGGAGTGGTTTGTAATTGTTTTTTGACGTCCAGACCATTGCAGTTTGAAATGTTGGCAAACAAAGAAACAAAAGCTAGGGTAGTGATAAAACCAAACAAATGCTAGGGAAGCGATAAAATTAAACGAATGCTAGGGACGCGATAAAATTGTGCGATAAGCACCCATGATTGGTTGAAAGACGTCGTTTTGTAGCGTTTTATTGGTCAAAAGTAGTATGACGTAGTAAAAGTGTAATAGTCTTTCTAAACCAAGATAATTTTCTAAGCAAATAATGCTGATAGATTAGTAGGAATACCTTCAAATAAATATAACGTCTATTATCACGGATTTCTCGAGAAATAGGGCACGACTTGTGTTTGGACGACGCTAAATCGATCCTCCACAAAGATGGGTATTTTTCACGGTTTGTCCAAAAACTGGTAGATGCAAGTAGTGGTAAATTCTATAAGAGTCAAAGATGTACAAAAGAGGCAACGAAGCTCCACAGGTTCTTCCTGATCAGAACACGATGAGAGACAATAGATATATGAGGTACGTCAGTTCTCCACCAGAGAGATGTATACGAAATTTTTGGCGGGAGACTCATATCATGTCTTTTGGTGGGGCGGCTTATCCGGAAAGCAAAACTCATTCCATAATAGGTAACATGAAGTATACTTGGATTCAAGTGCTAAGGTATGCTCCATATACCGAACTACTGGCTGTTCAGTTCAAAATGTGTCTTGACTCGCTGTATGCCGTCATGTGGCTAGCTGATGAGCCTAGAGAATTCAATCTTCCTACACTTCCGCAGCTCAGGTGTATAATCTAAGAGGCAGAGAAGTTGGCTAGCAAGTACGACGTGCCGATACGTACGGTAACGCCGGTAGTGGCAGGAATGTGAACTGTTTGGAAATACGTACTGTCGGGATATGGGGAGAGGGTTAAGACGATTACTTACGTATTTGTTGACATTAACTTCGACGGTCAACATGGACACGGAGCATTTGATTTGTGTCGTGGAATGTTACCGTACGCAACCGATGATAACAAATACCCTGCGTACGACTTGCCGGCGCAAAACACAGTTCGAAAGAGGTTATGGTAGCACACAGACCGTACAGACCGCCATCTGTTGCTACGACGTTCAAGTTATACCGTACACGTTCTCAAGTTCAGATTGAAGAACGCCTTAAATAATAGGCAACTTCTCTAACATATAAACTGAAACTCGCTTCAAATCGGTGACCCAACAACAGTGACGTCATGACACACTTTGAAATGAACACCCACTATATCGTCGTTGTTCCTGCAATAACTCCTATGTGATTATTTATCGATTTTCAGATTTTTGCTCTATTAAATAACTTAAATAGTGATACAGCAAATAATAAAGTCTCCTATGTGTAATTATATTTATTTACTTCGAAAATGTAAGAATTTACAATCTCCTATGCACTACTGCCATAGAAGAATAAATGTGTTTTCTCTTCCTACTGAAAATTTTCACATTTTACAGGAACAACGACGATATGTTCCTCTGTATCTCTACCTATACACCACAGAAAGTAGGGTGAACACAAATTAATAATAATAATAATAATAATAATAATAATAATAATAATAATAATAATAATAATAAACATAATGATATATTTTAGTTAGCAGAGTTAAGGCCGTAAGACCTTCTCTTCCACTCAACCAGCAAAAAGTATACATACATATGTATGAACTTACAAAGAATTCAACAATTTGATTCAGATAAGAGTTACATGTATACAACATTTATTTTACGAATTAAACAACAAAATACTATGAACTATTAATTAAACACTGAAATACAAACTATGTAGCAAAATTAAGCTGAAATACATAGAATGTTAATATATTTCAAATAATGTTATATAATAGAAAGAGATTATTATGAGACAATTTTGAAAATACAGCACTATCAGGATGCGTGTCTAAAGGAAGGAGTAACAATGTAGTCAGTGATAGTTTGTCAGTATGATTGGAGTGAAATGCTAAGAAGGTTATATTTTAAGCTGTTTTTAAAAGTGTTTATTGTCTTGCAGCCCCTAATACTTTGTGACAGGGAATTCCATTGTCG